>NC_047128.1:33368471-33728471 GCF_009829125.3 Periophthalmus magnuspinnatus
TTTGTTTTGTTGTGACAATACTGTAACTATGATCTTAAATTTTGGTCTCGCCCCTTCTATGATTCAGCGTCTTGTCTGATAATATTTAGCTCTCAGTAGTCTTTGTCTTATTGCTGTTGACTCATGTTGCAGAGACCTTAAAGCATTAGTTAACCCTGGATCTTTTTTGTCTAAGTGTATAAGCTGTGTTAGTTTTTCCACTCAAGCCAAGCCTATTCAATATTTGCACAGGTGATTTCACACACAAGTAGGAAACTGCAGGATTTGTGTCTGATGTGGCCTTTAAAGCACATAAACTAGATGTTCCTTTGTATAGAATGTAAACTTTATGGTCATTGGAACATGTACATCAGAATTAAAATGCAATCCAATGCTTTTTATTGCTCTAAATAATCTCATACAGCAACCTACAGCCCTTAAAAATGCCATTATCAAACGATTTGTGAAGAAACTATTGCTTTGTACAAAATTAAACGGCTCCGCTATTCCGCCTCTTGTATATGACGTTTATAATTTAGTGTTACAAGTGTGAACGTCTTATGGAAACTTACCAAGACCAAACACTTTAAATACAGCAGTTGAGCCAGGCTGTTGAACCCTGTCATGTAATATGAGTAGTTCACACTGAGACTAATACTTCCCTGTCTGTTTGTGTAAAATATGCCCAACATATGTTTTGTCGATACAGCTTAGTTTTTTTTTTATGTTAGGTGTTTTCATTCATGGGTAAAAGCCTGAGAGGAGTTTAATAATTTTGCTTTTATGCGTGTCCTTAGTAATGTACTTCTTTTGTGTACAGTTGTTACGTAGTTGATGTGACAAGAGTGAATAGAGCTTGAGATTAGTGTGATAAATGTATTTACCGGTAGTGACCCAGTGGCTTAGAGGGTCATTCTACGTTTATTATGTTACATTTTTGTTTTGGCCAATGCATCTCCAAGCATCTCTATGGACTTTTTACACAGCTGCTACAAAAATGGAAAAAAAAAATGCAGATGTGATGTGAAAGAAACTGCTTTATAATATAACAATAAGTGATTTTATTTGTTCTTTGGTTCTTCAGGTGAGCGGGCAGTGTGTGCTCAAACATGACTGCCAACAAGAGTTCCAAGGCTGTGTCCCGAACAGGAGGGGGTAGAGCTCCACGGGACAGCACTGACAGGTCAGTGACACAGAGGACATCCTGAATTGACTAGTCTACTCTTCTCATGACTGTATCGCTCTATCACACGTCTGAGTTAGCTGTTTTTCACTAATATGACAAATGAACTAGTGAGAGTCAAAACAGGACTTTTACCACTTCTGCAAGTTTGATCCTGTATCATTGCGGACAAGAGCCCCGTCCCACCTGCAGATGTGAGTAGTGAGGCAGACCTGTGTATGCATGTTGAAAGCTTATAGTGCTCTGGAGACACGCAGACTTGAACAATATAGAGTTTCATTACTATATACTTTATAGTGGAAAAGAAAAGAGTCAGTCTCACCGATACGTCTTAGCAGCGCTGGGCAATTATTCAAATTTGAATCAAGATCGAGATTTAGTCATTTCTAATCATCAGTGATCAGCTTGGGTCTGTTTAATCGAGAGGTCTAGAGCCAATCGTCTGTCAGTAAAGCATGTGGTTAGAAGCAGAGATAAGACTTTGGACGAAGACATTTTTGTCTTAATAGCAATTTTTTAAAAGTATGCATTGTTTATGTTCAGGAAATTAACATTAAAAGTGATTTGTATTTGTAAAAAAACACTATAAATCAAATTGAAAAATGAGGCACATCACTGTAACGGGAAAAAAAAATATATATATTGATTCATTTTTTTGTCATGGTGTAGTGTTCTGGTGAAAGGATACGAGCCGACTTTCTTCTGGTTGTTTATCTTCTGAACACAAGGGCTACTTTAGTCCGTAACTCACGCCAAGTCAACAACAAAATAGTCTCAACTCACTACACCCAGTCTCCAAAACAAAAGGTGTCAGCTCTAAACTAAACCCAAAATATCAAATCATTACAATATTGCCTGGCGCTAACTATCTACTGAAAGTTTAACCAAACAGGAACAGTTTAGAATTTTGTGTATCTCGTTTTAATTTAGGGGCTGCCTCAAATAATTTTGGTCAAACTAATGTCTCCATGCAGGACCACACACAAGCGCTTCGCAGTAACATGAAGAAGCAGGTCTTTGTACTTGCTCCATGATGTGAATCTACTTTGGGGGCATAATTTAATACTTCATATATTCAGGACTCACCGACTCATCTGCTGCCAACATGTGGAAGATTTAATATCCTTACCATGATGAACACAGTAGTATACAGAACAGTAGACAGGCTGAATACTAACAACATATTTTAGCGTCAGACCAAGATAAATGTGAAAAAGCTGACACATGATGGACTATTCCAGTTAAAAAGCTGTTATGGCCTGTCTGCTTTGGTTGTACTGGTCAGTTACAGGAAGTGACTGTGGTTTGAAGGGATTGAAAGAGCGAGTGAGAGCCAAAGGCCAGACTGCCACTGCATTCACTGCCTTAACCTCTGTGTGGCCAACCAGCTCAAGTGTACTAAAGGAGGCTTATTTTTAATGGCCACTTACCCACCAAAACCTGCAAAATCTCTGCAAAAATATAGAAAAATGTGCATATTTTTAGAACATATCCATAGATTATAATTAGGACTAAACCATTTCACAAGAAGTGTAATGATACATGTGGATAATTAAATATAATAATAAATATTGCTGGCTGTACTTACACTCATCAGGTCCGTCTGGGAGACAGAGGGGAATTATACCAATTTTCAAATGCAAAAAGGAAAGAAAATATAATTCTACTGAGGGTCAAGCCAGAGTGTATAGAAATTAATTACCCATTTACCAAATTAAACCAAATTAAATCCTCTCTTGTGGCTGAATTATGTTGTTATTGAATGTTTTGTGAGGTTGCTACTTAAACTTCAGTGATGGTGAGTCTCCAAAGTGCTCTGGTCTCTGTCTTGGACTGAGGACTGACAACAGTTTGGGCTTTTGGCCACGAGCATTAACTTCGACTTTGCCTGAGAAATTGTACTAGCTCAAGTGGTCATACTTTTTATACTGAATCATTTGATTAGATTAAAGCGTATCATAGACTAGGGCTGTGCAATTAAATATATTTTAAAGGAGATTGAGATTCTGTCATTTGTAATTGTCAGTAAAATCATGTGGGTTGGAGCAGAGTTCAGACTTTGGAAGAAGCTATATTGTTTAATCGAGCTGAGTCAAATTTATTTTTAAAGCACATTTTAAAACAAACACAGCTGCTCAAAGTGCTGTACAAAAGCGATATAAAATGCAGTGTTTATGCTCTGCGGCAAGACACATTTTTGTTTTAAATATGACAAAATTAAATAAAATTGAAAATCGTGATCGAATATGATGAAAAAAAAAGATTATTTTATGTCATATTGTTCAGCCCAAGCACTGAATTAGCTAAATGTTTACAATAATAATAATGTAAATAGCCTTGGGAGTCTTCACAATGAACAAAACTGACAAAGACTAGACTGGTGTGACTATAAAAGAAAGTGTTCTGGTTTATAATGTTTTATATTTGGCCTTTTCTTGTATAATTACTGTATCAAATCCTCCGCTACAGATTTAAATCACTCAGGGGCTTCCAGACAGGAGATGCCGTCATGACAGCTCAAGTTACTTTCAGAGATGTAAGATAAGAAGCATCCATCATAGTGGCTGTTTGCAGGTTCAGGTGTTCAAACATCTCGTGGCCTGCAGCTGGAGCAGTGAAACCAAGGCAGGGCAGATATGTGTGAGGTGAGATGTGTCCCAACCTGCATTATGGGATCACATCGTTCACTTCTCCTCCCAAAGAGCTTGTTATGACACTCTGACTGTGACATCAGGTTTCCTTTACGCAATAACACGCAGTCCAAGTCCAAGTCATGGCACTTCTACTGAACGGCTATGAGTAGGATGTTACCTGGGTAAAGTTTGTCGAAATCTCTGTGGGAAATAAACACGCTTCCGGTGCTATGAGTAATAGTATCAGTAATGGGCATGAATGAGACTGGAACAGGTAAAGCTGCTCCAGTAAATTCTGATGATCATTTTGTGTGAGGTCCTCCGTGATTCACCTCAGTTTGATGTGGAAAAAGTTCATATTGGCATTTTAATTCTGTCTGTATTTCCTTTGGCCTACGCTGACCTGTTCAGCTGCCAAAAACAGAATACTTTCCTGTGGTTTTTCTAAATAAGTAGCTCAGGTTTTCATTCCATCTTTGATCCTGGCAATGAAATCTGAATTTTCATCTCATTTTATAGGGCTCCTCCATCTGTTCTTTGTTAAGATCTGGTTATGTTTTTACAGCAGTTGTGATTCATAGCCAAGTGTGGCATTTTGCTTATTCTTTCTGGTGGAGGGTCTGCTACCTGCTTGTTTCATTTGGGTTTTATTGCTTTGCCTGGAATATTTCACAGTATGGCATTAAACTTATCTCTTTTGCATATCTTCTTTGCTCAAAATATCTTGGAAAACATGCATTCTTACTATACGTAGGGTCATCGCTTCACAAATTTGACCTGTTTGCATGAAAGTGTCCCCTGTTGGCATGAAAGTTAAATGCCATACTGTGTAACATAACAGACAAAGCAATAACATGCCCAGCGAGACTAGAACATGGCAGATCTTCCACCAGAAAAGTGAAGCTTTGAGTCAGCTTCAGATTTGAATTTGTTTTTGTTTGTCTTTTAGGAACCAGTCCACGTCACCCGTCCTCTCCACTAGCCCGGGACAGAGCCAGCACACACCCCTTAGCGACGGCGAGAGCTCTGGGAAACCAAGTCGCTACGTGAGGACTGACGGGCGCTTCTTAGCTCGCACTGGGAGGAACAGCAAGGCTTCGACCCTGTGCGGTGGTGCATCTCTGGGCGGTGACCCCAACTCTCCAGGACTGCTCACCAAATCCAAAAGCATCGGTTGCCTAGACAACAGGCTCTCCATCTATAAAGCGCCGGTGCAGGCCAAGGCAAACCAGGAAGTTGTAACGAATCAAAAGACAGATCTTGTTTCAGAGGATCGCCCAAATGCTCGAGCTTTGAGTTTGAGTAGCGTCTCTTTGGGGTCCAGTCAAGCCCACAAACGCAGCCTTTCTCTGGGTCGCTTGGTAACAGGTGCACCCCCAACTACAATCCGCAAAAAGATCTCAGAATGGGAGTGCCGGCATTTGACTTTGCCTAAAATGAGCCTGTGTCTGGAGAAAAGGACAGTAGGGGAGTGCGTAGGGGGCAGCGAGGGATGTCCCAGTCTCCTCTCGTCCCCCTGTAGTGAGAAAGCATTTGACTTTAAGGGTGTTCGCAGGATGAGCACGGCCTTCTCTGAATGCTCCTACACAGAAACCGACGACGAGCGGGTGGCTGATAAAGACGCCGTTGGACGTTTCCAGAAAAGACTGGGCAAAACGGATTCTCCATTTGCACGGTCCTTATCGGGTCGGAAGGAGACATCTGCCGTCCTCAATAGGATACAAAAAATCGAGCAGGCCTTGAAGGAAAATCCCAGCACAACACCTCCTCGCTATCTGAATAACTGCTATGGCACTGATAAGACAAAGCAGAAGTCTTTTGTAATAGGAGACGACTTGGACAGTGCGTGCGCCAGTAAACGCAACAGTATATGCTCCGTCACAAATGAACCTGATGTTGTTTTAGTTTCTGACAAACTTTCAAAACTCAGACAGAGATTTAGCGTGAGTTCAACCAGGTCCGAGAGCCCAGAGCCCGCGCCTCAGCAGACTCCTGTGGGCTCACCGGTCAACCCTTTACCCAAACCAAAACGCACTTTTGAATATGATGCTAAACGAGACCAGAAGGGCTCACTGGCAGCAAACGGACTACCTCCAGAACAGGCCGTGGAGTCGCCTCCACCCCTTCCCTCCACTCCTGCTCCCAGCACGACCCACAAGAGCAAGACAGAGGGGAATGCAAGACTCCCAGACAGGTAAAGACTTAAAAAAACATCATAACAATAGCACAATTCTTCATAGTTTTGTCCTGGTGGCATTGAAAGATACAAATGCAAAGTACACATTTTCATACGGAGACAAAAATTATACCTTGATCTTAATATTAAACCTGATGCATTCTTAATTCATCATCACATTATGACCGTCACAGCCTTATTTTCATGTACTGTAGCTTTGTTTTTACCCATAACATTACTGTATCTTGAGAAAGGTGGGGCTACAACTAAATGTTACGTTTTAGAAAAGGGGACAAAAACTCCTAAAACATTTTGCTCCTCTCTCTGTGTTTAAAATTCCTGTGGCACAAGGAAACTCAGACCAAGCCTAAAAGCCACAGATGTCGACAGCATGACACAATATTACTGTAGGTTCCTCTGGAGTTGTACCTTGAGTTTGGAACAGATACTGAAATCACGGTGATCAGTTATTGCAATATAGCTCTTAAGTCTGTCAGCTGTCAGTTAAAACCTTACCTTACCTTAGCATTTTGGATTTTAAGAGCTTTTAACCATATTATAATTGTTTTCTATTCATCCAAAGTTGTATTTAAAGTAATTCATGCATGTCTGAGTAATTCTACTGCACTCGAGATGTCATTTACCATTGCTTAGCAAATTCTTGTTTTTACCAATCCCCAATAGAAGCCCACTGCTCTTTTCTTACTTTGGTCTCCGATTATTTTGTTATAATATGTAAAATGTATGTACTGTACTTCTTGACTGTCACTTGATGACCTGTATTTGATTTCAGAGAGTCGTGTGAGTCGGAGGAGGCCAGTGTGCCATCTTCGTATCCTTCCTCTCCTACAGAAAATGGCACATCGACAACAGAGACGAGGAATAGACCCAACTCTAAAAGCACTTTTGAAGAGAACGCGTACGAGGACATAGTGGGTAAGCACGACAACTGCTGTTTGCTGTTTACAATTGAGTTAAATCGTCTTGTGTGCTGTTGTTTATAAAGGGCAAGTTACAGTTTATAGCGCTCAGGTCTCATATACTGCTGCATTTTAAAAGAGTTTGTTTCCGTCTGAAATGTTGAGGTGTGAAATTCCTTTCCACTAAATGACCCTTTACCATCTAGTTGAACCACTGGCTTTGTGCCCATGAGAAAACTTAATATATTGCTGTAGTTTATCAAAAAAACACCTGGTTGGTCCCTCTTCATGTGATAGTAAACAGCATTTTTAACACTTTATATTGTATAATGAATATTGCTGCTTGAGTTACAGATTTGTTTGCTATTCCTGGTTTTAACGGATTATTTAATTAGTTTGAAAACAGTATATTGCGTGTGTGTATGTGTGTAGTCAAAAACCTTTGCTACTATGTGATTTGAAACCCAGCGATAGAGAGGTGGTGACATGTGGTCCTTTGTGGCTGAATATAACTAGACTGTTTACAAGCTTCTGGATCACTACGTTCGCAAGAAACCTATGATTCATTTCCCAGTTTCACTTAATCTTACACCACTGTCTTCAGTTTGCTCATGTCTGCCTGATATGTCATTTTGCGTGAGTAATTCTAGACTACTAAAATGACCCTGTAACCTTTATGTGCAATGTAATTTTGTTTATACCTGTTGAAATAGAGGGTTTTGGATTCTGTTCGTGCCAATAAATCATCTAATAGCTGTTATATCGAAACAAGGAAACCACAGCGAAGTGACACTGACACATTTAACGCAAAATTAATGACGGCAACCACTTGTAGTCACGTTTCCCAAAAAGGTGATTGGAAACTTTAAAAGCACTTCGACATTAGTCACGTACTAGAAGGCAGTAATGTCGGGATCTTAAACATACACGCTTGCTGGCAGCGGAGGTCAGTGAGGTTAAGTACACTACCGGGACACAAAACGAAACAATACAGCATTATCGGGCAAAATTAGTCCTGCATTCCAAATTTGTCACAAAACAGATTATCTCCAAGAGGGGCGCTTCGTAGTAGCAGTTTGTAGTGGGCTTACAATGAATATTACTTGGCTTAGTGGGATAGTAGCTGTGGTAAATATTTATCATAGTTTTGCATCAGTTAAGTGCCAGAAAGTTGAGAAGAAAAGTACAAAAATCCAGGAAGATGTTGCCTTTTATTTGGTCTAATCATAGTCTTGGCCCTTGTTAACACTATAGTTTTTAACAGTAACAGTAACAGTAACAACTGTAACAGTTATGGAATTACCTCTGTGTATATGTATAAGTACATCTATAAACTTCACTGACAATAAAAAAAGAGGAAAGATTTTTAATACAATCTAAACTATAATGATGTTAACTCGGTTTTTATAAAAAATATTAGTCTAAGCTGTCATATGCATTTTACACGAGGTTTCTTATTCTCTCTCAACTTGGCCACTACCTCAAAGTAAACTGATATAGTTATTGTTGTAGTTTTTTTTCCTGTAGCCTGTTCTGTTCCCAGGAACTCCATTGTGTTGACAGAAACCTACAATCCCTGTGTGCGCTCGAGGTGTGTCCCCTCCCAACGTTATGCCCGTGTGTTAAAGACATGCTTGTAATCAGAAGTGCAGATTAGTACCCTCTAGTGCATCAGCAGACATACACAGACATATCATTTTCCCAGCGGGCCCTCATTACACAAGTGCTGAGCTTTAATGGAGTAGCAGTGCAACATGGGGTCTGACTAAGCCCTCTTATTCGCCTCCTCACCATTTATCACGAACTCATCAACAGAGTGACGTCAGTGAGCATTTAGGAAATTTCCTCTTTTGCAATAGGTATCTGTTCAGAGTAGGATATGTGGGAAAATTTGGATTTCTGTTTTTAATAATTAACTGCAACGGCTCTCAAGACATATTTGTAGGTCAATGATTAAACTTTTAGAACAACACATTTTGGCCTCTTGTCCTTAGAGCCAGAGAGCTTCTTTCCCTCATGTATTTCGACACCATCTGGCTCTGTTTTTGTTCTTCATTGTGGTTGCTTCACTTTCTCACAACCTTCCCTGGACCTTGCCAAAAAGCTATTCTCAGAGCATATGTCTGAATAGACATGGGCTGCAGTGTTTTCTCTATTTGACTTGGCCCGGTGCCAGGTGACATCAGTGGGAGCTGTGTACTGTTATGTTCCTATTCTTCTCATTCTGCTATCACATCAGACTGAGATGGATGTGTTTAGGAAACACAGTAGCACCTTGTCTGGTCTGGAGACACTACTTTGTTCTAACTTTAATTTAGGAAGATGTTTTAAATGTGTTTGTAGGTCATGCAAAGCAAATTTGTATTAGAGTAGATTTTATAAAATTGATCACAGAATGAATGGATGTAAATACTGCGTAGCTTGTAAATGTTTTGTTTACTTGTTTTTATTACTACCTAACATCCAAGGTGACCCGGTATTTGACATACTTGAGCAGACTGTCGCATGCCTGGACTATGACTCATCAACAGCATAGTGTCCAGAGACCTGTGGGGCCCAGTGCCAGCAGTAATTATTCTGGAAAAAGTTCCACATTCGTTTTAGTTAAACCTTTTATGACTCAAACTCAACACCCTACTGCCCCCACGCTGCCCTCACAGTGACCCCTCCGACCCCAGACGTCATAGGGTTCCTAACAAAAACAACTTTTTTACTGTGTACTGAAGCTGTATTATAAGTTGTTTTTTGGTCTTTACAGAGAAGGAGAATCCGTATGAGGACGTTGACCTGAAGCGCAGGAGTCTGGGGCGAAAGTCGTGTTTCACAGAGAGCAGCCGGTCATGGAGCACTGCGGACCGGAAAGTCAGCTCTCCTCCTCAGGTGATACACGTGGAGCTTCTGTCAGGAGATTGTATTTGTCTGATTTGTCGACATGTTACGTTGCAGTTGAGATAAACACGAGAGCTCCACTATCATAAAGTGTTTCTGTAGCTGCAACCTTTATTAGTAATACTTCAAAGTGACACCTCGAATATTATATTGTTTTGTCTTTAATACTCCACTGTATTCATTCAATTTAAACTTATCTATGTTTATTTTATTACACATGTTTTTGGGGTCAAATACACAAAGAAAAACATGCATTCATACAGAGTTGCCTCCCCACAGATCTGACCTGTTCTCCGTCTTGGTGCTTATCTTCATGAAGGTAGATGCGTGTAATTTGATACTAATATTATAGGAAAAAGCACACAAGTGGCAAATCCTCCACCAGAAAAGTTAAACCATGTACCTTTAATGTTTATTAGCACGTCCTTTATACGTCCTTTATAAAACCAGATATGTTTATACCTTTTTGAGAATTCCCAGAAAGGCCAAAGTGCATTGTTGGCTCGCGCACACTGACACTAAGATCTCGCTCTGGTGGAAACCGGATTTTATTTTTCCATTATTAGTAACAAGAATTCCCTCTGACATATTAACTGTCACCGTAATGCACTTGAAGATTTACCAAACTGCATTTTTGTGTCCTTTGTTGTTAGTTACCATCCAAACCCAGTAGCCAGTCCCTGCGTTCTACGACAGCGAGTGACAGAAAGAACCATCGGATATCCCAGCTGACCAAACGGCACAGCCACAACGACATGCTGCTCCTGCCCCAGTCCTCGTGTGGACTTCTGGACAACAACTTCTGTGGGACCAGTGACTCTCTGGGTTCACACAGGCATTGGAGGATCCCCAAGGTGAATAATATGCTCATTATATAAGTTTAATGAAAACAAAACACAGGCAAAACTATTGTCTATAATGGAAAGAACCACCTACATGTATCACAGCTCAGGTCTATTGTATTTCTGTATGCATATTTGTTTTCTGTTGGGGTAGACATAGCCTCCCTTCCTTCCTAGCTCTGAGAATTGCTAATGTTACTATGAATAAATCCAAGCTAGAGGTGGGAGATCTAAATATGGCTATTATTGCTATTGTTGTTTTGGAGATATACACAATTTGAACAGTATAAAGTTCATCATCTTTCTTTAATTCTTGCGTTTTCCATGATCCTTACAATTATTACGTTTTATATGGTTTTATATGGTCCTTTAATTTCTTTCTACCACTGATAAATGTATGTGTAATCCTATTTTCTCTAAAGCTGGTCCAAAGAATAAACTCAATTTACTGCACTAAACGTGGGAAGAAAAGGCTCAAAAAGTTGTCCATGTCCAACGTTGAGACGACGTCGTTACGAGGTTAGGACTGAGTCTTATAAACGTTTCTTTTGACACCAGTGAAATTCCTTATTGGCTTGTGAAAACTTGACTTGGATGTCTCTTTTCCCGATGCAGATGACAACAGCGAAAGTGAGAGTGATTCAGACGACAGGTTCAAAGGTGAGAGACACGTGTTTACACTTTGATAGTAGAAACATATTAAGGAGATTTGATTACTTTTGACACTTTTGATGTAGTTTTTTTTCTTTTGGCAAGTTTAGGGATGTCACAATTATTTGGTTAATGGATAATTGTGATAATTAAGGTCACACAACCAAAAAATTATAGATGTTTTTTTTGCAAATAATCAAAGTTGTGATGGTTTATGTCACATTTATTGTAACACAGTGATTTGCAGAATGATTTTACATGCCAGATGCTCTTCCAAAACACAACTATTTCATTTTTGGTACAGTCTACGTTTCGCTACTGCACGCTATGCATTTGTTTATAATTGACTTTCTATCTCCAGCTCACACACAGAGACTTCTAAAGCTCCAGTCGATCCTGCGGCGTGCTCCGAGCTACAGAACCCTGGAGCTGCAGCTCATCGAGTGGCAGGAGAGGGAACTGTTTGAGTATTTTGTGGTTGTTTCCCTAAAGAAGAAACCCACCAAAAACGCATATACTCCAGAAGTCACTTATCAGTTCCCAAAGGTACGAACTGTGTGAAGGTTCAATCACTTCATTTAAAGAAGATTTCGTGTCCTTTTTGTGGTATTTAGTTGAACAATGACACACGCTTATATGCACTAGAAATAGCTGCAGAAATGCTTTTGAATCCTGCAAGTGTCCTGGGGCAAAGTAAGTATAAAGCAGCGGGATGGGGGGTAAAAAAAAGGCTGGGATATTCAGAGCAATTGTGCCTCGAATGTAGGACAATATAAGATGACTGAAACCATAATAATAGCGTTAAACCAATATAACGTGTCTAAAAGTGGATTTCAAATACTCCTTAAAAGAGTTCATTGTCTTTTTTTAAAGTTTTTGAGCTTTTTCTTCCACTGCGGGCTTCAATAAACGGCCTTACACAAGCCTCCTTAAGATAGTTATTCAATTACAGCTCGCATTTAGTTATTTGGAGGGTCAGACTTACAATATAATTATGTTAAATGTTTCTCAGAGAGGTTTTTACTGTAGTGTTTGTGTGTTTGGATGATTACTGGAAGTGGTGCCTTTTGGGGTCAGAAGCTGCCACAAAGTATAATGCTGTAGCCATTACTTAGACCGACTGTTTTAGTTGAATTTGGGGGATTTTGGACACCCACTGACACTATAACATGACCCATATTAAATCACAGCTGTATGAACTCCTTTCTTATCATTTTCACACAAGATTAACAGTGTTTCGCTCATAACAAATTAAAGGTCTAGGGCTGTATGTTTATAACCTTGTATGGGAATAATATTAATAATTTCTTTGTCTCGCTGAGGTCCATGGGGATCATAGAAACGAGACACTTGAATGAGCCAACTGAGATTCCTCTTGTTCCCCCTCGCAGCTCGAGAGGCCCACCAAGCAGATGAGGGAGGCCGAGCAGAGACTGAAAGCCATTCCTCAGTTTTGTTTTCCTGACGCAAAAGACTGGAGTCCCGTGTCTGAATACACAAGGTACAAACTAAAGACTGTTCTATCTACATGTATTTAGCGCATTAGCATACATTTTTGTTATAATAGCACAATTACAATGCACTAAAGTAGTTTAAATGTGCTTTTCTATAGTGAGACCTTCTCATTTATGTTAACTGGGGAAGATGGCAGCCGGAGGTTTGGCTACTGCAGACGATTATTGGTAATACACTCCTTTGAATTTGAACTTTGAATTGGATGAAAAAAAAAAAAGATGTTGTCTAATGCAGTAAGATTTTAATAGTTCTGTAAAAGGAATAGTTTAAATACAAGTACAAAAGCTCTAAATGTCTTATTAATAGCAGGACATAAAGAAACCACCATTAGTTGTTCTGTAGTTTTTGCTGGCCTGGTTTTGTGCGGCTGCAGTTTGTGATATTTGGCTCTATACCACAATAGTACACAATCGTTCGACTGCAGTTGTTCATTTACTCACTAAAATACAATCATTCCTCCAATTTCCACAAAGAAACATTCCAACTTTTGGTCAGCTGCGTGTCTTTTTTATGAGCTGCTTTGAAGCCTGGATCTACAATTTTCTTGTGGCTACCAACTCTGACCATGTGGGAGCTTGTGAAATGTGGTGACTTAATTTTGCCAGCCTTCTAGTATTTCTGGGCATGTTTACAGTGCTACAGGGTACTTTCTCACAAGGGGGCGTACGCTTTTGGCACGGTATCTGCTTTGAAATGGCCACTTTCTCATCATCTTTTTGATTGGCCGGGTTTATACGCTTGCTCGATAGGAACGGGTTTTAATCATAGCTCATCGCTGTAGCTTTCTTCCAATAACTGTGTTTCCTCCCTGTTGTTGTCTGTCCGGCCGTTGGCAGCAGTGAGGCATTCCAGAGGACTTGAATCAAGCAGCACATAGTTGATTTAATCATCCATTTGGAAAAGCAGGGGAGAAAATTGTATTCCTAATATGGACAAGTGAATTGGCTGTTCTTGAGTGCTTGTGTTCACGTGTGGCTGTGTGGTTTTGAGTGTCTCTTGTCTGCGTTCCCCCATGTGCTTTGGTGCACATAATGGTCTTAGAGTGAACTGAAGGAGGTGATATGATCAGCCGAGGCAGATAAACTACATTTGTTTATGAACTGGTTACCCACATCAAAGACTTTCACCTCAGAATACATTCGAGATACATCCTCTGAGTAAACTGTTTTATCATTCAACCAGTTATTTTGATTTCACCAAGAATTAGTACACTATGCAGTAATAATTTGTATTTGTGTCCTTTTGTCTTTAGCCAAGTGGAAAAGGACCTCGACTTCCGGAGGTTTACTGTGTGATAAGCAGACTGGGCTGTTTTGACTTGTTCTCCACGGTGAGTGTACACACTGGTGGGCTAAGCTGTAAATCATTCTTACCTCATAGTTAGGCTTAGTTTTATGAGAATTACCTTTTTGTGGGATGGGGTTAACTTAAACAGGGTTGACTGCACTCTAAAGAGCTAAAGTATTCAATGTAATGGTATATTTACAGATTTTTCTCTAACCATATCTAGAAAAAGCCCAATCATAATATAATAAAATAATCTGTTGAATTTTGCTCCATATGTTTTATTAAACTAACTTGAAACTATGGTTAAGATCATATGACTGGGCAAGTTATTCAGGTATTTGCTGATATAAATAACTCCCAAAAGTAGCTTCCTAACTGAAATAAATAAGTGTGATGCATTTCAGGGTTTTAGACATATTTTAGATAACATTAATACGTTGTAAAGTAGCTTATGTGCATGTTTTTTCAGATCCTGGATGAGGTGGAGAGGCGCAGGGGTATCTCCGCTGCCCTGGTCTACCCGTTTATGAGGAGTTTGATGGAGTCGCCCTTCCCTGCACCAGGAAAGCTCATCAAAGTGAAGACCTTTCTGCCTGGAGCAGGAAATGAGGTTAGAGCTGTTGATTGTGCTACATTTTTATAATGTCCTTTGAAGCCGAGGAAAGTTTTACTATTTGATTTTTATGTAGGTCATAGAGTTGAGGCGACCCACTGATTCCAGACTGGAGCACGTGGACTTCGAGAGTTTGTTCAAATGCCTGAGTGTACGGCAGGTGGTACGGGTCTTTGCATCGCTGCTGCTTGAAAGAAGAGTCATCTTTGTGGCTGATAAACTCAGGTGGGTGGTACTTATCAACTGAATCTAAAGTGTTTGTCTATATTAGCTTTTTTACAACGTTACCTGGATCAGTCAGTCAGTTTTTTCAGTCCATTTTAAAAACAAAACTGAAGTGGGTCACAGTGGTGAAAGTGGTTAATGGAGGAGAAAGGGTGGAGCTGATAAGATGTGAACTCTCCCCTGAGACCAAATGTCCCGGACTTAACTTCTGGTAACAGCGGAGACTTACTGCCTTGGAGAGAGTGGACACTGCAGTGGACATGTAATCTGTGCATGTATCAGGCCCAGTTTAAACAAACAGCAGCAGGGGGCAGTGACTGTGAGGGGAAAGAATGCACTTCCTGTGTGAGACTCTGCCCTCAGAGAGATGTGGCCGCTCTGTCACCATTTGACTTCTCCGTTCACTCCCTACTTTTGAGTGACAGTGCTCCGTGTCTCTTCAAATGAGCGGTTAAAAGTACTCGTTATGACATGATAACATCAAAGAATCACTCAATGGAAGCAATGATTTACATTGCAATTATTATACCACTGTTACATGAGGGACTGGTGTCATGGTGTTGGCAAAGGTAATAGTGTCGTCCACCACCAACGACGTCATAGTTACTAAACTGGAAAAAAAAAATGAATGGAGAATTTTTAAACTACAAATTACAGAACAAAAATTACTAGAAACATTACACATTTTTAAGTGTACAGTGTAATCTTTATTCCAGATAAAGTCAGTTTTTGCGTCTGCTGCCCTGAGTTTAAACCCCACGGCTGGAGGCTTGTGTGTAGATTGTAATGTGGATGTGTGCAGACATGCTGAGCTGCTGTGTTTGGGTTCTCTGGGAAGCACTCACAGGGCCCCACTGCATCACTAATGACTTTTATGATAAAAGGGCTACTCCCTCTGGAGCTTTGGTACATAATCTTGTACCAAAATATCTCTAGCAGAACATGATGTATTCATTTTTCTCTTGAAATCAGAATCCAACACAAGCAGTGACAGGAAATGCCATCAAGTGATCCATGTGAGGTCTTCTTTTTTGAGAATTAAGTCAAAATTTTAAAATACAAGTGGTATTTTTGTCTTTTGTAAGCAGCCTCAAAATACTATGCTATTCTTAAATGAAATGCCTGACGACATGTGTCCATTGTCCTCTGTGTCACTCCTTAACAGCTAAACCCCAGTGACTTGATGCTGACTAGCTTTACCAGTGCTGTTATGTAAACAAGCTTGATCCTCGACCGTTGCTACATGATGTGTTTATGACAGAGATTTGGCAGCAGTACACCCACATTAACATTACAATACAAAAAACGGTCTGGGTTGTTGATGTGTTTATATGAGATTGATGATACAAAATAGGTATTTTTTTCCCTTTTCACCGCTGAACTTGTTAATATGTCAAGCTAATGTAGTTTTACTATGTGTGATGCAATACTATAATTTAACACCAGAATAGTGCTGATGCTTCTGAAGTTGAATTGTTTACGTTGCATCATAATGACTCGAGCACAGTAGGGCCCCTTCTTCAAAATAGTTTTTTGACATTTGATTTTTTGGTGATTTTTTGATCATACAAACACCTGCCTGGGAAAACATTATCCTGTTTTAATTGCAAACTATTTAGACATTTCATTTTGCTAAAGATTAATCACAGACCCAATATTGAAGTGCGTATATTGTGAGTGGTTGTCTTTTGGCAGTATTATGACTGAATACTTGTAACAGGTTTTCCAGCTGCATGGTGCTGTAAGTCTCAGACACAGTTGACTTATTGCCTCAGCTGCTGCTGTTTTTCTAATCAAGGCATATGGGAACATGCTAATTTCATTCAGACCTCTGTTCAGCTCAAACGTTTCTCGTACATGCCATGCAATGTTGGCACTGGGCCAAACCACTTTTAACAACCCATTCTCCATGTGGTATTTAATTCAGAGGCAGGACAAAATCTGCAAGGTAAACAGGAGAAATGTTTTTGTTTTCCGAGTTGCGTCCAATATTATAGCAGCTGAGTTTTAAATTTGTCTCAAGCTGTCATTAATATTTACTTCTCTGAGCAGATTTATACAAATGTAGACAGTCCCATACACAAACACCTGCACTCATTTGTACTCTCTCTCAACAAATGTGATCTAACTACCATTAGTCAAACATGTAGAGATTTCTATTGGGAAGTCATTTTTCATTTGAATAATAATTGCTTTTGCTAGGCCTTGTGTGAAGCCAAAGAGCTCAGAGTAAGAGCCAGTGGCTAAAGATTCTTATAGACAGGAAGTCAGGGAAAACTATTTGGGGAATAAGGGAGCAGAAAAGGCCTGAAATGTATAAAAATACAACACTTTACCATAGAAATCCTATATGTACTCTACTGCCACATATACTGTAATTTAAAGTTATTTTCAGATAATTATTAAAGAACGGTTTGGCCGCACAGCTGCTGCTTTTTCTATCATTTTGTGGTCCTTTAGACACACAAACTCAAACCAGGCTGAATGAATTGTGTAGAAGTTGTGAGCGCTGCTTTGCATTAGTGTTAAAAGTGCACCAGCGTGTGTATTTGTTGATCTATTCTTTTGTGTTGCCGTTAAGTAATTTGTGTTTCCAAGTGCTGCATCATGTGGAAAAGTATTTAGCTACCAACAAAAGCATGTTAACTAAAGCATTTGATGGAAAGCCAATTCAAGCATGTTTGTTCACTCATTAACTCATTTAAGGGAAGTTAACACCAACTGTTTTTTTGTGGGACGGTTGCTGGGTGGAGCAGGTTTTGCACATCCTTTTAGCGCCCTAAAATCACCGTCATTCGTAAAAATGTGCATAAATAAATTCATAAACCAATAAATAAATGTGACTTGAATAATGATAAAGATAATATTTATCAATAAAATGGGATTCTCACACACTGGATTTATCTCACTCTTCAGCCGACAAATAAACATACTTCTTAATGGATAACTTATTTTACACAAGAAGCATTTCCAGAGTTTAAACTTTCAGTGCAGCTGCGTTAAAATTAATCTGGCATTTAATTTAAGCCAAGAGGACAGTTCACAATTGTCTTCAAACTCAAATACCTGTTTCAAACTTATTTCCAGCTTTATTTGTTTGATTTCATGTGTGCGACTTCCCCAGTTACTTCTGTGTTTGATCTGAAATCCTGAAGCTTTTTTGGGTTATGAACTATCAGCAAAGTCATTCTCATTTTCCAAAGCGGTTTGAGTGGCAACGTCTGGCGGTGCTGTGTGTTTTCATTGCAAGTTCATCCTCTCCCAAGAGTGTGTGCACTGGGATTGAGTGTAATGGATCCTTCTGGTATCAGCGCTGTGTCGGGCCGTGCGTAGCCTGTGGCGAAGGTTTCTGAGAGCTGTGCCCCTTCACTCCCAGTTGGAACTTGTCAAAAACCCAGGAGACGGGATCTGTTAGGATTTATAAGTCCTCCTCGGGCAAATGGAAATCATACAGGGGAAAGTAAGAACTGCATTTGCTTCATGTTGTGAGCAAACAAGACTGGAAATTGAGGAAAATATTTTTGGAGTCTTCTCATTGTGGAGTCTTCTGAAATCCTATTGAGAAAAATGTGGTTGTCTTGGAAATCTAAAGACATTATTTAAGGACATTATGGGCCATCCAAACCATCAGAAGCAACCCATGTACCACCAGTAGTACATGTACCACAGTTTGAACAATCTATACTGATTTAATGCGCTTCTATATATGTGTATGTCTGTGTCTGGTCAAAACCCATAGTTTATTTTCCCTCCCTTTGTGTACATGGATTGGACTGTATAGAGGACAGAGGGGAAAGAGGGTCAGCCACTGTCAACAAGCCTTGGATCGTGAGAAAAACGAGCAGCTATTTGTGATCTCCGTGTTACACCACAGCCGTCAAAGTCAAACTGTATCGGCCCTTGTCAGCGTCACGTCAACGAGGCATCAACACAAATGCAGCATCACACCAGCTCTTGTCCAAATAACTGAACAATGCCACAGTAAGAGGCTTTTCAAGTGATCAAGTGATTCAGTCTTTAAGTGGCTTGTACTCTGTGACGTTAAACAGTGAGTGGGAGAGAGCACTTTATCTGCAAGCTGCTGTTGTTGAATCGTCTGCTCTTAATGAACTATGCAAACTGTCACAATATTTCCCTATCCAGCACAATATGACCACTCTTAACGCTGACATTTCAAGCTAAATATGATATCTTTATCCGAGCAACTGCTGGCTGATGGAATGTATTTGTACATTTCAGATATTTTAACAAAACTACTAACTAAACTACCTTCAAAACTACAGCTCTTGTGCAGCTCCTGTTATATGCAATGTTTTGATGACTTTTTCCATTCAAAAGATATAATATATAGTTTGAAATTGTGAATTGCTATGGCAGAAGTGCTTATTTTTCATCATTTTGAGACACATTGGTAGAACAGTAGGAGTCTAAGGGCAAGCTGGTGAATGTAAAAAGTAAATAGGTTGACGTTTGATGAAAAGATGTTCGTGCAATTAAGTTTATTTTGCATTATCATGTGAATCACTAGATCGTATATTTAGAATTTAGTGCATTTCATTGACAATGCAAAGCCTAAAGTAGCAGCCTGTTTATTGCGCACAGATATATGAGATATATATCACGCTATGTGTTTTTGTCTCGATTATCTAGTGGACCATCTGTACTGTTCTCACTGCGCTGTAGCTTTTTCTGGCGTAGCCTCAGTATTGTGGAAACTCATCTGTGAAAATAACACTGCTCTGTCTTTTGTCTCCTCTCTGCAGCACGCTGTCCAGCTGCATGCACGCGGTGGTGGCTCTGCTCTACCCCTTCTCCTGGCAGCACACTTTCATCCCAGTACTTCCCGGATCCATGTTGGACATCGTCTGCTGTCCCACCCCCTTCCTCGTGGGGCTGCTGTCCAGCTCTGTGCCCAAGCTCAAAGAATTACCTGTAGAAGAGGTGAGCGAAAGAGAGAAAACTATTCGCCTTATTCTGCAAGTTGCTGTAGATCATTTGAGTTGTATTAATTTGCATGGAGCTGCCGATCGGATTACAGAGCCATTTTAAAGCCTCTCAGAGAATCGGTGCATTGTTGACTCGTTGGTGCACATGAACGTAGAACTTTTTACCCAAATCGACCTATTTATATCATATTTAGCAGCAAAATGTTGCATATTCTCTATTAAAATGAATGGATTTCTCACTTAGCCGAACGTGCCACCACAAGGAAAGTGCGGTTTAGAGGCAAAAGAGGGTGGGGCGGAATTAGGTCATTATTCAGTGTGATTCATGTATGTTTGTGTACTCCTGTATTCAAGACGTCATTGCACCTCTCTGTACTTTTTTTAATACCACAAAGTACAAATTTCTGCACAACTAACTGACTTTAGACCTTTTTACAACATTCTCAACCACAATAAAAAAAAAAAAAATAGAGAACAAAGTCTTTTTCCCAGCATTGTTTTATTTGTATTGGCCTGTTTATCTGGACTACATTTTACATTGGCTTTGATTCTGTGTTTATGAAACTAGTTGAACAAAAAAACTGATTGGCTTGTCAGTTCTTATTGCAATTTGAAAGGTATTTCACTAAACAGTCATCCAATACAGCATCTTATCTCCACATAAAAGTTGTTTTCTTTGTGTTTTTTAGGCTTTAATGGTCGACTTGGGGACTGACCGCTTCATCCGACAGGTTAGTTTATCTTTATTTCAACAACAACAACAAAAAAGACGCTGGCTGTTATCATTGTTGTACCATGTTGGCTCTGTGTTTCAAGCTTTAAAACCAAGCCCAAACCACTTCTGTTTACAAAATCCTGACTTTGTGTTTGCGCTTGTTTACAGATGGACGACGAAGCCTCTCTGTTGCCACGGAAACTCCAGTCGGCTCTGGAGCAGGCGCTGGAGCAGAGGAATGACATCATCAGCCAGGACTCAGACAGCGAATCAGATGAAGGTGAATAAGGGACAGGTCATGTGTTTGGGAACAGATGTGCGGTTTTGGGGTCGTTGCGAGTGGGATCGGCTCTCCCGTAGAGCGCATGTTATCCTTTGTGAACCTCTGGGATATGACGTCATGAAGAGCGGATAAGTATTAATCACCCAAGTTTATTTTACAAGTGAAATCATGTCTGTTGGGTCAGTGTAGAGGTGGAATTAACAAATCAGTAGTACTCAAGCAGCTGACTTACATTCATTGAAAACAGAAATGCTCTCTGATTAGACTTTAGAAATATATATACATGTTTTTTTTACTTAAATTTTATCATTTTCAAAAGACATAACATTAGAACAATCAGCTGTCATTTAAATACCATTTCCGTTTTTCCCAGTGTCCTTCATATTGTTCTCTAAGTCTCTCCATAAAGCAAATTTCTTCCGCAATGTCCTTCCAGTTGCCGAGTGTAGTGGGGTCTTCCTTATGCCGTTTTTGTGTAATGGCTTTTTTGATGCTGCCAATAATATCTTGATTAAATAATAGTCTTTTCTGGGATGTGTGCGTCAGTGATGAGACCAAAATACATCGTTATGCACGTTCTTGGTAGTGTGTAGCCAAATATTTTCCCCATTTCTTTGCCCAAAGTATCCCAAAATTGTGACAGTCTGTTGCACTGCCAAAACACGTGCATTCCCCATAATATACTCCCCACATTATACTCCTCACATGGTTCATCCACAGATAGTGATGCTTTTTTAAATTTTTGGTGTGATGAAAGATCTGATTATGTTCTTCCAGCTGAAAATTCTCCAATTTGTTAAATTTGTTGAGGTTTGACAAATTTTATACCAGTTATCATCACTTATTTCTTCTTTAATTTCTTTCGCCCATTTATTTATTTATTTATTTAATGATGTATTTTTCCTGTTGACCCCTAAACCTTTAAACTTTTTTTAAATTTAGATATCATTTTTGCACTCTTGTTCTTATACGCATCAAAAGTGAACTTCAGAAATATTTAATGGACCTTGTGACAGAAGTAATAGTGTACTGCGAGTGTGTAGTAGTAGTAGTAGTAGTAGTATTCATAATAGCATCACGAGATATAGTAATAACAGAGACAACAGTAATAGCTAGTTCCAAACATGTTCTTTTTCTTAATAATTATAAATATCTTCTGTTTACCTTGTAACTTGCCTGCATATGTCCATCGAAATGTTATTGCTTTGCCTGGAATGTTCCTCTGTACGGCATTAAACTTAGCCGGCTAAATCTGTGGAGAATCTGTGGAGACGTTCTCGCGAGTTGGTGTAGTCAGACCTGTGAAGAGGTGAGTTCTAGCGCGTTGGCTAGTTCTTCTACCACTTCAAATACTCGCTAATTAAACCCAGAGGTAACGGTGTCTACTATGAAACTGCGTGCTGGCTAAGAAAACTTCTGGTATTCCACTCAACCTCCAGGGTAGTTATCCCAATATATAGTAAAACTGGGCCATACGTAAATGATTTTGAGACATTAAATACATTCTTGGTGTATAGTTTCACTGCGCTGTATTCCTGCATGTCAAAAATATATGAGCGGTTTTCTGTGTCCCCACTGTCTGCATTCTTTCCCAAATTCCTTCATGCAGCGGATAAAAATGTTAGTGGTTGTTTTAAATCAGTTCCTGCCAATTCTGACCTGTTCAAACTTAACTTTGAACCAAAACGAAACACTCACACAACACGTAGTTAACGGTTGGCATCTAATGTTTATTTACAAAGGTGTCAAACTGTCAGGGCTCGAACCGGTTCATGAAGTTAGTCCTGCAGGAGGCGACTGCATGGGGTAACACAAGTAAAAAGGAACAGCAATATCCAACCGCATTATTTGTATTTTTTGTATTTTTCTTTTGTGGTGAAGTTGATTGACCATGAATTATGAGGAATAGTCTGTACTTTGTAACAAAAGTAGGGTTTAGATTGCTTTTGCCACAGTAATACAACGCTTCTCTTTAATCTAGCTGTGATTGCATACAGGGATATACAAAGTTACCCAAGGAAATCATTCTTACTAATGTATATTCTGGTTATCTTGACGATGGCAAAGTACAGTGTGGTTAAGTTAGATATGAGTGTGTGTTTCTTTGTCCCATTTGGTCATTTTGCACAGTCCCAAAGTCATCGTTTTGCTTTCCGGTCAATTACTTTTATCCATTTCACTTGAATATATTGCTATTTTATTATGATGCATGAACTCTTTATTTGCTTTGTGTCCACAGAATACAACTCTCTGACCAACCTGGTGTCTGAGGCGTTCATCCGGTTCTTCCTGGAGACGATTGGACACTATTCCCTGTTCATCACTCAGAACGAGAGCGGAGAGAGGGCTTTCCAGAGGGAGCCTTTTCGAAAATCCGTGGCGTCCAAAAGTATCCGACGATTCCTGGGTGTCTTCATGGAGTCTCAGATGTTTGCAGGTTTCATCCAAGATCGGGAACTGAGGAAAACACGAGCGAAAGGTAAAAAATACAGTTACTTTTTCAGTTTATACCTATGTTTTAAAATCCCAACCATAATTCAGCATAGTCATTTATATTTGGCTTCTTTTTGCAAGTATAGCTCAATTTTGCAAGTATTTTATTTTTTTACCACAAAATTCATAAAGTGTGCAAAAATATTGGGTCTCTCTGGAAATTTCTCCTAGAACCCCTGCAGTTTTAACAGTGCACTAGTGCTGCCCCCTGGTGGGTGAAACATAACCTCAACATTTTCACTGTTTATCTTCTCCTCTGACATGACTGGCCAAATGTTAAGTCCACACAGCGCAAAAAACATGTAATTTGATTTTATTGTTTTCATTGTTCTGGTTTTAGGGTTGTTTGAGCAAAGGGTGGACCAGTATCTGGAGGAGCTCCCAGACAGTGAGCAGAGTGGAGTCAACAAGTTTCTAAAAGGCCTTGGTGAGTATTTTGTTGAAACATTGTATAGTATTAAATAGATTTAGAGGTGGAAAATTGTAGTTTAGATTTCAACAAAGATGTTCTAAAATGCATGTGATTGTTGTATTAGTTTATTAGTTCATATTTCAGTTTGCTCTCAAATGTTAATGCCATAGACCACATGTGTCAAACTCAAGGCCCGCGGGCTAAATGTGGCCCACCATGTCATTTTATGTGGCCCATGACAACGTAGTTTAAAAGATATGATCGCCTTAAAATGTCAGTTTATCAGGAGATGCGCAGTTATACAGCCATATTTTTTACATTTATGGACATGCATATGCAATATTTGTAACCTGAATAAGTAATAAATACAGAAACAGTTAATGAATAAGTTAAAAAAGTAGTTTATTTTACATCACATTTGGCCCTTTGAGGGGAACCATTTTGCTGATGTGGCTCTCAGTGAAAATGTATTTAAGTCCAATGCCAGAGACTGTATATATAAATGGACATAGCTAACCTGCTAGCCAACACATTTCAAATAGGAAGTGAGGCTTTCTATCTTTCTGGCTTCAGTTCACTTTCTATTGAAAAACTGTTGCCTCTCTCTCTGTAACTGCTGATGTCAAACTCGCCATTTTGGTCTTAAAATGTTCATATTAACCCGCTCTACGTGATCCTAATGTCAAATACACAAACATTTACAATCCCTTTTTGAGTTTTCTGTTGCGTAGTATAGTAATTAATGCCGGTTTATTCTTTCACAGGAAATAAAATGAAGTTTCTCCACAAAAAGAACTGAGAGGAACCATATTCACCAAAATCCCACGACGATGCCTTATAATGTTTTATATATTGTAAACATGTACATATTTAACAGTATGTTGGTTGTGATACTACTCAGTTTATGTTTATAGTACTTAATTAAATAGCTCTAGTAAGATGGTACACAGCGAGCCAAGCTTAAATTAACCACTGATGTCTTACGTGCCTGTGAGTATTCGGATGTGTGAATGATCTTGACACTTGACATGTTATTTTGCATTTTTTTCACAACATGGCGGTCCTCTGTAAACTTCTTGGAAACTGTACATGCATCAAGACAATGAAGAATATGATTGTAACTGTTAAGAAATCCTTTTGCAATCTTTTATTAAAAATGTCATTGAAATATCTTGTCTCTTAATCAGGCTGTGTGTCATATGAAGGTCGCTTGCCTATAATTTGCCTATAATTTCTGTTCTACACTAAATTACTTTGGGTTTTTCAAAGATTCCATTATTCATTTGATCCTAAACCCACTTTTTATATTGTCTTTTTTACCATTGCACTACAAATCCCCTTTTGCCACATGATGATAATATATTCACCTTCTTTTCTTATGACATCTCAATGACAGTTTCCCCCCAAAACCTCACATTCGGTGAAAGTAGGATCCCAAAAGGCTGGTACGTCTAGCACCAGCGACCGCATGCTGCTGCTGTAACCTAATTAAGTTGGAGGCTTCACTGTGGCAGCTGTCAGTGCCGTGCTGTTCTTAGCTCCTCTGACTGACGTTAATGCTCGGCGCTATTCATACCACACTTTTTATTTATAAGGCAATATGTTATTATAAACCGTCACTGAATAAAATGTAAATACAAGATGTTAACCAGAAGTTTTTAAGATTAATATGGTAGTAATGAGGTGAGGTAAGGCACAATTCATACACAAAGTTATTTAAAGTGTTTTACTGAATAAGAAAGACATTAAAATCGCAAAAAAAACCTAATAAATACATTGTACCTCAAGGCAAATCAAGTTTTCTGCATAAGTATTTTTTGTTTTTGTTTATTTTATTCACTAATTACATTCAAAATCAAACATTATTCAACTTGTATAAGGTACATAACATCTCTATCATGACAGAAAGGGTTTAGGCTGAAGTAAAAATGGCTAATGCCTAATTCTATTTAATAATAACGCACAAGAATTCCAAGAAAAGCAGCATCAGTTCAACAACAAATGACTCAATATGTAAACAAAAGAAAAACTACAAACCACGACAGTTCATAAATCATTCCTGAGTCCTGTAATTTTCAAAAAGTTATGTTTTATACCTCTTTTTAAATGTTTATATTGTGTAGGAGCTTTTTAATTTATCATCAAGGTTGTTCCACACACTAACCCCTCGAACAGAAACACAGTGACGTTTTTTACTGGTTCTAGTCTTAATTTTTTGGAATATACCTGTTCGTCTAAGATGATATTGTCTCTCTCTGAATAACATCTGTAAAAAAGGGGGAGCATATGATTATATATATATATTATGCCTTGTACATCATTACAGTTCATTTATAGTACGTAATTTTAAAGAAAGAAAAGCAATATAACAGATTTTTCATATGTTCCAGGTGTTTTTATGGTTTAATACCTAGAAAAACATATATTCTTACTCTGAGTGAGCTCGCCTCTCCACAGATCTAACCTGTAGCTTAGCCTAGAGGTATTTTCTCGTTGTCACCATGGAAATAGATAATTTTAATGCCCTAATGTCAAACACTCTAGGCAAAAATAACATCTCCATGGAGAAAAGCAAGTGACAAACTGCACTTCTATTCATTTTTTTTAATTAATTCTGAGCCTAAAGTTGTTTAATTATGTGTTCTTTCTTTCCCCAAAGGACTTATACAATAAAATAAAAAAATAAATCCCACATAGCACATCTGTTTTCATAACTTTCCCCTGTTCTCAGCTGTCACACTGACGCTCTCCAGCTTTGGGAGACGTCAGAAGTGTTGCAGAGGAGCGTGTATCAAAATCTCACGATTAACTGCGAGACTTGGCATATCCAAAATTTGTAGCTGGTCAAAGAGCATCATCGGACAGGGGCATCAGCCACAGCAGCAGCCCGGGTCAAGGCACAGCACCACGGGAGCAGGGCACGCGCAGGGGACGCACTGGACTGACCGGAAGACACGAGCTTTCACCGAATCTCCAGCATCAGTCCTGACACCTCCAGCGCGCAGTGTGACGGTAAATTGCACTGTGATAACTATTCCCCGCGGGAGATGCTGCATTTCGACTGTGCGTGTTGTATTTTTACGATAACGTGGTGTGTTTTTCTGCCCCCTGCGCCTCGTGGTTCGCCAGTAGCGCGTTGACAGGGGTGTAATCCGTTGCGCACTTTGTAAAACCGTGCGCCGTGCCAGTGATGCGCAGCTGTAGGTGAGGCTCACGCAGGGCTCACAACATCCTTGTTTTAGAGCGAGGATTTAAAGAAGTACAGTCACACGGTGTAATCCTGCACACGTTAGACCTGTCAGACACGTGTGTGCGCATAAAGCTTAAGGAAACTGTTTGGTTTGGATACAATAATCAATATAAGCGACTTTACAAGTATTTTGCATTGTTTACTCTATTTGTGATTGTGCCTCTGCTCCATAACAGCCATATGTGAGCAGATATGAGTGTTTGTTCTATTTTGTTGGCCCTGGAGACAATAGTGTGGAAGAATTTAACATTATCAAAGTTTTTGTTATTGTTGAACATTATAGAGAAGATCAGTGAAGTGATTTGACCTTTGCTGGATGGTTAACACTGCAAATTTCCATAAAAATGATCCATAGTTAAGTGAAATTAACTCATCATTATGCCCCATCTGAGGTGTCTGTGTAATAACTCAGTCGTCCAGGTCTGATCCATAACTTCAGCTTTTCCATCTGAGGTCCTGAGGTCATTTTAGGATAGCCCCAAACTGGTATTTGAATAAGCACAAGTTGATAAAAGGAAAAGCCTGCTGCAGGACACGTCACCGTTCACAGTTTCAAAGTTAAATCAAAAGTCTTCCCTTAATCTGGGAGACACATCTGAATATCTTAATAACCCAATAAGAGAGAATGCCCGGCTGCAGTGTAAGGTAATCCTCCCTGTGTGATCCTAGCGTGACTGTGTTAATAGATGTTATATAAAGGTGCTTTCAAGGGAGCGATCTCCATCCTCGTTCTATTATTGTGACATCTCCAGAGATGATGTGGCTTTAGTGCCAGCTTTACTTAGCAGGGAGCCTGGCATGTTCCTTCTCTTAAACCTCCAGAAGGCTGAACACTGGCATAGAGCTTGTAATTTAAAAGCATGGCGCACTTCCTCTACTCACTAATTGTGTTTTAAATTGGGTCTTTGAACACAATGGGGAGTGGGACTGTGCGGAGCTCCCTTCTGAAGCACCCAACAATGAGAAACTTGTCAGATTTGTAGGTCAAGCAGTAGGGGTTGTTGTTAGGCAGACTTGAACCGAGCTCCAGAAGTCGTGCTGGTTTGACTTTTTATTCGTTGTATCACAAGGATTTATTTATGTTACTTTCATGTCATTTCTGATGCCATGCAGAAGTAGAATAATGTGAGGGCTTGATATGACTAAAATCAAGGTCATAAAGAGGTCATTTGCTGGAATTGTTTGACATGTTGTTTGCAGCATCCTGAATCTTGACCTGGAATACTTTTGTGTCATATTCTGCACATTAGACATGCACATTTAAAAAGGAATCCTAGTCTTACCTAGTCCTACTTTCTCAAAATTGTCTCATAATGACAAATAAAATGTCAAAATCACACTATATTCTAGCAAACAGCTGCACAATCATTTATATACAGCTGGATGGTTGTATTGTATAAATTATTCCAAGCATCAAGCATCATTTTAATTGCAATAAAACACATACAGCACATGTTTTGCGTATTGTATTTGTGTTTGTTGTCTATTTTCAGCTCATAGTGTCACTTTCCATCATCAAGCTCATTGTTCATCATTGTTTCATCATTTCAAATAATCTTTTTTGTTATGTTCTCATCACTTTATTCTCCTATACAGTGTGTGTGGGCTCTTCATCTCCCTCACTCCGTGTTAAAATCTTAATTGATTTCTGAGTGCAGTGGGGATTGTAGCAGAGTATCCTTGTCCCATCTGGATTTTATCTGAGCCTGACCCGCTTTTGGTGAGCTGTGTTACTGCGCTGTTCCTCTGGGAGCTGTCCCCACCTTGTGCTGACATAGGGCTCAGGAAGAGGGCCACGTTTTTGTGCATCTCTAGAAACGCTGCTTAACATTTAGGTATAATGTAGAACCTCAACTGTACCAATCACTTCTCAAAGCTCATTGTAGGTCACTTGGTCTCTCATTTTTCATTTTACAATTAGCTTTCGGCAATAACGCGCCCTACAAAAAATAATTATCTTATCTCCCTAATTCCCAATTATTATGCACAGGCTTATTTAAGAAAAAGGATGAGATTTTGTGTCTTTTTGGTGGTTGCATCAGTGGTTAGTAGATTGTTCTCCCTCTCTGCAGTGGTACGGGGTCCTACACATGGATGAACTTGGGGGAGGAGAGAGCTGGCTGAGGCTGTCATGTAGGCTCTCCTGTGGGGCCAGCACTCACTGAGCGCTGCTGCCTGCCTCAGGTACAACCACACTGCTGCACACGGGCTCCTGCTGAGAAATCTACTCAAACATCCTGCTCCTCGAGGCACAAAAATGGAGAAGGTAGGCTGGCTTTTAACGATATTTCTTTCCCAAAATCCCAAATTGCAATTAACATTTTGGATGTACGTATTTCTTATCTATATATTTATTTACTTTTTATTCTAGCCTTGTTAGTTTGAAAGTTGTGTCTACGTTTTGTCTAAATTTATGATGCAGTTGGAGTTTTGCATGCATTTTGTTTTGGTTTACCGCTCTAAATTACCTGTGGACCCTTGACCCTGTTGCTATTTAACAACATGGGTCAGAAGTTGGCTTTTTCTCAGTGGATTATTAAAGTTTAACAGATACTTTTATTTGCTATAAATGCACAGGTGTGATATTTTTGTTATTAATTCTTAAAAGGTGTGTTTTAGGAGCAGTACAGTATAACTATTACTGGTTGTATCCTTGAATAGCCGTCAGATTTAGTAAATAGACAATATCATCATTTAATTTTTGTAGTTTTCAAGATGGGTTATTATGTTTGATGGTCTGAAGTAGTCTTTAAGCACAAACTCCTTGATGCATGAAAACAAACCGCATCTCTGTGTGATGAGTTGAACCAGAGGAAACCAACAACACACACACTGCTGACACTTGTCTCCTTATGTCTGTGTCTTTATCTCCACGTGTTAACCGCACTGTTTGCCCTCTACTCTTTCAGAGCTGCTCCCAGTGCTCAGAGCCTACTCTCGCTCAGAGCCTGTGTACCCAGTGCAACAAGTGGCTGTGTTACCAGTGCACAGATGTTCACCAGCACCACCCGCCCCCCGCCCTGGCCCACTACACCGACTTTCACCAGGCAGCCAGGCCCAATGCCAGCCAGTGTCCCGAGCTCCACCAGAGGCCCGCCAACTCCCTGCCCGCTCCTAGACAAGGTCAGACTGTTAGCACGATCTAATGATAAATAAGTGAGTTTTAGAGCCATATGGGTGCACTTAAGTGAGAATATTTTTCGACCTACAAAGAAATAAAAAGGTAATCACGTGAAGAATATCCAAAGTGTAAAATAACTGGTACAGAAAAAACATCTGGAGTTGTACCTCATAAATTATTGTTACTGCTACTGAGATTTATAACAACAAACAAACAAAAACATCTGATTTAGGCTTCATAATAATGCAGTCAGAAAGCTGAAAAGTGCTAGTAAATCCCACTATACAACTATAAAAGAGGAGCAGTACAGTAAATATATTTTATACTTGCAACTGTACTTTAATGAAGTCTTGGTTTGAGCCACGAGTATTTCTGATTTCAGCTTGGTTTTGTCCTATTCTAGTCCTGGTTAAGTTTCAGTTTAGTCCAGGTTTAGTTTTCGGTTTAGCCCTACGTTCGATGCGGTTTGTGCGCTGGTGAGAATAAACACTTCTTATATGAAACACCATAAATGCAGACACTAACTTTCCACCCCTGGTTATCCCACATCTCAATCCCTCGCTTGATGCTGGCTCGGGTTGCATCTCTCTGCTTTTAATCGTGCCTCAGTAGGAACCACTGGCATTAATTATGTATAGTAGTAGCCTGTTCGTACTGTTTCTTAGAGATGCTTGACTTGTATTACATTTTTAACTGTGGCCCAGATTCTAATTGGTCTAATATTAGCGTTGACCTATTAAAGACACTTATACAGGGCTGACATTAGAGCCACGACTAACGATTATTTTAGTAGTCGACTAGTCAGCAATTATGTTTTTAATTAGTCAAACTATTACTTACTAATCAAAGGAAAGGTAAATGTAAAAAAAAAAAAAAAAACACTGCTGCTTTTGGGGATTGTTTATAATCTCTTTAGTCACAACTGCTCAGATTAATTGTTTCAGCCCTACCTGATACCCTTACTCAATTTCAACAGTTTGAATCTTGCCCCCATATCTTTGTAACACCTTAAGCGAGATGTAGGTGAGAGTTTGTTTGGGCTCAGCTTGTGTGAGAAAACAATTGCTAGTGTGTTGACAGGCAGGATGTGGTCAGTCTTTGGTTTGATGCATGCTACACTTTACCTCAGAGCATTGCAGCTGTGGAGGGTTAGAATAGGTGAAGTGGCCAGTCGTAAACCTTTATTATACACGTCCAGCAATTAGTATATAAATGTTCTTCCTTGTTATATCATATTATATTGCTTTCATGTTGTATGTGGCAATAACACAGCCACAGGAGATCCAGTGCAAGTGCAATATCTGTACTCCTAAGCCTGCATAAGTGGAAAAGATTGTGTGTTTGGAAGAGCATCTGGTGTAAAATCCTATGCCTGTCAGCCAGTTTTTTGTAAATACATAAAAGAAGGGGATCATTTAACAAAAACGGATACAATTGGACAATATATGAACTATATATTTAGCTCTGTTTAATTGTTCTTTGCAGCAGTACAACATTAGTAACACAAGTAAAACCAATGACCAACCAAAGCACAGTTTGCATAAAGTTATAAAACAGCATTTAACTTCCTGCTTTGGTTGTTATGGAAATATTCGGACACAGTTTTTCATATGCTATGATGTGTCCTTGATGCAAATGCGCTTTGAGTGCCTTGAAAGTGGAAAAGTGCTGTATAAAAATGTGTCCATGTATCATGTACCATACAGGTCGAGGCAATGATGATGTGATACTAATGTAATGTGAGAAAATGTCTTTGTAGCCCTTAGTTTACCCAAAAGCAGCACTTTATAAGCACTAGATGTGAGTGTGAATAACTTTGCGAGCTTTTTGCCCCTGTTTTACCCCTCCCTGCTTTTGCCTCTGTGTTTTAAGGTGCAGGGTCGTATCCTTGCCCCCTCCTCCTGTGCCACTCTCACAGACAGGAGCCCTTGGAGCTCTTCTGTGAGTCATGTGACCTCCTGTGCTGCAGCAGCTGTCACCTGTCCACCCACAAAAACCACAGGTCAGTGTCCCATACACAACACAAGGACAATGTAGCCAAGGTTTGACCGCACATTCACAACTCCCTCTGAGCTACTCTGTTGACACTTTTATCGCCTTCTTTCTGCATACACTACCCTTGGCCTGCCTAATACCTATTAAGTATTCATATGCTTTGGTTTCAGTGATGTTACAGAACAGTGGCTGCCTCTAAGGTCACCTGCATAATGGCCAGTCTCAAGAGGAATCCAATTTTATTGAGCAAAAAGGGAATACATTAGGGAACTTTTTGTGCTGGTAAAGTAGTTAAGTTGTGTGTCCTGTGTTTGCAGAGTGGTGCCCATAGAGAAGGCTCTGCAGGACCAGCAGTGGCTGTTTGAGAGTCTGATGGTGCAGGTGGAGGAGAGGAGGTCTGCAGTGGAGAACAACGCCAAACAGATGGAGGAGAGGTCAGTTTAAATCTGTTCACTGAGATCTAATAAGGAATACAAATAATGAGAGTCTAGAATCTAAAGACAAAAGTACAATACTATGCCAGTGCACATAACATTTTTAGTAACCATTTTCTGATTGAAATTATATAAACAGTTATTAATTTTACTTTAGGCAGCAGTGACCTAGATCTCATTTTCAGAGATATTTATTTGATTTTCAGTACCTCTAAAATGGTGTTGCTTTTTTATTGGATACCTCTCTCCTTAATGTTTTTTTTTTTTTTTTTTTTTTTTTTTTAATGCAATTATCTGTACCTACAATTTCAGGCCTATTCAAATCTTCTGGCTGTTCTACATAATCTCTCACTAGAAAATGATTTACTTTCCCTTTTTTTCATAGACTTCACAGTGTAAAGATCGCGCACAGGAAGGCGGAGAACCAGATTAAAATGGCAAAGATGATAATGATGAACGAGCTTAACAAACGAGCCAACCTATTAATAGAGCAACTGGAGGTAATAACTCTCCTTTTCTCTCATTGAATTTTTAAGCCTGCCATGAGAGCGCAAAGACGACTAGTGATGTAATCAGTGTTGAAAGCAAATGAGGGACCATCAAAACCTGTCAGAACAGCTTAAGCTAAGAGCCCATACCTATCAAAACATACATGCTTACAATCACGGGCTATGGTTATATGCACACCAAAAATCTGATCATTATCTGATTTCTGGAGTGATCAGATTATTGAAATATCATGTAAACAGCTATATCTGATGGGTGGGTCTGATTTCTTTCAGATTATGAAATGCAAACTATGCGATTTATGTTAAAATGTATTGTACTTTGTCTTAGCCGACACATGTAACCAGCTGTTTTTGATGATCAGTTTTCTAATTATTGGGTTTTGTGATTATCCTAGTTCCTTAGCTAACATAAATGAGCATTCACACAGACAGTGGCTCCTTCTTTTCTGCATCACTTGAGGAAAAACTAAAACTAAAACACAACTCTACCCACGCCAGTCCATCTTTCCCACAATCAGGGAATAATTTATCTCCTCTTCTACTCGCCTTGTAAATGTACCAATTTGAGCTAAACTTCCATTCACTGCACGGAAACATGTCCTATAGTGTTTATAATATATTTCTTTGTGTAGAAATTCTCAGAGGACCTGCAGCAGCGCCTGGAGGATTACCTGCAGGGGGCAATAGAGACGTGTGGACAGATGGACCATGTGCAGAAGTTCATCACCTGGGCCACAAGTCACCACTGCACCAGCCCCCTCCTCTTCAGCAGGGAGATGGTGAGAAGACGTCAGGCAGCTTTAGCAGTAGCACAAATGCAAACGCTATTAACTAATGGGGTTATTTTAATTGGAGTCTTATTGATCGTTATTATTTCCTTAGATTTCACTCCAGATGCAGCAGATGCTTGAACCGCCGCCTCCCCTGGATTCCCTGAGTCCCGTCAAGATCAAATTCAACTGGGATGCGAGCTACTGGACAAAGCAGATTTCTACTTTAGGTGAAAACTTTGTATTTTTTAAGTTTTTTTTGTGATGTCATGTTTAATTATTGTAAAAAATCTTTCACTGTGCATTGCTGTTTTATTTAAAGTGCTTTCTGTCTCATTTTTGTAGATTTCACAACTTTTTTTATCACTTTCCTCCTAACTGAGTTTACAAAGTTCTTTTTTTTTTTCAAACAAAGACAACATAGAATAAAGGATTTGTATTTAATGTATTAATGAGCATTAATGAGGTCTATTCTCTTAGTTTCTGAATCCACGTTTCCAGTGCACCCTCAAAAAACACTTGATTTTTCACACCAGACGATACACTCTTGATTGACCCCTGAAACGCTCAATCTCCTTTAATATCTTTTGTTTTGTTCTTTAGGTCAGCTTACTGTGGAGGATGGGAACTGCCCGTACCCTCAGTCCCTGTCCTGCTCCAGTATCCTGCGCCCACAGCCTCTCTCCTGTTTGGCTCCGCCTCCCGTGTATCACCGACAAGACTCCACCTGTGGATATAAAAACTGCTGTGAGCCTCAGGTGTGCTGCCTCCATGGCGTCACCAGTTCTCCAGACCTGTCCTCTCTGGATAAAACCTCAGTAGACGGGACGCTCTTCAGATCCGGGCTTGGGCTTCTCTCTTCACGACACTGGGACACTGATAGTTCCTCTGCACCTCGTCTTCCTATTTCATCCACTGTGTCATTTAGATCCACGCAGGCTAAGTGCACGCATGCTGTCCATCCACAAACTGTCTCCTCCCACTCACTCGGTGCATCCTATCTGCATCAGAAACAGCGCTCTGAAACTCTTCCAAACACTCAAGTCAATGCAGAAGGCCCAGCCCACAGCCAGTGTCAAAGAAAGATGTCTGTTTGCTCCAGTCTACAGCAGAATGACAAAGATGTGATGAGTAAAGACATGTGTGACGAGAGATGTAGCCTGGATGAGATCTGTGGACGTGTAGTTGAAGGCAGAGAGCTTTTAGACAAGGAGCAAGCTGCAGGTCAACAGAAGCAGCATTATCAAGCTGCCTTTGTGCCCGAGAGGACCAAACCTGTACTGACCGCGAGATACAGTAGAGATGGCAAGGTGAGGCAATCAATGGGTGTCGTAATATTTTAATATGTCGTTGTACAACATTGTGCATGTGTCTAATCTTTCATTATACAAACACTATTCATTGGTCAGTTCACACACATTGAGCCTCTCCTAAGAAACTGCATGCATTTCAAAGACAGAAAGAAAGGCAGTCTATATGTTGCGTTTAGTTCGAGGTAATTTTTCTGACGGTTTATCAAAGTTATCCCTAATACAGGAAAAACAAGTGCAGTGTTGTAGTTTCATCTTAATGGCAGAATGATCATATCCCACCGCTGACAGCCTGCCTAAAAACAGATGGTGTGACAAAAATATACTCCTGCTTTTTTGAAGAAAGGGCTGATGGGAAAACAAAGAGCTGTGCAACAGAAACCCAGGTTGTTCACAGTCTCCTAAAGGCTTCTATTAGCGGAGGCAGTTTCATATAATTACCAAGACACATGAACAGAATGGCTAGCTATAGTGCATGAATCATGTAGTAAAATTAGGCCACTTGGGTGCATTCATTTATGTACTTAACCTGCTTTAATAAGTCACTGAGGGAATAGCATTGCCTGCCAGTTATATGGTTAGCACCCCGAGACAAATTTCCACACCCCACTCTGTCTTAAGAGGTAAGGATTATGGTCTATTTTCCCTCACAGTTAGAAACCTGCTCACCTTTCCCAAGAGCCATGGATCACGCTAGTGTTTTTAATCCTGTACTTTGGAGCGCACACTTGGTTTCATCCCAGATTCAATATGGCAGAAGAAGAGAAGAAGGAGCCTACTTGTTCTTACATTAGCGAGGACACGTGCAGTGTGGTGACATTAAAAAAATGCAGAGTAGCAGGACTCCTTGTGTTGAAACAAAGCATTTGCACATCTAATTATAAATTTGCATGTGATAATGAAAGACCAACAAGTTTTTTGCTAATATAAGCAGAATTTAAAACAATGAAATAAGTCATTTAACCCTCATGATAACACAGCATCAAGATTAGTACTCCGACAGTACTTGAGTGCTTGAGTGTGTGATTAAATCAATGCAAATCTATTTTTATTCTTTCATTTAGGTATTACATTACATTATTGTCCACGTTGCATAAAATCCAGTTACAATGACAGAATCTTGCTGCAAAGACAAAGTAAAAAAAAGTATTTTTATAAAGCTGCCATGATTTCTATTTATATTCTTTGTATGTGAAGCCGACACTACTTTGATTGCTCATTATTTGAGCTGTCTGTGTTGCTAAAAAAAATCCCACTTTTACCTCCCACTGTATTTTTCAGAGACACCTTTCTCTTTTTCTCACTGCTGTTAATGGCATGAACAGGTGCATCTGTGCATTAAGCCTGAAGCCTATACCAGCTCATATTGTCATGTATATGTGTGTGTGTGACAGAGATCCACTTCCCTGGAGGTGCCTATGACAGCCCCAGAGCCTGGTGCTGATGTGGAGAGGAGCCTGCTCAGCCCTAATCCAGTGTGTGCGAGGAGGGAGAAACGCTCCCAGAGCATCCCAGCAGAATTGGCTCCTGCCTCCACCACAAACCTGTACAATGACCCGCCCCCAGCATGCCCTCTGACCCTACAGGCAGCAGCCACTGATAAGGTAACACACAGTGTGCTGTCACAAACAATTGAGATGATCAACTTAGGACATGAGCTTTTCCCATCAAGATATCATCTCTGCACTGAAGCGAGTCATAAAAACTATTCTTCTGGCTGCAGGCATAAACTGTGATAATCTTAACACATATCTAGCAGCTGGTTGGATTTTTACCATATAGCAGCAGGTGTTTTTTATCATTAACAACACCTTTTCAAATATTTAAGACTCCCTGCAGTAATTCTCCACAAACAAAACCATCTTAAAAAGTTTTGTTGGATTTTGCTGTTGTGAGGATTAGTGCTCATATATTTAAATTTGTGATACATTATAATAATTAGACATAGCAAAAGCTTTATGGTAACTTTTAGGTTTAGGGAAAAAAATGCTAAATTCAATAAGTCAGTTTGCATATTAACTTTAAATTTTGTTAGTTTAATTCATTCTTATGTTTTTGTAGCACACCACTCTAGACTCCAGACAGAGGAGAGCTTCAGACGGGGTCCTCTGTGTCGTCAAGGAGAATTCTGCCACACTGCCTCCCACTAGAAGTCGACGTTCTCCTTTACTCACCTACAAGACTGAAGCAGGTTAAACTTCAGCATCTAGTTTATCATATGCCCCTTATATCAGATACATGTAGTCCATTATTGAATATTTATGTTTAATTTATTTACGACAGATCAGTCCTGCACTTTTGTCAGCAAAGGCTTGGACTTTGAGGCCAGCGGGAGATGCCGATTTTCAAACAGTGTGGTCAGAGAGACCCAGAAGGAGCAGGGAAGACCCAAAGTCCCGGTGGTTTGTTTAGAGCGTCTCAAAATCCTCGTGTCTCAGATGCCTCCGCAAGGACGAAGGCAGAGTGACCCTTTACCGGCCAGTGCGTCCACCCAAGAGGTCTGGGATGATGAAGTATGTCTGGTTAAGGTTTTGTTGAATTTGTATTGACTCATTTTAGTTCATTCATAAAAAAAAGAAGTACCGGTACAAAGAAACCTTTAAAAAGTAGACTGTCAAAATCATGTTCTTGTCTTTTATCGTCTTATCTTTTTTAAGTTTAGACACCGGTAATTGCTTTTTACACCGAGCAGTGTAATCTAAGAGCAGCTATTTGAGAAAAAAATAAGCCTGAAGTACATCACCTATTCATTTATTGACATTTTGTTAGATGAGAACCTTACGGAAGTAGCTGCCAGGCACCATATTTGAAACAACTATCTGTAACTCTCCCAGACAGGTGATTGTCAGTCATAGTGTGTTATTACAGCGAGAGGAAGGACTAAGTGGATGGAAACATCTGCCAGTGACTACCAGATTGTGTGTGATGGTTCAGTGTAAAAGAGATAAGACTTAAGTGGGCAAGCCTCAGTCTAACACTCACGGTTCTTTTTTTATTAACATAGGATGAAGTTGGTGAAAGCTCAGCACCCCCAAGGACCACACTCTCACTTTCCACTCCAAAGCAAAAGTCTGATCCATCGAACTTGATTTTAAACAACAACGACTTTAACTACAGAGGCTCTCAAAAATCCCCCAGCTACGTGCCACAAAGCTACTCCTCACAGGATCCTAGAACACCTGATGACAACATCATTCAGATCGACCCAGACTGCGACACCGACGGATCTGACCCAAATGGAGAGTCTTCGTCTTCATCTGAACTTGAATGTTTGACCCATGAGAAGTCGATGGGGACTGGAGAAATGGACAGAGAAACTGATATAACAGGAGATTCCGAGCCAAGCCTGGAATACCAAGCAGGATCCGAGGAAGACCAGGGGATAGACTCCAGAGAAGGGGAGTCCGAGGTGGAGCAAGTAAACCCCTTTGAGGAGGCGGAGTCACAGTCTGAAGTTGGCTCGGAGCAGGCCCAAGACTCGCAGTGCTCCATCGAGTCAGATCTGGAGGTGGAATCTGAAGCCGAAACTGTAAACGATGAGCCACAACCTCTTCGCTCTGACCAAGAAGATGACCCACACATCGGCCCCATTTTAATCGCTAACCCCGACCTACAAAATGGAGCTGAGGATGTCCAGGACGGTGCAGAGATGGAGAGTGAGGACTTCTGTGCTGTGTGTCTGATTGGTGGAGATCTGCTCTGCTGTGACAACTGTCCAAAAGTCTACCATCTGTCGTGCCATATCCCGGGTTTGCTCAGCTTCCCCTCGTAAGATTGACTTCAGTTACTAGATTTTGTTCACATTTTATTGTACGTATTTAAATATTTATGTCTGTTTTGTTTAGAGGGGACTGGGTGTGCAGCCTTTGCAGAGATGTGGAGCAGCCAGAGGTGGAGTATGATTGTGAGAATGAACGATCACTGAACCATGCGTCAACGTACGGACTGGCTGCCTCTGACCAAAGAGTAGGTCGTTTTCTAAACCTGTGCAAACTGTACCTTTAATATAATCTAATCCCTGTCATTTATCTCCAGAAATGCGAACGCTTGACTCTTCTAATCTTGAGTAACATGCTGAGTGCTCCCTTTCACGAACCTGTCAGTCCACTTGTGAGTAAAGTTCTTTTTAAATATCTCTTATTTTTGAAGAAACTGTCTATATATGTGGTAGAACACAATTTACCACTTTGTTAATTGAAAAGAGCACATAACCGTCCATTCTTGACTCACTTGTGGGTTTATAATCTGAGGAACTTCTGGATTTAGGGTCATTTTCGGGCACGGTGTTCAGTATTTTAGCTAAACAAATGACAATATATTCCCACCGGTTATCAAATTGGTCAAAAATAGGGACACCTGGGACATTTCTTGTGTAAAACTGGGACAAATCAATGGTTTTGGGTAAATCTACAGGGACAGGAGAATGTAAATAAATGTTTAGTCACCCTAATGATGCTAAAAACGCTAATCACACTGCATTGATCGTTGCTTACAAAAATAAAGCTAGTGTAGGATTTGTTACTCCATATTGCGTCTGCTCTACTGCAATGAAGCCAGGCTATTTGCAGCATTCAAGCGTGTCATTTTGAGCAGTGCAATGGCCCCTAACAAACTCATTTTTTAGGTGAGTGTGAAGTGGTTCGACTTCATGTTCTGCCTATGTTTTCAGTGTTTTTTAAACCTTTTGACCACACTTAAGGTTACATATAGTGAATAAATCTGACAGTTTTGTTTATTATTGTATATTGCGTGCATCAAGAGAAGATAAGTGAATGATAATGATTAAACTATGTGTTTTTCTGCAGGCTCGTCATTATTACCAGATCATAAAGAGACCTATGGACCTGTCTGTGATCCGAGCCAAACTCAACAAGAGCAACAGCAAACATTACAACTCTCCAGACCAATTTGTGACTGATGTTTATCTCATGTTCAAGAACTGTGCGAAGTTTAATTATGTAAGTTTACTGTTTCTTTCTTTTTTTTTTTTGTGTACAAGAAATCATTTTTTCTGTTGAAGGTTGAAGGTTTATGTTGCATGCACTCAAATACTCTCCACTCTGAAAAACGGAAATGTATCTATTTTATTTATATTAAAACTATTCATTTACTTTATGTGATTACAGCCGGACTCAGAAGTGGCCCAGGCTGGTCGAAGTCTGGAGTCCTTTTTCAACGCGAAGCTCAAAGAAGTTTTTGGTGACCGGGTTTTCCCTGGTCTGGACCCGGACTCCGACAGCGATGAGTACGACGAGGCGTACAGGTCGACGGAGGGGTTTCCCTGGCCCGAGAGGAGGGAGCAGTGCCACAGGAAGAGGAAGAGGAGGCACTCTCTCAAGTCCAGGAGGCAGAATTTCTGAATACAGATTACAACAGACACTGGTTTTCCCTGTAATAATTATAATGTATGTTTGTTTTCTAAATATAGATACATGTCTCAATGCTGCCCTCTGTTGGTAGTTGACCATAATGCAACAATGCTTCCAGTCATAAATGCACATAGAATTATTGTATAGGTATTGCTCAGGATGTGAGAATAATTTTGGTAGGTGTCAAAAACAAGCAACATGTTTTGTAACTGTTATTATTCAAATGATGCTTTGTACAGTAATATTCTGTAGCATGACATTTACTATAACATTTTTTATTTCATTTGTCTACCTGGTTGTTATTTTAGTGATCTTGTTTATAAGCGTTCACTTGCTCCACATATGTATGGTACAGATTTTTTGCTACTGATAATCAGAAAAGTATTGCTTGTATCTACTTGCATCTATTTAAACTAAATCGTCCGCCACATGACTCTCTACGCACTTTGTTGCCTTTGTATGCATCGCTTTAGCTGCTGTTGATTTCACAAAGCCTAATCGACTGAAACGGTGTCAGTGTTTCATATAAAACTTGTGTCTTTTTTACCGCAACTGCCACAATAAACCCAGTGCCCCAATAATACCAGGTGTCCCATTGTGTGCTGTGTATTTAGAAATAATTTATGTATTTGTTCCATTGTTATGTGCTGGTTACAGTGCGCAATGTAACTTTTATGGCATTGAATGAGCTATTATCTTATTTTTATTAAATTACAGATTACAGGTAGCCCAAAAAACACCTTGTAAATAAATGCATTCTTGTGTAAGGTGCTGCTGTCCCCTGATATGACCTGCAACTTGCGTCACCTGTTTTTTTCCATAGAGATTGAAAAGTATAATGGCTGATAATGGAATATTCAAGGTAGAGCTGTAAAATCTCTCTGGAAACAATAATCATAATTTACCTATTCATACTTATCTTGATTGAGGGACCAGTATTTGCTTTGATTTCCACTTTGAACTCGTCTGTGTGTACTAGACTGTCCTACTGCAGGTGGTGTTGCAGCTGAGGGCCTCCAGTCTGTTTATGAAGCTCATTCGTCTTGTGATGGAGAGCCTTTAGTCCTGAGCAGACTGTAGTTGATGCAATGGCTCCAAAACAATAGCTGAACTCATCCATAATGTCTCTGCAAAAACACCAGTCTGACTCCAGGACTAAATCAGTTACAGTAATGGATGTGACCGAACATGTCTGGATTCAACAAACATCTTGTAACAACCTTTCTAATGCCAATAATGATCAAAAAGACAAATGTTAGAGGATTTGTACTTTTAAAACCAGTTGTATGTTTATGTGCACTGCTCAAAAACATTGTGGATTTGTTAAATTATGTCAATTCAACAAATTAACAATGTAACACATTCTGTTTTGGATAGAATTATGCCTCTCTGATCTATGTAAATCATGAGGATGAATGAATGTAACGCTTGCCTTTAGTTTTAATATAACCTACACAGTTATACAGGCTAAATATTACACTATAATTAACACAAACTATTTCTAAATCCATAATAGAAAAATGAATGAGCCACAACACAAATAAATGTATTATGTCATTTCAGTGCAGTACCTCATTTGTGCACTAGGTGGAGGCAAAGACCAAATAAAATCGAGAGAAAACCAGTTCAGCTGCAGGAGGATGATGGAAATGGCCTGTATTCTATTCAGTATAGGACTCTATAGCTCTATTTAGTATTAATGCACTTACAAAGAACAAACTGACAAAAAAATGGCACTTTGAGACGTTATACAAACTGTAATTGCTTAATAAAACATCGCCTCTGCTCCTTGGACGTGCCTAATGCAGGGGTGGTAGAATGGTGGCTGCAGAGTGGTTCCAGTGCCTTCATGCCTCCACTGAAATGAATTTGTTCTTGTTTCTGCTGTGGCCTACATTTTTCGAGACGTCTGCCCTCATATAGCTTCCCAAGGCAGGGACCAGCAAAGGGCAGAGATTAGCTTTAACCAGGATTAAACCAATGAGAAAAATTTGAATTTGTGGCCCTTATCTCTTAGTAACATGTGGTGTGCTCTGAGCAAATGGCAGAATTTGATCTTTTTTGCTTTCCTTTTGGCAAAGCATGTTTTCATGCCAATAGACGCTTATCAAACATGGTCACTGAAGACAGAGGGGATTCTTGAAGGCCCTCAGAAGACTTGTTTACAGGGACAGGGCATGCATTAGCTGATTGGTGGGAGTAGAAAGATGCTGTTATTTAGTGGACATGCTAGGTGAGTGTGTTGTCTAATGACTTCATGTTAATGTACACTTGGACCATATAAGACTTAATCTCTTTGCATAATATTAGGATTCACCTCATAACTTGGTGTGGTGATGGCCTCTATATTTGCATTCTAAACATGCAATTTCTTGCCTCATCAGGTAATGTAATTCCACGGTTCATTAGCACTGTGAGGTTTATCATTTGTCATCAAAGCTGAGCTGTCAATAAACGATTTCGCTTCACACCAGGAAAATGTAATGTTTATGCTAAACCAGGACAGACAGAAGTGTACGTGTTAATTGGAGTTTGTAAGACTTTGTTTTAGCTTAATTTCCTGGCTTTATTTGAATGACAGCTAGTTACTACAGCTCGAGGTGCTGTCATTAGAGAGCTGCCTAAGCCTAATTAATCCAACTTTTGTGTAGGCAAACAAAGTTTTTTTAAAAGTACTCGTGCGCTGATCTGAATACTGAAATTCATCTTTCAGTATGTGAGTTCATCATTGCCATATGTTAAATCTGCTTATCTGTACGTGTCACCATATGTGTTACTGGAGCATGTACAGCACATGTTTGTAACAGCTTGATATATATGTTTTTAATCAGCACCATTAATATTCTCTCATTTATGATTTAATGTTTTATCTCAGCTCAAACCACTCAAATATCTGTATTTATTCCACATTTTGATTGGACAGTCTGCCTTTTAAGAGCCATTGTTAAAACTGTCTGTGTTACAATTGATTTTGTCTGCTTAGTTTCTCTACAAACTCATTCAGTCACTAGTTTGTTAAATGTAAACTAATTTAATGACCTGGCCTAAATGACTGTCTGACAGAATGATGGAGAGTGGAGACAGGTCAGGTCCTGACTTGTAATTAACCATATTCTCTAAGTACTTCCTGTTGAAACTGGAGAGGAGGCCTGCTCAGTGTAAAGTGGAGCGCTGCCTGGAGCTTTACGTAAAATGGTGCTATAGGGTTATGCTTGGTCTGGGTTCACCGCTCAGATTTCACTCTTACTTTCACAAGTCACATTATCAAACCGTTTGTAGGTGAGAGATGTTCTCCAGGATTTTGTTAATGGTGTTTAAAATGTGGAAGGTCCTCAATGGTCCTTACACATTTATATAAATCTACACCACAATGCAGCACAAACACAGACCTGGAACTAGATGTGCATTCTTGAAACATAAGCATTTGATCTAAACTATACACAATACATTCAACTAATCAATAATATTTGAAAAAAATATTTAAAAATTGACAAAAAAAACCCCCAACAAAACAATTTGCCATTTATTTTATTGTATTTTATTGTTTATTATATCTGTTTATCAATGAAGAAACCTGATTTACTTTGTCATATTTTGCATTTACAGAATTATTCACTTGATTTATCATATGCATTGAATATTTACTAATTATTAACACACTCAGAATGCATGGATACACATTTTGTTACTGTGGACACTGCTGTGACATATCGTTATGTTTCAGATGATATTAACACTTTAAATACCTATAATATTTAATGCAGATGACGCAGGTTTCTATTAGATTTGTGCTGTAGTATAAGTTCTACGGTCGAGCGCTCACAGATACATATGGATGGCTGGATCTTTTTTAATATTTTCAATAACAACACAGCGTAATCTCTTTCCACATCTGGGAGTACATCATCACACCGTCGGATCTGAAAGCCACCGATGGTTTACTGCCTGGGCCTCAAACTCTTGACTGATACACTCATCACATGCCTCTGTCTTCCATAAATGAGCTTTGATTGAGGTGATTGGAATTTCCCGAGGCTGTCACAATCGTTTTGATGGAGAAATAGACGGCGGCTAATGGGAGAGACAGGCCTGTTATGAGAGGCCTGTCAGGGCTAAAATAATGCATCAGAGTGGAGAGGTTAAAGACACTGCTTCCTTGTTAATAATTAATTGCTGTGCGAGTGGTGGATCCACTTCATCGCTCCTAGTCATCACTTGGTAATTGCTTTACATTTAATTTGGCTTTGGAGACTGTTTTTCAGGATGGAGAAATTGTGCTTAAAGTTAATGTGGGCATGGACAGGCAGCAGTTTGGTCGGGAGATGTAGCATGTTTAATTTGGATGGTTGAAAATAACACATTTTTCCCGTTTATGCTGTTATTACCATAGCCTCTCTAAACACAACCATCTAACACTCATCCATAGACAGTCCGGGCAAAAAATAACCCAGACTTCAGAGATCAGATCAGTGGACAATTCATATAATTTATCAACTTAACACTCGACGTTTGTTCACTTACTGAATCAGGTGCAATGTATAATCTTTACATACTTATATTAAAAGTGCACTGTGTAACCTCTCTTCTTGTGTTCATGGAAATTATATCACTTTGCTCAGAATATTTCAGACCTCACACGCCTCACATTTACGCAATTACATGTGTTTATGTGTTATTATTCCTCAAAAATACCCTGAAAACCCTGTCTTCTTACTGCGTATTACAATAATTTCTGAAGGAGATGTCATACAAATGCAGTTAGGAGGATGAACCTGATCATTTGTCATCTGCGCTTGACCTCCACAATCTGCTTTGTCTGCACCGGAGATCAAACTTTATTTTGCCTGTGTATAGACCTCCTTCATGGGGGAATTTGACTGTTCCATTTGCCAAATCCAAAGCAGTCGGTGCTCAGCCTTGCATGCACACAGATAATGATCAAGTTAATTAGACCTGAGATTGAATGAACTGCTGCAGCAACTTAATCATTTGTAACTTGATTAGAAATACTATATTCTGCTGCACCAGAGACCACAAACTTCTGCTAAGAGCTTCAAGAAGGAAGTTTCCACTACAAATTAGTTTTGTTGTTTTTCACTCCATTATCTGTAAGTTTGGAAGAAGATTTCCTGATTTCCTCTAACAATATAATCAGTATTATCAGATGTTTTAAGATTCTATAACACGTATGAGGGAGAAGCAGTGTTCCTGGATCAATTAGACCTAAGCACACGGGTTATGCTGAAGTTGTACTTGATTTGTATTTGATTATTGAACTCACTGAACCATCATCTTTGTAGGTATATGTATCCACACACACTTAACCCAATACAGCAAGCACGTAGGATAAGGCGTGAGGAATCTACTGATACTGAATTACAAAAGAGTCTAATACATGAAATATTGTTCTGTACAGGGTTTTTAAAATGAAAGAAAGAAGAAAGAGAAAGAAAGAGATGACCGTGGAGTGCCTCATGAGTGGAAGAAGAAAGCCGTGATAAAGTTTGTGAAAGGACAAAGTATAAACACAAAGATTGCTACAGTCGACAAATACGTCCAGGACTAATGTGTGACGCCTGATAAACGAGAAACGAGCGAGCAGACGTCAAACAGGTGAGTAGAGAGTGAAAAGATCCTCTGAACACATGGTAGACCTATTTATTAACTTCAGTTGTCAACATATAAAAGTTAATCTTGCTATCCCATAACTGTGGAGAGTAGGCTTCAGAGTGGTTTTGCATTTAATAGCGTCTTTTTCTTTTACCTGATTAGTGATTGGGTTAGGGCCCAACATCCCTGTTTACCCGGAACAATCCAGTTTTGAGCCCCGTGCCCCCTGTCCCTGCAGATTTATCCAAAACCAGTGATTTGTCCCAGTTTTGTTCAAGCAGTGTCCCAGGTGTCCCTATTATTCCCAACAAGATCTTGGAGGGTATCAGATTGGTCAAAAATGAGGAATATATTGTCATTTGTTTAGCTAAAATACAGAAAACCATGCTTGAAAATAACCTTAAGGAAAAAAAAATGCACCAGCAGAAGTCCCTCAGATTACAGACCCACCAGGGTGTTGAGAATGGACAATGTTACTCGCTCTTTTCATTATTTTATTCATACCAAACATCCCAACCCGGGTGTGTCCGGGTTTTGAATTTTGAAAATCTGGTCACCGTAGCCTAAACACTGAGTATCAGACATTGACAACCCAAAGCAAGTACCTTGTGTTTGAATGATACTGAAAAATACATGTTATGTCCCTCCATAGTATGTCTACCCTCCATAGTCCACATAAACAGCAGCATACGCTACGTGTGATAAAGGAAAGTGTCATCGTAGCACAACACAAATGACAGTAATATTACCAGGGCAGTTTCCTCTTCTGTTTACTTCTTGCTTCTGTAATACTGTGATATCTCTTTGTAAATATGTGTACACATAAAGCTTTGGCTTCATTGTTTGTGGTGAGGCTCTGTTCTTGTTTTCTCGACAAAACGCCCTAAACAAAGGATTTGATATTGGTTCAGACTCTCCTGTTGCTGTACATCTAAATCCTATTTGTGCGTGTCCTCCTGGCTGTCCTCCACCCGCTGTAGGTGACAGACTTTGGATTCCTGCTAAAGACACAGCAACTATCGAGGAAAGTTTTAACAAGAGACATAAAAAATCCATGAGTTACATTCTCTGGAGTTTTGTGAGTTTCTAAGGTCATAGTTCAGATGTATTTGTCTGGGTGAGGATAGTGTTAGGTTATATACTGACAGGATGAAAGATAAGTGGATAAAATTTAGCAGAATAGATTATTTAAGATGACCTCTTTCTTCTATGTGATGTTTGGAGACCCACCAACCTGATAGTGGCTTCTTCACATTATCTCATGTTACTTCTCTAATTCCTTGATGTTCTTTTTCGTTAAATATTGCGTAATTTCCTCTAATCACCAAAAAACAGTTCCATATGTGTTCCTTCTTATAACAGGAGGGGCATATAAATAGATAGAGATCTGCACCTTACATTTTGCATCTGATTCAGCTTTATAAGGTCTTTCTTCCGCTGAAAACAGGTCTCCTTATTATGGACACGACCTACTGTATGTCTGCTAATCAGCTACTAGAAAATCCCTGGATTACATTTAGGCTGTAATTCTTCAGCTGCATTCATTAAATGTAGCTGAGCAGTCACAGGCTGTGCTTTGTTCACTGAGGTGACACTGCCGTCCTCTGCTGCAGCCGAGGCCTCACCTGCTGCAGGAGCCTTTTTATGGCAGGGGCAAGTCTTTGGAAAAACCCAAAAATCCTGGTTGTTCTCATGTTTCAGATTTATATGGACAGTGATTCACATTACTGTTTAATCTACAAAAGTATTGGAAGTCTAATAACATTTGTGCTGAAAAAAGAAAGTTTTTCATGGCTCATATTATTTTTTTAGGTTTTCCATTTGAAGGTAAAGTAGGCCCAAGTGTCCCATTTCCTCTTTTTTAGCTACAACTTCTCTTTATTTCCACCTTCTTGTCTTTCCTGTCAGTTTCCACTAGATGGTGCCAGATTTGCCTATTTCTGAACCTCTCATGTGGATTGATTTTTATACATCAGTTAATGCATGTATTATATTGACTGTGCAAAGCAGTGTTTAATAATTGTAGTCAGGCATATTAAAATTTGGTACTTTCATGAACAAAGTTGTTTTTCTTGTTTTTTTAAAAGTTTTTTTCTTGTACTGTGACAACAAGAACATGCAGCACGTGTGGAAATGAGACTATTTATTTTGATGACAAACATTACTTATATTAAATTATACTTCAAATATCCACCTTGCACAATGCTTCAGTTAAAAGATCCTGATAGTGTTGGATTTATCAAACACTTGCATGGTTTAGTTCTTAATTATGTCTTGTGCGTCAATACATATTTGTCAACTCTGCAGGCTCAGTGATTGTATTTATGTATGTGACCTCTCAATTTGAGTGCTGCATATTCGAAGTGCACCCCCAGTGTCAGAGCAGAGCCGTCACACCGTGTGGCTGCTGTGTGCGGATGCAGAGGATTGGGACCGGGGCAGACACGGGGCTAATCTCGTTTGGAGGCCTCTGAAAGCACTGGGAGCTACTGTGAGGGCACTGCCATTCAAGCCCAGGGTTTTCCGCTGTAAAGAGAATAATCCCCAGCATAGATACAACATTAAAGTAGTCAAGCATAACACACACAGGCTGCATTTCAAATCCACCTATTTGCATCTCCAAGTGAATGAGTGCCAACAATGGGCCCCCGCGCTCTGCACTGCTCTGTTTTTGTGTATGGCCACTGCACGGCTGTTAAGTCTGTTTTCTCAAGGATTTATATGGCTTCTCACTATCAGGCTCAGACAGTATGGAAAATGGTTGAGAATGATTTACGTCCAATGAAAATAAACAAATGTTGTTCTTTAGATACAGGCTTTTTGGGTAAAATACTGCAGTAGCGCTGACATGCATAAGCTACAGTCAGATTTATATGTTTATATTTAAGTTGTGGCTTATGTGACTCCAAAATGTTGATCATAAAACGGTAACTTTCATTGATACTTTATATTTTAACTTGAAGGATAATAGATTTTAATTACGATTACGTAGTCAAGATTTTTTTTAAGTATTTAATTTGTCTTAGTGCATAATTAAAATGATAAATGTGGACTGTGTGTGTGACTAGAACAATATCTAAAATGTGTAGTTTTGGAATAATAGTACTTCTTATAGTGTCCAAAAAGAAGATTCTAGTTTGAATGGGTCGAAGGGTGACTGTGGTCTGTACGGTGGCTAGTTTAGGGGCGTGAGTTTGGGACAAAGCATGAAAGGCCAAGGAAATTAGAAAATTCTTTGAGATGGAACACGGGATGCTTTCTCCACTCAGCCAAATGCCTTATACCCCTAAACCACTCCCCTCCTCTCCCCCTCCAGCGGTGCCCTGACAGATGGGAGTGCGGGTGGGTGCCTCACAGACCGGGAGGGATTAAAAAAGACTCCCCTGATTTTAGAGCGTGGAGAGGGTGTCACTGTGCAGAGGTGGGACGGGGCCCTGGTGAGGATGGTAGGGGTTAGGATAAACAGGTTAGGATGCTTCCCCTCTCCCACTGTTGATCCAACCTTTAGGATCTAGGAGGCCACGGAGGAGGTGACTGAGGAGCTAGTGCTTGGAACACCTGGGAAAGGAAATCTGAAAATACTGAAAAAACAGTTTTAAGTATAAATATAATAAGTATATAAGCCTGTACTATGTTTTGAAGTACATTTTTATACGATGTTGCCGTACCAGATGAGAATGCTCGATCATGTTAGAGGTTATGCAGGGTTGGGCTTGGTAAATACTGGATGGAAGTGACTTTATAGTGCATATTGTCAACATATTCTTGGGCAAAATACTTGTCCTGTGGCTACAATCTAGCGTGTTTACAGGAAATTGGTATATCATACAGGATATGTTCATTATAATTTGTATAATGGACACTGAATTTTTGTTAAACACATAGGAATTGTTCAATAATAACTCAACAATCAAGATATTGTGCTCTCTGGCTGTGCATATTTACAAGATCAGATCTAAAATGAATCATAGGAATCCAAGTTAAATGAATGTTTGCAAATGATTCAAATATAAGTTCCTCTATTCTCACGGTTGTTTGTTGTGTTGTTTGCTTTGGCTGTAAGGCTCTGAACTGCAGTACCTTCAATGCCTTTAATTAATAAGCCCATCTGCAGAGGCCTGATACCTGCAGCTGAAGCCCCCTCCCCTTTTACCCTAAACACAACATTGGCAGTGGCGGTGACATTGTGCTAATGAGCTAACACGGCTACAATGTCATGGAAATGTTGCAGCCACGTTATCTACGGGAGCTCATCTCACGCTGATGTTCCTGATCCCCTTCAATCTTTAAGTTACCTCGTGTTCTACAAACGCCGCACACAACAATAATACAGATGCATATGGGCAAATGGCAGGAGGAGAAGCATCATGCCTCTATTTCCAGAGGAGAGGGGAAAGAGAGACAGGAGGGGGCCCTTCAACTAAACATTTGAAACAGATGGCAATTTCAAAGGAAACCTCATCAATCTTTGTTGACACTACCCCCCCCTCCTATAAAAAGTGCACTTATTTAGGGATATTTGCAATTATAATACACAGTCGGGCCTCATTTGAATAAAAAATTAATTATGGAACACACTGGAGTAAATACCTCTTTTATAAGTCCTTGTTAAAAGTGAAAAGTTCTCCACTATGGTTGGATGGTGTGTTAATTTACAGTGATATCTAATCCCAAGTTACTGCACATAAATGGCATAACATATTTTAATGGAGAGGTGGTTGTTTTCCAAGCAATTTTCTGCAAGAGTAGCTTTTTAATTTATTCATATTTAATTTATTGCTCTCTGAAAACATGCTCAGTCAAACTAATCGGCTACATGTATGGGCTGTTTAAAGCCTTCACCCTGTTTCAGAGAGCTGAGGAGTGAGTATGCATTCAGGTGTCATATAACTGGATATTTAGACTGGCATTTTAGCACTTCGATATTGTAAGAATGTATTTAACTGGTTTTCTTTCACTCTTTAACCAGGTGTGCAGCTGTCACGCCCACCTCTCACCTGCTGTTTGTCCACAAATAAAACTTTCCCCACAGACTTTGATAAATCTATGCATGTGACAGATCTATAACATATGGCTTTAATTGATCTTGTACAGCCACACAGCATCAGGACGTGTGCACATTAATACCCCTTTCAGTTCCTCCTAATGAAGTGTGCCATGTGTAAAGAACAGCAGAAAGGTCATTTGACACATTTCTGCCAGAATGAATTCATTTCTTTCAAGCACTTAATTCTGTCCACCTGATTGAGGCACAGTCGACTGGAGCTGTGAGAGGCCTCGATGTTGAAAGCACTTACCCCTCTGCAGGTAGGGCTGACCACAGGTTTGAGGGATGAAGAGCGGGTAGGTGGCGTCCTAAGAAAATCGTCTTCATCACATTCACAATAATTGGAGCATTCATTTACAGCCGAGTAAAAATGCAGGTTGCCATTAGACGGGCAATTTAGAAGTGGGTTTGTGCTGAATGAAAAACTTGAAGGGTCATGATACGGGGTCACAGTCAAGTAAATTATGGGAATTGGTCTCAAGGGGCTTGAAAACCACAAAGCATGTGATCACACATCAAAATACAGCTCCACGCACAGGGACATCAATTCAGTCATGGCAGAAAATAAAATGCCCTGTTGCTCTCTCAACATCATAATGATTGCAATTAGAAAGGCGGGTACAGTTTAACTGCTTATATTCTCTGTGAACTCAAAATGTGTGTGTGTGCACAGCTATGTGTAAGCGCTCAGAAGAGTCAAATAATAAAATAATAAATGATATCTCTGACAATAAACAAGGTCTGTGAAATCTTTTACCACTACTGGCCATCTGCTTCTGTTTCACTTTTAATAAGACTTTTATTTAACACATATTTTTGTTGTGTTTTGCTTAGGAATGAAGCACTGCGAGCAAAACAGAATCATTTTGTTGATCAAAAGAAGCATATTTAATATGTTTGGGCTGGAATTATAATTCTGTAGTCTTAGGGGTATTTTGTAAGTTTCTTTTCATAAGGAAGCCACATAACAATAGTTTCAGAGCAGTGGTACTTGATTAGGTGCACTAATATGCTTGGAGACACTGCACATAACATGATTTCAGATTCTCTTTGAGAGATTTGATTATTCTCACAACACATTTGCACATTTTGCCTCCACAAAGCTCCCACTAATGGTCGTGTTTTTGGAGAAGTAAATGCATCTACATTAAATATGAATAAACACATCATGATGAAACAATTAGGCAATGGTCTTCTGTGTACAGGGATTATGTGTTTGGACGCCTAAAAACGCAATAACAAAAACAAAGCTGGAGTTTATGATACACAAATTAGCCTGACTTCTCCTTGGAGCAGGATGTAATTAGTAAGTTTGGTTTTGCTCACAAACCCACGCAGAGAGGCTCTCATCAGGAGTGACTTCACAAAGTAATAAAGTGATAAAGTAAGCAGAGGCCATAGAGTTGGGGATGTTATGGTGACAGCAGCATATGGACTGTGCTCTCCCCTTTACCACTAAGGAGGCAGACTTCTCTCTCTCAGCTTCTCACATTATTGTCCATTATCACACTGCGGCCCATGTGTAAGGTGACAGTGCTGCTCTGATGGAGAGGCGACAGGGGGACCTCCAATGCAATAACATATTATTAGCTTTTTTCACAGCTCCGCTGGGCTGGATTTACACTGGATATCCAGAGTGCGAGAGGGCAGCCCACTGTCACTGCGGCAGGCTATTGCAGAGACACACAGGTGTGGAGGCTTGGCCGGCCCCGCACCCACGCGGCAGCACACAGTGTGTCGCTATGTCTGATCAAACCTGGCTTTTTCCAATTAGCCCCATGAGCTGCTGTTAGCGTGTATCCTGCTGGCTTCCTCCAGGTTCAGACAGAAACAATGATAGATTAGCTGAATGAAAGTATTCAAATTCCTCATTGCATATGAGGAGGACGCCTCTCGTGGCCCTTCTCTTGGTTGATGCGTGACACCCGTGTCCTTGTGATGTTAACACTGTCCCCGGTGACGGATGTCTCTTGTCCCAGGCCTGTTTATAAAACAGTCCCAACTTCGTTAAGGGACAATAACAGCAGCCTGCCTCAATTATGGTGACATTTTGCTGACATGCAGATCGCCTCCTCTCAATCTTTTTTATGTAAAATACTGATGTGCTAGTCACATATGGAAGGATGAACTTTGGGACGATCAATGGTATTGATGAATCATAGATCATACAAGCCAACAAGACTGACAACAGCAGAGTCAACTCACTGCATGCACAAAGTCAATATTAAATTGTAATCATAATCAGACAAAGTGAGTTATGTGTAATCAATATCACAATTATGATAGGACATAAGAAGCGTCCTTGCAATAGAGACAATAGGAGCGTTTAAACAGGAGTGTTGTGTTCAAAGCAGTAAAGGGCATATATATTAACCTCATTTATAGGACTCTGTCTCCATAACTATCTATCACAATGTGACAGTATCACAACAATGTAAGCGTGAGGCTGAAAGAAAGGCAGTCTATAAACTGTGATATGAGAACAATATGGAGAACAACAGACGCCTCAAGGTCTTCAGACAAACACAACAGTATTATCTACTAATTATTTATAAAAGAGATGTGTCCTTACTTTTTTGTCAGAATGGATATTATCTTTTATTCACATCCTTTTGATAATTATATTGGTAAATGGTTGAATGTGAACTTTTCCTGTATCAGTGACAGTATTCTGTGAACAATGTTATAATCTTAATTGAGGTTATCATCATCTAGTGCTGATGCGTTTGGTTGTTGTATCTTAAACTGCCCTGTAAAGATCTACGTTAAAGATGTAGTTTGTTCTTTCTTTTTACCCTTTAAAATGTGACACATCATTTGAGCACATAGTAATATTATTATGTGGTACAAAGGCAATAAATGTAACCAACCCTTGTTCATGAAATTCACTCTTGGTCTCTATCTGACATCACAGTGTCTGAGGCCTTGAGCCCTGCACATACAATTAACAGTTCAACTTAGATAAAAAGGTTAGAGCCATAGCACCATTATACGTGCCTTTGCCCTTCATTGTTGTCTTTCATTCATTGGCTTTTGTTGATTAGCCATAATGAGGTGCCCGGTTATAGACCAAGGCCGCCCCTCTCTTTAGTGAGGTGAGCCAGATAAAAAAAGTGCACACAGGCAGCCGTCACAGGAGGTCAGCAGAATCAGATGGAAGGGCTTTCTCGTGTCTGCCAGCCCACACTTTCAAATGTTAATGGATAGGGGCGCACAAAGTTGAAGTGGGTCTGAAAATGCTAATTGTCCCTAATTCATGTAAATAGCTTTCCTAATGGAGGAATTAAGCATTTTAAATATGCAATTGGAGGCAATCAGTCCTTTCATTTGGTGGGGTGGCACAGGTGTAGTGGATTGAAATTCATCTTTCACACAGGGCGGCTCATTTGTCATTTGGCTGTGTTCAGGCATGGATGACGGGGACGAGGAGAGGTCCTTCTGCACTCAAACGCACTGATACCAGCGGCTCAAACACTTTAATGGCTCTGTGCTGTTGACCATATCAAGATAGAGGCAAAAGCAATTAGCCCTGCGCTAATCGATAGCAGCAAACACAGGGAGGAAATATAAAGCACTAAAAAAGAGGCCATACACTGAAATATTTATACAGTCTGACTAATAACTGTATTTCTATAAGCCCAGGCTACAAAGGGCTAGCTACACATTACTGTGAGAGGAGCGGTGAGTGGACAGCACTGACTTATTATTCTGATCATCTCAAACAGACAATAAAGCAGGAGGTCATGTTCAGCCTGTAATAACATGGTGTGCACCGCGACCAGACGCTCAGGGAACTCTGCACATTGTGTATGGGCCATGAATCAAAGAGCCAATGCATTGTCCCAGAAAATGACAAATTAGTCAATATGGAGGGGATACTTTGTCTCTGAGGTGTAAATAGCCAGCGTGCTGCAAAAGGAGGAGCCAGTTGCGGTTAATGAACGAGACAAGAAAAAGCTTGTTTAAAAGGACAAATCAGATCACAGATTTCAAACCCATTAGCTCCTACTCAGTTCGAATGATAATCACGATAACGGAGGCCGGCTCTTTTGATTCAGAGTAGCAAACGGGGTTGTCTTGGGAAAAAATCTTTTCCTGGAGGAGAATCAAAGAACAGTTCATTTTCACTCTGACCTTCAGGGCTCCAGGCGGCCAGACAAGGGCACAAACAGATTGAGAATTAATTGGTGCAATTAACATTTTGTGATTATAAGGACTCGGGATCAATACCCTATGCAAATAGCAGTATTGATGTGCAGCAGAAACCTTGTTAATTGTGTTTGGCGAACAAACAAGCCCTGGTGTTACTATTCCATAATGGAACAGGAGGCACGGACAGCTCAAACTGCTGACCACTTTAGATGCACGAGGATGTGCCGCAGTTTGTCTGTGCTCTCCACGCTGCCCCTCCACTCAACTCAAGACTCTCAAGAAAAGTTGGAGAGTTTCATGATCTTGAGGCTTTCAAGTTGAACGTTTAGTGTCTCTTTGAAGAGGTTTTTGGGGTGGAATTGAGATTCTTTCATGTTGTGATCGTCACACTTATGCAGTATTCAACTGTGGCAGACTCCTCAAACTGCATGCCTTCATTTTGGAGAGGTGAAATGGGCCATCTAAAGAACAGTATAGACTCACTGCACACTCATCCATAGAAATGAATTACCTTCATCTTTATTGCCACCAACTAGATTTTCTACTCTGATTATTAAACTGCGTTAAAATGCATTTTCATTCCGGTTAAGTACCAGTAATCCTGTTTGCCGACCACCGCAGATGAAGTTCAATGTAATTCAAGCAGAAACGGAAACGGCTGGAACAATGTAATCACTGTGAGATTGAAGCCATGCTATTCTTATCATTCTGATTATTTCCATTACAGCTGATGTGCAGAGACACCGGCAATGGCAGAGATGAGCCCAATGTGCGAAAACCACTCCATCCAATAACTATCACGGCCAATAAATACCAGCTCAACATGACCCATTACACTTTTATCTCCTTTGTGCGGCGACTGGCACACACGTCGCTGCTTACATCCTGCGGCCTTGAAGAAAACACATAGGGCTGGCAATGCAAGAAATATAGGCGTTAATTAGCGGAGTTTACGGGCTGAAAGAACAGTTAGTGCACTCTTTTATGTGGCGCACTTCCCACTGTGGAGGCTGTGTTGGCCTAATGATGCCGGGTTTGATGCGGGTTTACCTATGGCTTTGGTCGTGTTGTGACAAAATTACTAAAAGGATGTAGAATAAAAGGTACAGACCTGAGCAGGACCAGAGCAATGCCAGGACCAAAAGATTCTTGTTTTTCTTTCATCCCTGTGTTCAAATAATGGGATTTTTTTTTTTTTTAAACACCAAATTGAGACGGTAAAAATCCCCCACAGCCTGATTTGTTCTTGCAGTTTAAATGCAAGTCTCTCATGGGCAAGATTACAGGTAATGAAATGAAACATTACAATTGCTATCAAATTAGCCATTTTGTAATATACTAATTACAGTTAATATGTTTCAATTTTGGGCTTTGCTCCTTTAGGCATTAGCGTTAATCTCCCTAGTGACTGTATTAAGAAAACCCAAGAAGAGAGTGGACATGCAGTGTAAATGTACTTACTAACACGTTAACAAATACAGTGCCTGTTATGATCAAATATTATAGGGTTATTTTTATTGTTGTCTAATCAAAATTGAGCAAAATGGAGCACAAATGTCTTATATACAGATAAAAGTCTCAGTTTCCAAATTGGGACTGTTTACGTATTATGTTACTGGTTGAATTTGTTTTTGTGATAATGATGCCAAGTGGGAGATTAAAGCGCCAACATGCAAGACTTCAACTGAAAAAACAAACTTTTATTTTATTATGGGTGTTTTTGTGGACTAAAATACCTAAAAAAAAACATGTATCGTACTGTGAGTGGGCTTGCCTGATGGACTGACTCACCTGGTGGATCTCACTTTGTTGTTTTCAGGGATGATTCACAAAATGGCATAAAACTGATCAATCTCCATGGAGGATGTTCTGAAGTTTGGCTTTAACTGTCTCCTATGAAGGTGGTGTACTAGCTCCACTGTAACAAGGACACCTCCAGCACTGTCCTGGTTATCCAGCCTGAACCATCAGAGGTTATAATACTCCCTACAAAGGAAGCATAGCAGACTGGAGTGGACAATACTACCACAATTCTCCATAAACTTCTGTGTTAGATATCCAGAGTGGCATCTGAGCTAAAAGTACATAAATTGCATAAAAGTTGTTAAGTAAATGGTAATATTCTTACTAGAAATATACTGGAAATTGTCTTAACCCTTCGTGATGTAACGTTCAGTGAATGTAATTCCAGGTTGCGTATATGTCAACAAATGTTAAATTATTTGTGTCCAAGGCAGAGCGACAACTAACCCAAAGATTATCTAATTCTGCGGCAAAGAATGAAAAGCAAAACATAAAAAAACCCTCAAAACATGAACAATATTTGTCATTTATCGCTAATTCGTGTTGTAGTTCCCACCAGAACCATTAGGCGGAGCTGTCTTCAAAGAGAGGGTGTTATGCAAAAGCAATTTTTTAAGCTTTCTACCATGTTATAATGTCATTCTCTCCCCAAAAACATGCCTGAAGAGGTTTTAAATGTCAGTGATGCATGTTGGAGTGTTTAAGGACCTTTCCCAGGCCGTATTTGAACCCTTTTTACTGTTACTTATGATTTTGTCCAATGCTCATCCCACGTCATCCATGTTCTGATGCGACGATTCTCCATAAATATACAAAAATGTGATGCAAATCTATGCTCTAACTTGATGCGGTGTGCAGTAGTTTCATTAGAGCGATTGTGTTGTGATAACGCTCTGAAGCACGGGGAGCAAAGGGAGGGAAGACTGAGAGCGTCAAAAACAAAAAAAAAACTGAAAAAAAAAGATTAATACTTTATTTTCGACGAATACAGCTTTTCCAAAAAAATAAAAGGAAACATGGAGACCGAAAAATGTTCTATGGTAGCAGTTAATACCCCGTCAAAGTAAAATACGCCCTCTTTAACTCTACTTACTAATGTGTTAAATCTAATTTCTTCCCCCGTTATTTGCTATTTTCTGTTGTAAAGTTTTCATATTTCATCAGTCACAAACTAATAACATGTGACTCTATGTCCAAATACTCGCTTTGAGAAAAACTACACCCACTAAACGGTGAGGACAGGACTTGAAAAACCTACACATGAGGAGGCCATAAAGAAAAAGGGGAGAAAAATCCACTACAGCATTACATTTTTAGACACAGTTCCCAAAGACCTTGTCAAGATTGATGTCTTTCCTGTAGCTATAGTTAATAGTACGGCAACGCTCCTGAAATTAGAAGCTCTTTCTAAACGTGCCACCTTTGAATCGAGGACATCTGTGGAAAAATGGAGCGGTACATGTCATTTCTATGGGTTGCCGAGGCACAAGGAAAAAGAGAACAGCCAATCTATGTGCCGTAATGGGTATGTCAAGAATTGCTAAATCATATGTGTCCAAGGCAGAGAGACAACTAACCCAAACATAATGTCATTCTGCGGCAAACGAAAACCAAAACGCAGCACAACAATGAATGAATAAAGCATTTTAAAACACCCAAAACAGGAAAAATATTAGCTATTTATTTTGCTGTACACAGTTTCTTATGATTACCTTTTTTGGCATCTCCGGCCGAGTGCATTATGGAAATGAAGTGATGCTACTTTGCTTAACAATAACGGGCTGACTTTGAATCCTCTTACTTAAGGTTTGATTGCTTCTTGACGGTGGTTTTAAATGAATTGTGTTGAGGAGTGATAAAGAGCTTATTGCTGCGAATAAAAGCCCAGAGCAATGAGGAGAAGCTACACATGGAGTGGCTAGGCGATACAGGCTATTACGGTGAGGGAATGGTGTCCTTGACTGCCAGGACGGCTTAGAGTTTTATTTCATCTTGTTTTGCCGGTGCTGCTGACAATGATGCGTGACTCTGCGACTGGAGGAAGAGGGCGACTGTGAGAGCCATTTTGGATCTCATTTACATACAGCGTGTCTATAATATTGTATGGGTAAATTGGCTGAGTGCAGGTGAACAGGGATATTGATTGTAGGCAAGTGCAAAATGTGTTATCTCTACACTTATCCAGATGGTGCGTAAAGTATTGATTTACGGAATTATTGTGTCTGTATTTTCTAGAGAAATTGTCTCGGATGATCAATATAAGAATGAGATTTTGATGACATTTCTTTTTTTTTTCTATTTGAAGGTGTTATCCAAGCGCAGGATCAATGCTTAAGCACACGATGGATGCTGGTTAGAGCCACTTGCAAATACAACACTAAAAAATATTGGTATTGTTATGTTATATATGTTTTGTTGTACGATATCTGGAATTGTTTGTTCGTAGTATGTCACTGTAAACATGAACAGAGCAAAACGCCATGAACAGAGCAAAACGCCGTGCTTCCAGGTCGCGCTGAAAGACCCATCTATTAAACAGTTCGCCATTACGAGCAGTGGATTTTATTTTTAGTTGTGCCAAAATGGCTGTGGGATGTTCCTAAAGCAAACTGGTATTAGTTTTTGAGGAAAAAAAAGGAAAAATAAAATTGAAAAACGTAAAAGTACAGAGAAGGTGAAACTCATTTTTCCCCCCTAGCAACTGTGCCTCAAATGACAAGAAAAGATTACTCAAACATGCAGGTGTTAAAATACAACTTTGAGTGTGTTAATGATGAGGTGGAAAACATTATAGCATTGTGGATTTTGCATAATACTTCTCCTTTAATTTAAGTTTGTAATTCCACATATTAGTGCATCTCCGTCTCCAGAGTCCACCTCCACACAACTGAAGAAACAGTTTGGACGAGCAGCAAAACATCCTCATTCTAACAACTTTTTGCCCAGTTACAGATTTAAATTTTTCTTTTACTATGGATCATACCTGGACAACTGAGGGATTCCACAGAGATCCACCTTGTGATGTCATCAGGTGAATCATTATGATCGTTTCAATGCTCAAATTTCCTTATACTCCAAGATTGCAATACAACTACTACTGCAATATTTTAAGATGTAAAAAGTTACTATTGATACAGTGTTTAAATTGATGAATTAATTAATAAAGTCTGATAAATGCATAACTATCCTTGTAATAAAAAAACAAAAAACATTGAATTAAATGTCCCTCACTAATGTTGAGGTGGACATATTTGTCGATTTTAACCTTACCTTTCGTTGTGATTCATCTCTAGTTGCGCGTGTATGTGCATGTGTATGCATGCCTTGCCGCTCTGACCTCTATCCTCACATGCTCTAAAAGCCCAAACATCATGCAAATTCAGACAATGGAGGACGTGGTGACTGTGGGAATACTTGTTTATCAGCGCTGAGGAGAGGAGCTGTGCTGTTATGGTCCTTCGTGACTTCATCTGCAAACTTTCCCTGTTCTGCAGCAGCACTGTTCCCTTTGAGCTTTTACACTCTGCTTGTTTTTTGGTCCACTGAGTTATTTGGACAAGGCTGGCTCATTTGAAGGTTATGAGAGTTTTTGTCAAGGTGAGTCCGTGCTTCTGTTTCCATTACTATGCAAAATGGTCTCCTTAATCAAAAATGTATTGTGGGAAAAAAGCAAGTTTTAAATATTTAGCCGTGAGCTTATGTTACACAATGCAACTGTTATTTTTATAAACAATGTTTTATATGCCAATCAAACCACTGCTATTTTAAAGTCAGTTTATTATTGCTATTATTATTATTTTTATTATTACTGGATGGTGGTAATCTGCTATTGTAGCCACAGCTGCCCTGGGGTAGACTGACAGACGTGAGGCTGCCAATCTGTGTCATCAGCCCCTCTGACCACCACCATCACTCTTTCCTGGCAATGTGGGTGAAGTGTCTTGTTAAAGGACACAATGACACTTTCCACTAGTTACTGCGGCCCCACTGTGGCACCTGGTGTTCCTGGTGGACTCTCATCCAAATACTGACCAGGACCAACCCTGCTCAGCTTAGCCTCCAAGATCGGGCATTGACAAACATGTATAACTATGTGGAGTGGAAGGTTTAGAATATACATGTGAATAGGTGGTTTAAGCAACATTGACAGTTTATATAAAAATCTCAACACCAGCAGCCGTCTTCTATCATCGCTCTGTCACCAGCTCACACAAGGCCTGTGTCTGCAGCCTCTCAAGCCCCTCCTCTCATTCAGAACTTTATTTAACCAGTGAAGTTTTGTGGTGGGTCTTCAGGGGCAGCGGAGGGTGGGTTTTTCTAAACCACAGTTGAACAAATGGGATTTAAAACACAAGAGGGTCTGATGGCCTATTAATTCGGCTTTGGCTTGCATCCAGAATGAGGCCGGCATGGCTCCTAATTCATGGCTAATTTCTATCAGAGGTATCGGGAGAGTTTCCTCCTCAGAGCAGGATGCATCCACATAACTTTAATGGATTCATTCAGGGCTGCAGCACGCACGCATTGATTAGAGTGCCTCGGAGGCCTACTGCTGGTTGGTTGACATAGGCAGCAAATGAAATGTGACCTCTGGTAAAAGGCCTGGACCAGCCAGCCCCAGTCTAATCCATTAGCTCCAAACCTTCCCCAATCCCATTTAATTAATGAAGTCATTTGAAAAAGGGTGAACATTTACCAATCCCCAGGACTAGAAAAATGGTCTTACGAACTTAGTGATATAAAAACCAGAAGCAGCGAGTCAGAATGAGAAAGCACAATAAAAGAGAAACATACTGAGATTTGATATGGTTCAATAAAACTAACATTTGAAGTAAGAAATAATGAGCATTTCTTTGTCTGATATCATAAGACATTTAAAAACAGTCCAAAACAGAGCTGTTGTTTCTAACCGTGTTGTTAATAAGCCCACTGCTGCATCTATTTGAAAATTGATTAATCTGTCAATTATTTGCTACAAATATCCAGAGCAGCAGGTCCCACGAAACCACGTAGAATCTCAAGAGCTCTGATTGCGCATATGTTACATTACTTATTTCTTTAATTGAATTCACTAATTTATTGACAATGAATAATTTATGGTGTAACACATAGCAGTATGTTAATCAGCAATTTATTTTAATGACTTTTTAATGTCCAAACAAATAATTAACAGAGCCGTGTGTGGTGTGTGTCATTTGAGTAAAATATGGTGGGACTTGTTTATTGTCTGTGGGCTGCAGCTAATTTCCCTAAAGCTCCTATACAAACTCATAGGCTCTAAAAGCACTGGAGTCATTACCTCAAGGTCATTAGGAAGTGTGCACAAACCTGCATCTGGAGCTGTTGTGTTAAGGAATAATGCAGGCTATTATGGCCCACACAATCACAGGAAATGGAAGCACATGTTGTGAATACATCTCACTCGCTGACAAAGGGGAAACCCGCAGTGGATAGCCTAAATATTCTAACTATTCCCTTTGGTGTGGTGTGGGGGAGAGGCAGAGGGCGACATGCCACTGGAGCCAAATGGCATTTGATAATGGCTTTTTTTTTTCTTCAGCGAAACCCAAAAGACATTGTTAAGATTTACATTTTCAAATATGTGCTGACCTTTTTCCCCGCTCCCCTCCATTCGCTTGTCATCAGTACTGTAATTGAATCAATATATTTCCTGATCAGGCCCGAGATTGAATAAGGTCACGGGAAGCCATGTGTGGACATTAAAAATCATTATTCTACTCAAATTGAGCAGAGACGGCATGGACCATTCAGGGTTCAAAATGAAATTATATTAGAGTCTATTACACTTTTACAATTATATAGACGTTTCAATATTACAGCGGAAATGAAGTCATAATAAAAAGCCCAGAGGTATATTATAAAGAAATGACCCAAGTATTTTTCACTTTCCCAGTTATTGAACTGATGAAGAGAACTTGGTGACATTACATTCACTGATAAGTGACCTTGTTCATAAAATATTGAACAACTCAGTGGCTCCATTTCACTTTTGCATCAGTCTCCAACCTGCAGCAGCACACAGTGTTCAGAACAAACTAATGTGGCTGCTCCAGCTGTTATTGCTTTCATTGCCTTTAAGCATACTTTAATTTTAATTATTCATTTATTTTTTTCAGTTATGGGATTTTGCTTTCACATGCCCGAGTAGTAAAACGGCTAATTAAATCGCCCAATAGAGTTGTGCAAATGGGAAGACAAAGTTCCAATCCTTTTAATTCAGTGCTCCATAAAGAAGTGGAAAATTAAATTAAACCACACTATTAACGGAGATTTTCAGCCTAAACTCCTGAATATTATGTCCTTCAAATTAAATAAAAGTTTTATTTTAATTAGCTTACTCAGTGAAATGAATAACACTTATCAGCAGCAGACTTATCAATGCCACATAAAAATAAGTATGAGCTTGACAAGAAAAGTTTCCCTGCAGCTTTTTCTGATACAATTAGTCCATTTTATTTGAAAAGATTGCACCAAGTCTATCACACATTAGACAATGATATGGCCTCACGCATTAAGCAGCAGCACTCTGTCATTTGTCGACTGTCATTTTATGAGCTAAAACTCTGAGATTGGCCTGGTTGTGTCTCACTTAAGGCGGAACCACTCAAGTCAATTAGGTGTGATGGTCACAATGTCTCCTCTTTAGCCGTGCACTCCCTTAAGCCTGTCAAATTACCGTGAGCCGGTCGCCTGGATATGCCTTCCTCAGTCATCATCATCATCGTCGTCGTCATCATCATTGTACTGGGATGTAAATAGGCTTTCAGGTGTGACAGAGCTGGGCCGTTCCACCGGGTGCTTTAAACTCCACATGCAAAGTGATGTACAGCAATGAAAGGCCCATCTACACTACCTATGCCAATTCCTTAGATTCTTTAAATATAAGAGCGCCGAGTGGAACGTTTATGAAACACATAATGGCAATCTAAATCAGTGGGCGGCCTCACTCTGCGAGCATTAGTGCAGGCATACACAGCACTAGTGGCCTTATTACAGTGAGAGCCTCTGAAGTCCTCCCTGATGGAGAGAGGCACGGGAGGGGCACACTCCACTGCACCACTGATCTCTGGGAAATTAGCAAATTAGTGTTATCTCTTCACACTGGTAAAAGAGATGGGAGAGAAGGCCTGACTTGATGCAGTTTGAGGTAGAGTGAAATTGCTTATTATTTATCTTTGACGCAAAACACACCCGGGCATGGACGAGTGACTATAGACAAAAGTGCAAAAGTTGTAGTTGAAGCAGGCTACTAGTTCAGCAATTTTGTTTACCACTATAATTATGCTGCCACCACCGCTGCTGCTGCTCTGACAACTTCTTTTGAAACTACACATGAACCGTACCACTTTGGCTACTCTGCTGTTGATATTCATTCTAGTACCACTACAGCAACAACAACAGCGGCAACTAGTCCTCATTCATGCAGTAGATGTATTTTCAATTTTAGATCTATTTGCTTTGATGCCTGTGCAGGAACTATAGCCTCCATCTTGGTTGTTGTTGTTGGGGGAAACTGGAACACTCGTCTTTAAAACGTAACCGCTTAACATGCTGACAGAATTGCTGCTGCCACAAAAGCGCAAAAGCAACAACTCATATCGGTACGACTGGTAATACTACAAGTACTACTATACTTCTACTACATGCCTGCTGCTGCTGCGACTGGTGCTATTACAAACAAACAACAAATACCAATACTAGCTAACTCCTGGCTCACATCCAGGACCTGTGATTATGTAGTGAGTACGTGCCCCTCTGCCCCTGGGTCAAAATCATTTCTATAGGAGAAGAGAACCTAAACTGTACATTTAAACACGTAAACACACAGCGAGCCACATGTCATTTTTACTAACAGATCCCATGTTGTCATGCTGTGCACTCTGATAATCCGGTTCTCTAGCCAAAATGGCTGGCTTTGTGTGCCTGGTCTGTTGGAGGCCCGATGGTGATGAATGTCTTTTCCTGTCGCCCGTGCAGCTCGAGCTTGCCAGACAGAATGAAAAACAGATTAAAGAGTGGAGAGAGCGACACAGAGAGGATGTTTGGCTGTTGGCTATTGAGTTATCAGGCCTTTTCACACCTAATGAAACAACTTTGAGCAGTGCAGCTTATTAAATATCCCCCAGTCAGCGGGCAGAGGCAGAGAGAGCAGAGCCAGCCCTGAGAAAGTCACATTTGAGTTTAATTAAAAACAAACAAATTACTCTAAGCTCCACGCATCCAAGAAATTTAACTTCATCCAAATGGGACGCAGCCTTTAACTGTAGAATGAGGGCTGGGATTTACAGGTGCAGCCTTGCGGTGGTAAACACATTGTGGAAAGTAAAATTATACAGAAAGATATATGGATTCAATGCTTTTGTAGTTATATTTTTCACAGTTAGCACCTTTACCACTACATCTACATGCTTTTTTCTAGTTTTGGCTGTGGAACTACACACTCAGTTTCAATAAATAAACATGGTGTGTAGTTTGTACAAGTTCATTAAGTGTCTTGTTTTGACAAATGCGTCAGAGCACATAAGCAGGAGTGAGGCTGGAGGGCGTTCCTGTCATCCTAACCAGTGCACACTCCTCTCTGGTGCAGGCCTGTCCTCTCAGTGTGGCTCCTGTGTCTCTCAGGACCTCTCTAACTGCACACACAGACGCCTGCTCTGTTTCATTTGGATTCGACCCCTGCTTACCTTACTTCCGAGTGGGCTTCATTATATGTGGTTCTGGCTCTTTCAGGGCCTTCTCTCTCTCCGAGACATTCACTAAGTGGGAGAAATATAACAAAAGGAGAGCCTCCACTGTGCAATTCTCACTGGAGAGGGTGACCCCAACTTTAGGGAGAGAAAGAACCTGAGGATAATAGCAAATGAAGCCACGGGCTGCATTAATGGGCAGACAGTGCACAGTGAGCCCCTAGGAGCGCTCAAACTGACAGACATGTACTGGATATTAATACTCAGCAGTTTTATCAAAGTGGTCAAAAATATGAATATTCATCTTCATTTATAATTCAAGGCGTTTGGAGCCCTGCGGGGGCCTTGGTGGGGTTTGACCAATTTCCATCCCTATTAGAGGAATGACAGCTCTCACTCCCGAGCCCTGACACGGGCCTGCCCAGTGCACAGGAGGTCTGTCCGGGAGGGAATCCGCGCCCGCTCCCAGCTGTCCACAAACACTCATTAACAGAGGAAAATATCCAACGGAATCTCTGTGAGAATTTTTAATCACACAAAGGCCCTGCTAATTAGGCAGCTGATGGGGCATGGAGAGCACAAGGACGAATTCTTTAAACAAAGGACTAGAAACTTTAGGAGCCTTAATTACTCGGGCAAAGAGTTCATTCCAGAATGGCAGAGCACATCATTCCACTAATGAGACCAAGTGGCAGCACATATTAGTGAGAAATAATGTGGAAAGTTCAATTATATAGTGCTTTTGGAGCCTTTCCCCTGGTCTCCTCCCTGCTCCTTGTGCGCACACATAAGACAAAGCCGGGCCAGCAGCGGAAGCAGGCTGGGGCGGAGGACACGTAATCACTGGCACCGGCGCTGCACTCTTCACGTGGATCTTGGCAGGCTTGATCATCTTAATTGCCCATTAGAATGTTCTCCTCTTTGAAAATGAATATCATTATGGCACCCAGCTCTGGCCTTTGCAGGAAAAAAAAGAGACTCGCTGCAATTTTACCATTCAATAGCACATGTGTCTCGAATTCTAAACACACAATTGATGACCAATTTGCAGTCACACAAAGCTTTGATATGTTGTGAATGAAAAGGGCAAAATAGGAGTTAATTATGTGCAGATATGATTAGCTTGTTCTGCAAAATCACATATTCATTAAGAACACCATGTAGTGGTTTTGTCAGCTGACCCCTGAACCACGCTTTACTGCAAAAGTTTGGCCCACTTCTTTTAAACTCATGGTCACACAACATTTCAGTTCTTCAAAGCCGTTAAAATTGGTGCATAATTATCAGAGGCGGGCAGTACTCAGTCACATTTACTCAGGTACATTTATTTGACATTTGTAGTTCTTTGACCTTATATTTTTACTGCGACTTGGGTAATATATTTTACAATGTCAAAGGACTTGCAGAAAAGTTTAAGTTACTCACCCCTCTGTCTCTGCAGTCAATCTTACTATATTTGAGTACTAATTTCTTTTACCGCTGCTTTGTACTTGCACTAATATCCTTTTGACGCAACTGTATCCATACGTGAGCACAGTTCTTGCCTACTCCACTCACCTCTGATTATTCTGACTCTTTAACGTGACACTGTAATTGTTATTTACTCTTAAACATATGCACATTTGCACCTAAGTCAAAGATTGTATAACACATCTTAAAGCAACATAAAAGGTGCTACATTCCAATTATAGCAAGCTAGCAGTAAATTTCCCGTGAAATAAAAGCGCTAATGGAAATGGGAGACAGAGGCAGGATTCCTTATTGCCTCTTTAGCCGGAAAACAAGTAAATGTGGCTCTGGGAAAACTATGGATTCACACAAACTGGACCTAAAAGTCACATGCACGAGCTGGAGTGGGGTGCGTACTGTACTCGTCCTAATGGCCTTTCAAATGAACTTTTCTAATTTGTGTTGTAGGCTATGTTTGGCACTTTGATTGACTTGATTGAGTGAAATTATGTGAGAATAATAGAACACCATTTTAAGTAGGAGGACAGGTTAAGTGGTGAAACAATGAATGAGAGGTCAGCTATCTCTGCTCAACGCGCCCTCAAGTGAGTACTGTAATTGCTAAACATAATTGCACAGGTACAAATACTTAACAGTAATTTCAGTAATAGTCCTGCTGTTATAAAGCACAATAAAAGTGAATGAATACTTGTAGTTTTTCTAGTGTTTTTCTAGAACTCGCACCACATACCAGACATAAATATTACAAAAAATGTGATTATCTTTTTGTGTAAATGTCTGTTTTTTTCTTTTACGATCTTTTTGCATATATAAAAGTCATGTACAGCTTACTCAGAGGCGCTGTACCTGATTTTATTCTCACTGTGTGCTGCATCTAATAAGAAAATAGGCTGTTTTATCAATCCCAAACCCTGAAGAAATCTGTTAAAATTAACCGTGCATTGGCGATCCCCTGCTTCACTGCACAACTTGGATTTAAATACCTCCTCCCTCCTTTCGCTGTTTGAAATATGGATAATGTAGCTTTAAGTAAGAGACTGTTAAACAAACGCAACACAAAACAAATTGCGCAGCTTTTATCACGTTATAACTTTACATTACATCTTCAGCTCGTCTCTATATCACCGGTTTCAGCCAAACAATTTTGTACTTTCATCATTTCTCGTAGGTGTGTGGGTGAAGCGGTCACAGGCTGGATTCCCCGGAGAGGCCCATTAGGAGTGAAATTTGAAAATCAAGAGGAGGTTGACTGTGCTCTCCCCTCCTCTCCGCAGACACATAACCCAGAGAGAGACGGCCTGACCACCGAGGACCCACCAGTGAGGAAACCTATTGATTTATCCCTCCCGTGTTCATTCTGCCAGACTTGTTTGTTTCTTTTTGCCCATTGCCCCTGTTTTATTTACAGGCCCCAGGATCAATAGAGACACTTCCTTACTAGCTTGTTTCTAGCTTTATGAAAACGCACAACTCAGTCTCTTAAGGACTCCTGGTACATTTACATCGCACTATTCCAGCGCTGGAGATAATTTGAGCATATGATTGACAGGTGTAATTGTGTGAGGAGGTGGCTGTGTGGAACTATATAAAAAGCACTAATGATTAAGTGAAGATGTTCATATGTATATTTGTTGAGAGCTCTTGTGATTTGTCATGCTGTCTGAAAATATTTCTGCAATATTGACCTTTTAGCTGTCATACTGCGGAGAAACCAGTAAGACAAGAGTTTCTCAGACAGCAAATGGTAGATTCAACTCACAAAATAACAGATGTTTATGAGGAGCTTGGTCGCTCTGTTGCTAGAAGTAAATGTGTTTCAGAGCTAATGCTAAGCAAAAACTTTATATATAAACTTATATACACACCACACTACATAGAACTCAACAGTACCGTCCACTTAACACATTTACCACTTAATATTCAAACATTAAGAGCACAATGGAGGTTAACCTTTATTTTCAGCACAAACATATTTAAACATTTTTACTTTACAGTGGTCCCTCGTTTATCCCGAGGCTCACGTTCTAAAAATAACCCGCAATAGGCAAAATCCGCGAAGTATCAGCTTTATTTTTTACAATTCTTCTCTATGTTTTTTGCTGTAAAACCCCTCACCACACACTTTATACACTTTTCTCAAACAGGCATTAACATTTTCTCACATTTCTCTCTTGTTTAAACACTCTCAAAGTTCAAACCTTCGTATATTGTCTCCCTCTTCCTCGATGATCGCTTTAAATGTGTTGTTCACGTGTCTCTGCTCCGCGTTTCTGAAATTTGTCGGTGCAGAACGTTTCATCGACAGTGTGGGTTTTATTAAACTTGCAAACATACAGCACTTCAGAGTCACACTGCGATCCAACATGTATATACATTTGACCCTAATATATTGTTCTCTCTCTTGGCGGGTCACAGTTTGATTTAACATCAAGTATTTTCTTGCTGTTTTCTTTGCTTAAATAGACCAACACAACAGGGCAGTTACAGCTCGTCTTTATTCAACAACTTCACTCATCTCATCTCATCTGTAGCGCCCCCTGTGTGCGTTCACTCTTGTTACAATTTTATCAGTGCGCTCCTCAAATGCGCTGTACTGCAACTGCAACAATAAGTAGGAACCAATATTATTATGAAGGAAGTAAATAATGTATCCAACACAATATAATAAATAATAATCATTGTTAATAAAATAAGTACAACGTAATAAACAAAATACTAATGACCCAAATAAATGCTAATACATTAAATAATATATGTCAAATAAATCAAAGGTTACATAAATTTGTCTGAACACATTCTGTACTGTACAAGAGACACGGCACGGAGGAGACTGAGGGACAATGGTCTACAGTCTCTTAGCCAATCAGGACACAGAACACAATGCACGTTCATAAACTGCAAAGAAACATGCAAAACTGTACTAAAAAATATCCGAGCGAGACCGCGAAAGGTGAACGTAAACGAGATAATCTTTCCTTATCATAGGTTACCCTTTACCCCAAGCATTCAAACCCTTAATTCAATGGGAAACGGAATGGGAATTTTACTGTTAGAGTCTGAGCGTTGGGCGAGACTGTTTTGCTCCGTTGTTACGACCTCCAGAACAAGTTAGCGCTACTTTTTTCCTTTAGCTTTGCACACTTAGACCGTCACATATAAACTCATCTGGACTGACGCCTCATAGGTTACAGCTTGTATTGTTACTGTTGCGTTGTTTCTATTGCGTTCCTCTAGTCACCATTATTCCCAGGAAGTACCAAGGCCAAACTTGTTGTGCCTCGGCATTGACATCTATACAGCCGAGTAAGTCCACAATGAGAATAGTTTGTGGTTGCTATGAGTTCAATAGCAACTTTAGTATCAATGAATGATGTTGTATGGATTTTCCCGCATCCCCTATATCTCCTGTGTACTGTTGACTGTCTACCCTGATGTGCCTCCACGATGCTTACACAGTGTTTTGGGCGCGCGGGGTGCTACACATTGAATTAAAGGAGTTCTGATTGATAAGGTAGTTGAAGGCAAATCTGCTCTCACTAATTGTCTTTCAAATGCCCTCATTAATCAAAGCTAGCGCCGCATGGGTGACGGGGGCCGCTGTCAGACCCGCGCTGCAGGCTCTCCTCATCTTTAGGCCGGTTCACCTCGCAGCATGACGCTCCCTTCTCCTCTGTCACTGCTGCTGTCCGTGGACCGAGCGGAGATTGGGGGGCTGGGGGGGAAGGGTGGTAGAGAGAGAGGAGGGAGCACAGGCCATCCGTCCACGGCGCACCTGCCTTCTGCTAGACAGGATCTGACCGCCCCTGCCACCGGGACGGGCCCCAGAGACCAATTTAGCAGCCACTTAATGATTCATGACTTCAAGTGGTGGAAATGAGGGCAGCATATGATAACAGGAATAAACACATTTAATTAGCTGCGCGTATACATTATTTATTTATTTACCTGCAACCTCTGATTAATTTATATATTTTGTGTGTTTGTGTTGGGGCTGGATTTTTTTTGGTACTCACAGCATCTGGCAGACAGGCTTTGTTGTGCGCACCGCTCTATCTAGGGACCTTTTGGGAGAGTGGGATGGGCGCGAGGTATGTCGGCAGGGGATTTGGCAAGGCCCCCCCACAATGAAATGAAAGGCGAAATGGCGGGGAGTATTAGACTTTAAAATATACAGTTCCCCCGTGCTCTAAGTAGCCTTGTTTGTGAATTTCCTGACAGGTACTTACTCCCCCAGTTTTCTTTGAGCATGGGGCATACATTTTCATGGAGGCGCTAATCAAAGGCGTGCCGCAGCAAACAGCACAGCCACTGTAGGCCCAATCAAAGACACATATCTGGCTCTCCTCCATAAGGCTGCGGGAACACTGATGACAACTCTTACCCCGGCATCTGCCATAGCATCCATCACATTCTTCAGTCTCGCCTCACACTCACATGCAACACCGCTCACCAGGCGCAAACTATACCAACTTAATAAACTCTTTCCAAGACTGAATAAAAATAGTTTGCTGTTCACAAACACACAGAAAGTTATGATTTTATGTCAATTTTAAAAAAGGACTAACAAAAACTATAAACTTTTCCATGTTTGCAGGTTTTTAATAATATAAAAATAACTGTTCATTGTGTCAAGATTTCTTCTGATGTCCTCTGTGACGTAACCGTCTCACCTGTACCCAGCTGTTTGTCTTTATGAAGTTAATAAAGTTTAAGTCTTAATCTAGCCAAATCAATATGCAAATCATTATGTGTCTGATGATGTGTTGTTGCGACCCTGGATTGGCAAAGCTAAAAGTGTAAAACGCCGTCGGACACACATTTGTCCTCAGAGAGACACAGTGGGAGTGACCCCTGCTTGTCTATAAGTGCAGTGAAATCAGTGCAGGCGGAGGGAGAGGATGATGATGACAGGCCATGAGGAGGTGAGGAAGGCCACGCTCCAGAGTGGCACGGAGATTCCCAGAGCCTCCCCTCTCCTGCAGTCTAATCCCGGACCTCCAGACGCCCTCCTCATAATGACACGGCTATCAAAGCCAATTGCTGTGGCTCAGACCCAAGGCATTGCATTAAAGCCCTCAGTGTCTGATTGCTCCTCCAGAGTCAAGTGCTCGTGTCCTTCCTGTCATTGGGCCTGACCACCATCATCGCAGCCACCAACTTGTAACAGAGTCTTCACACACTCACACAGGCTGTTGACTGCGCTCTAGTGCGAGTGACCCTGGAGGAAAGCCAGGAATATGTAAGTGGGCAGAAAAAAGATGCAAATTGTTTTTTTTATTATTGTGGACAAAATCTGCCCTCAGAGCATAAGGACAGTGGACTCTATGCTGATTATTACATCTTTACATCGTTGGTCATTTTGACACTACATTCAAGGTCAAGACCAACTTGTCATTTATAAAATATTAAAAGAACAAGAGATAATGGAATAAGCAAGGATGTCAGTTACCTCTCCAAATAAAGCTCTTACTAAAGTTTTTATGCTGCATTTACAGATCTTATGTAACCTATATATTCAGTTATGCATTGCATTTTATATTTAGCGTCTTTCAAGATACCCAGAGCGTTTTACAGTGCATTATTCATTCACTCCGCACTCAGTGATGGTGAGCTCCTATTACAGCCACAGCTGCCCTGGGGTAGACTGTCAGAACACAACAGTTTTGTGCCACTAGCGCCTCACTGTGGCACCTGATTTTCGACGAGATCAGGATCCATTAAATTATAAAGTTTAGAAATGACTTGCAGCTTTATGAATTTATTAAAACACAAAAAATAATACTTTGGAATTTAGAATGATCAGTTTTTCACAGTTTTTAACAACACCAGAGATTTCACTGCATGACAAAATGATTACACAATGATTACACAATGATTACACAATTATTACAGTTTTGGGATATGCCAGAAAATAATACCTCTTAAATCCATGGCTAATTTTTGGAGTATTTAGTATTAAACTATAAAATGCATAGATCATTATGTTACATTCAGTCCACTGTAACTGCAGTATTAATCTAGGGGCTTAATGATAGAAACAGGTCCATTGACTTCCTGTTGAAAGCTGCAGAATGGACAGGCCCCATCTCTCCATAGTTTCACTGTAACAAGCAGCAGTTTTAAATTTACTAGTTTGCATTGCTGAAATGGCTTAGTGACATTTTTAAAATTTATTTATGAACCGGAGTCTGAATTTTTGGAATAAACTCATGTTTCTCAGTACAGAGCTGAGAGGATGAAAATAGGGGGTAGGTGGAAACAGAAGAGCAGTATTACTGAAACATGTATGAATCTATCAAAATACAACTTTGAGTGCGCTACTGCTGAAGGAACACCATTATAACATTAAAAGATAAGATTACAAGCTCATAAAGGTCTATCTGACATTATACATCCCCTTTAAGCTCTGGCTGAGATACATTAAAACAGATGAGCGTAATGCACAGTGAAAAACAGAACTTTGTATTAATATAGTTTCTAATATACAGTAATTTTTCAAAGGAGTGTCATCGCTGTAAACCGCTGTTGGGTCAGAGCTCTGGAGCAAATGGCCTGCTGTACAATCCATGTTTACCGCACACCTCTGAATCCCACGAAAGGGAAAAATAATGGAAGTGAAGAGCAAATACGGGAAAGCATTTGTTTGTCACTGTGTGTTCCTGGAGGAGGCCTGTGCGTGCGTGTGGGTGGGGTGCCCCTGTGTCGCCGCATAAGATGGAGTGCGGTGTCTGAGTTTGGGCAGAAGGTGAATAACTACAGTGCTTACAGTGTAATCATGGTTCCTGTCAGGTCTATGCCGCTGCAGCCCGTGGAGGTGGAGGGAGAGGAGAGAGGGGAGGAGAGAGAGGAGAGAGGGAGGGAGAGGGGCCCGGCAGACTCAGGAGCAGTGCCGGTGATGAAGTATACAGCCAACCGGGGAGCGCTACACACCTGGATATTTATTAACACAGGCTTGACAGTAATGAGGCCTGAACAGGTGGGCAGGGACACGCACATCAGAGTCAGGAGCATCCACCAGGAGGCAGTAGAGGGGGGGAGGAGGGGGGAGGAGAGGGAGAAGAGGTTCACACAGGGATGCAAAGGCTGATGGTTGATGCACGCCCACTCGAGGGTACATGCACCCAAAACAAACACTAAAACAACACGCTATATTGATCATGCCAGCACTGGATATGTTCGTATGGATTTAATCATGTTTACATTCAGTCAAGATGGCAGACAGGTGACCGGCAGTAATGTAAACATACACGCAATTGATTGTTTTATGGTCTTTTTATGTAGTTGCTTTATGTTGTTTTTGTCCACATTTCAATAAAATGAAGTAAAATACAGGAAAAGTAATCTCAGGACACTTCAAATCAACATAGTTTGACTTCATTTTAGTATTATTAAAGTTGGATAAAGTTGGATAAAGTTCTCTCAATGGACGTGAATCTCTCCTTCACTGAGATACTCTTTGTGGTTTCTCTTTTCACTGATGTTTTTTTGCTTTCTTGCCAAAAAGGAGGGTGTAAGGACAAGGGGCGCTCTGGGACAGTCATCCATTTGCTTTATTTCGTGTGAATGCTGGTTAATCTGCTTGTCTTTTATGTTTTATGATGATTTCAGTGTTTGATTTTCTAACTTTCTGTTGGTTAAATCATCAGTTTTATTAAGCCCTGTGAGGTGACTGCTGTGATTTTCTACAAAAAGAAACTGAATTGATTGTCAGTATCTATCTTCTTTAACTTTAGAAGTTGTACAGTTCAAACTTTGTTATGATTTCTTTATAAACAAGTTTAAAGTTCAGCAAACTGTATTTTAAGCTCTTCTTATGTCTTATACACTGCCCGACCAAAAAAATCTGGCCATCTGGATTTAACAAAGCAAATAGGTATGAGCCTATAGATACGAGTCAGGTCTAGGTTCAGCAACAGTCTGTGCTCAGAGAATGAGGTCAGCTGACACCTGAATATACTGAATATACTATAATGACCAGGTTATTCCATCAATGGATTTTTTTCTTCCCTGATGGCATGGGAATATTCCAAGATGACAATGAGTTTAGACCTTAACCCCATTGAGAATGTGCTGGAGAAGCTTTGTGCAGCGGTCAGACAGAGGTGAAAAATTAATGCAACACTGGATGGAAATAAATCTTGTGACGTTACAGAAGCTTAAACAATGCCACAGTGAATGTGTGACGTAATCAAAGCTAAAGGAGAAACCAAATATTACAGTGTGTGACCTTTTTCTTTTTTGGTGGTGACTTTTTTTGGCCAGGCAGCGTTCCATGGTCAGTGAGAATTGTAAGGAAACCAAAGCCTTTTGGATACACAAACTCCGTGTTCAGGCATGACTGTGTAGAGTTCTGTGGCTGTCACTGACAGATGCAAAACTGAACAGTGGCATCATCACACACAGCTGTTTGTTTACATGTCGCACAGCAGAGCTATAGCTTTAGCGGCATGGAATTAAATAGTGAGGCAGATATGAGTTCTGCTGTGACATTCACTCCTCTGTGAGTTTATGGATTAAACAACAGTTTGGAGGAGCGAGGCAAACAGGTTTCGAGGTTTCAAAACTTCTGTCTGTCCACAGTCTTTACTGAAGGTTAGTGTGGATTCGCCGTGAGTTTTGGAGCGGAGTTCATTCACTTCTTCCTCTATCTTCTCCACGCACACGACAGGGCTCGTAAACATAAATGGTGCGTGTGCGTGTACATGAGGAACCATGCTGTGCTTTGGCCTACCTCCTTAAACCAGGCCAAAGTCCCAAACGAACCCTGCCTGGGCATTTGCACATACACAGGACAAACATAGTGCACTTTAGGGGATGTCCGTGCACGGTTCTATTGGGCTAGTTTGAGTGCGCCCTAAGGCTAACTGCTGTGCATTATTTTTGTATAATCACACAGGTAACAGGCAACAGTTAATCACTGTTTTATATCACTATGCCGTGAGCATCACCATAAGAACAGGTAAACACATGAACTACTGTTAGGAGGGACTCACTTCAACTAAAACAGAAATAACTAATGCTTTGAACATCCATAGACAGCCAAAATGACTCATCGCCAGTGCGTGCAAACAGTGTAACGCTCTGCTCCTCGTAGTTTAATCTTCAAATATACTTGTATCATTGACAATATATGTGTCATCTTCTCCTGCTTCGTTATCAGCAGATTGATTGACATTTGTTTTGGACTGAGAAAACAAAGCTGAAAAGAAAGTAAAAAGAATATTACTCTGAAAACTATTCTTGTTTCCTAGACAGACGTGAGGAGGGAAAGGTACACGGCTGTAAGGAGAAATTAGGAGAGTGAGTCATAGCTTATGGCTTGTACAGTGTGGAAATGGAGCCAGTGAAATGTGATCTGCTGTTCTTCTCTTGACAAATTACCAATAGTGAGGGACATTTTCCAGACCTCATTATAGCAAAGGACAGACATGTAGTTAGGTTAAGCATCCTGGCTCTACTTTAACACAAAGGGCTGCCATGTCGTGATTACTACCTGCATGTTTGCGTGTCCATGTTTGCCTTGCCGCCCTTTTCCTGCCCGAGCTGCACTTGCCTTATTAAGACTCTGAGTGAGTCTAATCACGCCTGTCACATGACGCTGAGCAGACGCGGTGAACAAAGGGGCGCGAGCAGATCGGCCCGGGCCCGAGGTGCGTTTGGTGTACGCGCGGGGGCGGAGAGGAGAGAGCCGAGCTGATGCAGGCTGATGGCACTTCCTGTCAAGTACCCCTCTCCCGCGCTAATGGGTGGAGAAAAGGTAGAGGAGGGTGACTACGTCCAACATTTTTATGTCAAATCCACCTTAATAATTTGTCATTGCCAGCTCTGACTGACACAGACTGGAGGTGAGACGGCCGCTTGTGTGCACACCCAAAATGGCACAAGCGGAAATTCTCTTAACTAACAGAGTCAAGACTATGGCTCTGTGGGTAATTTGAGTTTCTGATGTGCTGGAAAAGTTATACAAGCGGACATGATTTTGGAAATGATTAGCCGAAGGATGACAAAATGTACTTTATGGTTATAGCTCTCTTGCACCATTGCTTCTATGTGGGTTACAACTGAAGAATTCACACTTGTCTGTGCACAGAATTGTTAAAATCTGGAGGTTTGAGATTAAAACAGTGCGTCTTACTTTTTGAGAGTTTACTTCAAAACAATTTACAAAAAAAAGTTGGAAATAACTTCTGTTTTTGTATAACTGAACCAAGAAAGCAATCAAGAAAGACAATGGAGATACATTTCAGAGACACAAAAGTAATTTATCAAAAACATAAAACCAATCTTTTCAAACAAATGTGTAGTGGAATGGGTAAACGCTGTAATAAACAGTAGCGGTGGTATTCATGAATTAAGTAAAGCATAAATACTTCAAAAAGTCAAAAATTACACTACTACAGTAAATATACAGTGACTTATCACCCATCTTTGAAAAGCCTCGCTGTTAACTCACCTCTTCGGGCCTTCTTGCTGAATCTGCTGAGAGCTTCTTCTCATTTCCTATGCAGACACCTCTTACAGATGACCTTGGGCTTATCAGGAGCGCTCCAGATCTCGCCAAAAACACGCAAGAAATGTATGATTTCACGTATGTGCTGCTGAACATACACAATGCTTCTAACCTCAAGCACAGTCCTATGAAGACACATGGATCTCTACTATCTAATCAGTTGTCCTATTTTTAGATCGGTTTAATTTCAAATGTCTGATTCAGGGCTTTTGGTTAATCTATAGAGATTTGTATCTGGCAACAATGCACAAAAAAACTTTATCGCGGCCTTGCTATGCAGACTAACATGGATTAAGCACAGAGTCACACATGTTCTACTTTACACATCAAGAGAAACCACTTTAAGATTTGCATTGAGTTGAGCCAGACAGCAGTGTACAATAGGGCTTAGTCTATCCCTATGCATCTCCAATCAGAGTTTAACAAGCGCTTCCCTTAAAAGATCCCATGTCTGCGGTTAATCTGGTAAACTCCAATAAATGCTCCTCAATGGAAAGGAATTAGAAAGCCAAGGCAGCACCCCAATTCCTTAAGCTCCAATATACCTCAGAGATTAATTAACTTCCAAGTTTAGTTATTATTGCAGTAAGTGTTAAGCATGTCTTCTACTCCTTTAAAGTGGTTTTGTGGTCCGAGCACAGAGATAGCTTCTGTATAATGCATTATACTCTCACAGCACTTAAGAAACCTCGAGTCATTTGAGTGACAAAGACCTCATGTATTTTTCAGCTTTGACTCTGAGTTGAATGAGCTGAGATCTTGCTAACCATCGCTCTATAGTACTTTTGTTTGTGCGCAGCTGGGAGAGGAATCACGTGTGCAATAGTGGCAATTAGCAGAGTGTTGTCGGACGCGCTCGTGAATTATCCTCCCTGTCTGAACCTGAAGAGTCACACATTTTAATGGGGTCTTTGAATGCACCGTGGTATTGGTTCTGCGGGTGCTGGAGCTCTTTTAAAGCTGGGTGGATGACATTAAAGATAGAGAGAAACTCAGTAAACATCGCAAATACTTTTAAGGAGGAAAAAATGTATTTGTGGCATTAGAGTGGTCTCTACTATGTTATTTCTATGTCAAAAAACAAAAACATAGCCGGTTGTTATTTCATGAAAGTTTTCTTCAGATATATCCATGGGTTTCCAACTGATAAAAAATTGCGACAGTTGCCACAGCAATTAAAACAAAATATTATATCTTCTGAATGGCAAAAAAGTGCTCAAGATGCTGCATTCAACAAGAAGCTGAAACCGATGAATAAGTGTCCAAGAAACAAACACAGCGCACATTTTAATCTCTACATTTTTAAAACTAAAGGCTCGTTCAAAAGCACTGACATTAGCGTGTATCATGTCACACTAAAAGCCCAAACATTCTCTCCTGCAAAAGTTGTGGTTTAATACCACCATTAATCCTGTTTTAAATCCAACTTTATATTTCCTTCAGGAGGTAGACCGGAGCACTTGACATGTGTGGAGGGCCACATTAAGTGCTTTTAGACACAGAGGAGAGCATATGGCCATTGATGCATTAGGAGCCAGCCTGTCGAAGATCTGTGCTTTCTCGTAGACACCACTCCTATTGATTTCTATGACCATTTAATTTAGGCCACTCTGACTTAAGCCTGAGAGAGATGTGAGAAAAGGCTCGGCCGCATATTCAGCTGATAATGCTATAATCATGTTTGATTAAAAATGGATGAGCTTTAGACATGGTACCATTGGATTTCTTGTGTTTGCTTGTTATTAAATGAGCGATTGGTCAAACAGAAAGTAAAATGGTTCTAGATGAGAAAGTGGAAAAGAAGAACCATAGAGCACAATGCAGTTTGAGTTCTCCCTGAAACCACCACCTAAAGGTGATGTTGAGTCAATGCAGCCACAACGACAGGAGCCAAGTGATGTTCATGTGGGAGAGAGTGTTCCACCAAGTCTAATATATCCATGTATCCAAATACTGTAGGATATTAAGTGATATTTCTGCACCTATGTGTGTAATGCTACAGTCCATTAACATTTGTTCTCTACTTGGACTTCAACCAACACATTAACAGGCACATTTTAGCACTTTTCTGATGAACTGCAGAAATATAATCTGATATTGTTATTGGCATAGACACAAAAAGAATAATCTTTGTCAGTATTTATGTCACCATGTCATCTGTAAACTATTGTTAGTGTGTTGAACGTATTGTAAGATGCAAGATTTAAGCAATAAATACATACACTAAGCTTCTCAAAAATATGTTTTTATTGATTAAATTCCTGTATTATGTGACTTCTCATGAATATATTATGTTGTTATGTTAAGTTCATGGCATCACAAACAACTTGGGACACATTCCTCAACTCTTAATATTATTATAAATTATAATTAAAGGTCAATACTATGTTTCCTCATCACATCGTTCAGCTTCTTGTAGCATCATCAGCAAACAAGAAGTAAACAGCTGTATGAATAGAACACTCCACACAGTGTCTCCTCTGGTTTGCACTATCGCACTTTTCAATGTTGGACTCGTTAATGTGGCGCAGATTGGCGGCATGCTAAAAGGGAGAAAGCTGCTAGTGCAAGGTAACAGTGAGGAGACAGGGCAGCGGGTGTCAAGCTCATTAACCTTGGCAAGAGGAATGTTTGAAAGAGACAGAAGATCCGAGTGCTCCAGGTCACATCGTAAAGTGCTCTTTGTAAAACCTCAACTTCACCAACTGACACAGCAGCCCCGCCATTTCATATACTGTATTAAAGGCTTTTTTCTTCTCAAGTGGCAGCGCTGTGTTTGAAAGGGAAATGGGGAACTCTGTATGCTACTGTTAAATATTAAAAGGCAAAGGTGGCTCAGACAAGGCCATCGCTCTGTGTGCGCTGATAAAGTGAATGAATGACATTATGCAGCAACCAGCGTATCTTCATTTAGAGCCAAACAGTCATCTACAATCTCAACTTGTTCAAATAACAGCGTTTTATCCAAAACCTGATGAGTAAACCTATATACATTTTGTCTATCTTGACTATTAATCAGAGCACCCATCTGTGAGGACGTCTTCAGCGCCAATCTGGGCCATGTTGGTTTGGAGGAACATATTTGGATTTCATCTCCTCAGGAAGAATCAAAGCAGTGCAAGCAAGAGATACCCAAGAATGAATGTTGAACAATTGTCTTGGACTTTTCTCCTTTTCAAAATATGAGCCATCAAAGTGATTCAAGTGCTCTATATATTTTATAATTCTTAACCTGTTTACCTTGAACAAAATAGTTAAAGAAGCTATAAAATATAAGCTATTTGTTTTATGTCTTCATTGCCATGTGAGCTGTGACTTCTAATCTCAGAATAAAAAAAAAAAAAGATAATATACATAATTCTGTATGTGCCACTTACAAATGTAGCTATATGTGCAAATCCACCATGTGCAGCACTTTGTGTGTAGTTAGCAGTGAGAACGTGCTTTAAAAGAAGCGTGTTGTTCTTGCTCCACATTGGCTTTCTCCTGCCTGCTCCCCTCCACAGTGACTGTAAATTGCCCACAGGAGTGACTGAGAGTGAATGGTTGTCTGTCAGTGTCTGTCACTTAGTGTCACTTAGTGCCCTGCACATAATTGGTGATTGTCCTGGGTCCACTGTGTCTCCCACCGAAGGCTGCTTCAGGGAAAGTGATGGAAGATCAATGAGTGAGAGTCACAAACACAGGCAGTAAGGCCCACTAACATGTGTAGAATATTGCATATGCTAACATAGAATAATGTATACAAGGGTTTAAAGATAGACAAGCAATTACACTGCAGTCCTGTCGGTCCTCAGCCTAATACTGTCCAAAAATGTGTTTTTACGCTATTTGAGCTGTCACTTGTTACTGACTTGACCATTATTCCAAAATACCCCAATTTAAACCTCCATTTCAAACCAAAACCACTTTTATTTGGCACAAAATTGCTCATGTGAATTCAGAGAGGAAAAGTGGCCCAAAAATAAAAAAAAATAAAATAAAATAAAAGATCTTTAGGACAAGTGCCACATTGTAAAGCTTTTAATGGCAGCTACTGATTGGTATTTGTTAAAACACGTAGAAGTTCGTTTTAACCCAAAGGTCAGACTGCTGACACTGCCTTGATGAAAGCGCTCCTCTCTTTGGACGCCGGTGTCATGATTTGAATTAAGATTGTCAGATTGGATGTAGAAGCTTGTATCACAGTGCAGCTGTCTGGTGTGACCTTTCCGAGGAATTGTCATTTTTTTGGCCCTGTGACGCCTCCGCAGCAGCTCTCTACAGAAGGGCGGATCCTGTGCAATCTGTGCTGCTTTATCCAAGTTACTTTCTGTTTCTGTCGTGTTTTGGGAATCATCTCAAAGTAAGCAATTATTGTTCAAATGTTAGTTTTCTCCTCCGTATCAATATAAGGGCTTTGTCTCAATTTCTTGTTTTCTCTTCAATTCCTCAGCTGTCAGTCATGTCTACTGAGATCAGAGAGCCAATAAGAAACAACCTGTCTCACTCCTCTATGGCCCTCTCTTCTAAGTGGGCGGGATTTCCTAAAAAACATGGAGATGCACAGAGCTTTATTCATCCCTCAAAAACATTTACAATTTTTTTCCCTTTACTATATATGTCCTCACTGTTACAAAAGGAAAACCCATAAAAAACAAAAACATTCCATCAACATTAAGCTATTATTCTTCAGTTATAGCTTGAAATAAAATCAATAAAAGTCTGTTGTTGTAGCTGCTAACACACTTGATGTCTTCACCCCTCTGTCCCCTCTGTGACGTGCTCTGTGTGCCTGGGATTTGCACCTACACTCTGGACTCTGGCGACGCTGCCCTTTCGCCGTTAATTGGTGGCCACGCGCTCATCACGTGCTTATCAGCTCTGATTGGCTGATGCTGAAGCTGCGACTGGTCATTCAAGTGTCACAGGCCTGTGTTCCCATAATTAAAAGCTGTCATCCAGAACCACATCTCGCGTCGCCGCTAAAGCCTTCGTCAGATGGCAGCGCGCAGATAAACTGTCCCCATGCTGCCGTCGCTGGGCCAAGAATGGCATCTTTGTAAATAGGAACCATGCAGGGTAAATTCAGGCTTTAAATAGGCAAAAGCAATCATATGGGAAATAAACACAATTTTGGATAGATTGTTCAATTTCCTCAGGATCCTATATGTGTTACTCTACTGTAGATCGTGGCTTATAGTGTCAAATGAATTACATACATTTTACCCTCAATGTTCTAATGAAAACAGCCAAAAACATCTAATGGTCTTATAAAAGGCTCCGGTCCACCCTGACCTCAAACTAATACTGAAAAGAGGTAAGTTTGAAGTAAAATTATTGAAAGTATATTGTAAGTATTACAGTTCAAATTGTTGATCAGTCTCATGTTTTTGAGGTGCACCTGCATTTACAAGTGTAAATTGATTTAGCACAGGAGCAGTGAAGTGTTTTTCTCATTGCCTGCTCTGTTGGTGAAATTGTGGTGATATTGAGGACAAAGCTGAGAGACACTTGATATTTTTAATGACAGTGAACACGGGTCTAGAGCTCTCCATCATGGATTCTGCTGCGACTGGCCTTCAGAATGCACACGGCCCAAATCTTTGGAAATTAATTAATGACAAATCCCTTCTCGCTGCTCGAGTGTGGTATTTAAGGCATTGTCCTTGGTGCTGGTGAACAGCACCTTTCAGTGCGGACCCCTGAGCCTGTACTGCGGGATAAAGAAGACTAATCCACATCAGTAATCACAGCGTCCCTGCTGCGGACTGGCAGGCCCTGCTAATTGCCTGGCATTATTGGGTACTTTACTTGTAAATTTGAAGAGGAGTAACATCATTCTCCTGCATCCAGGCAGCAAATGATCCAATTTGCCTAATTTTACTATTTGGTTTATACGTACAGCTCCCTCTGTTGTTTGTCAGGAGAAATCATTCAAGAAAGCATCAATAGATTCTATATCGTAAAAAGGTTACTAAAGTTATTTAAATGAAACAAGCCGCCAAATATCAAAATACTGAATGGAAAGTACTTATCACTATGGCATCTTCCATTACTGTTACTGCATATGCTCATGGATATTTCTGTGACAGCCATTTTGAATAAATAGCCATAACGACATAACATATTCTACAAAATGTACCGCCAAAGTCTCATAAAAATGCCTAGTTCTGGACAAACAGGCCACTGTCTGTTACTTGGATTTCCTTTAGTCTGGTGTCGGGTGAAGTTTGAAAGTTAACTTTTGGTTTTGGAGTTATTTGAGCTGTTGACTGCTGTTCCTTTGTACTCTGCTTGTTTTAAGAGACACATCTCCAGCTCGTGCGCCCGTGCCTGTCAGTGCCGTGGTCGCCCGTGTCCCTGGACGGCGTGCTGTGTGCGGGGCGAGCCGGGCCCTCAGGCGAGCTCTGCGCTGTAATGGTGAACAAGGCAGAAGTGACAGCCTGATGACACTTGCTTTTGTGTATCATATCATTTGACCAATCATCTGAATGTTATTTGTGTGCGACTAGCGATCCCCGCGCAGAGTGTCAGGACTGCTGGCCTACTTCTTGTGTGTGGAGCTGGCTGGATATAAAGCATGCTGATGAAACCCTCCTGTCCAACTCTGGCACTCCAAATCAAAGTGGAAAGGCTGCCCTATTATTCTGTGTTTCATACGGCAAATGGGGAAGCAAATGTGACTGCATATCCCAGGATGGCCTTTTGTACTTGTTATTACCACTGTGGTTATTGTCAATAATGGTGATGATAATGCCTGGTGTTTGCTCGCAGCTTCTCTTTGTTGTGCGGCTGAAACATGGGTTTGTTGGCAGAAGAGTAGCCAGAGAACGGACCAATTTTCTGTGCCTGACTTTTGTAAAGCAGTTATTTTAATGTAAACTGTAACGTAAGATTTAAAAAAAGACAAACATTGGGTAATATTGTATGTTTTAGGGTTGTCAAAAGTATAGAAAATCAGAAAACTAATAATTGATACTAAAACTAGAACAAGTGTAACACATAGACTAGACACATAGTATTGACACTATGAAACATACCTGGAAGACCACATGGGAATATAAAAGAAAGTCCCGTTCTATTGTAGAAAGTGAGTCTTTTATTGTCATCGTGATATCATAATCGGTAATGAGTATCAAATTTATTAGTGTTGTAGTCAAGACCAAGACAAATCGAGATCAAGACCTGTCCGAGACCACAGGGTCCCGAGTCCAGGACAAGACCCAGACCTCTGAGGGTCGAGACTAAGACAAGACCAAAACTTTTAAAGACCCAGACCACGGCTCAGACCAAATCAAGGCCATCTTTGTAATTTTCTGCATTTATTTGCATTTTACTGTCACTGTGGCACAGACGTCACAGTTTTGTAAAAATCTATCTCCATTTAATTTGGTTAATGCTTATTTAGGCTTCAAATAAGCCAAACAAACTGCACTGAGCTGAAATACTCTGCGCCCCTTTTTTGGAGCCTCACCCACAGTTTGAGAACCCCTGTTTTGTACTTTACAGAAAACTACTTCCAAATGATTTTAAACACACGCCACACTTTTGTTCACATTGATGACTGGAGTTACATGATCTTTCTGGGTTATGCAGTGATATTTACCATCCTCTGCACATTTATCAAACGCACATCGTGACAAATACAGTGGATTGTGGATGTACACTTGTATTAGCCAAAATTCAGCCCACATGTCGCAGGCCTCTGCAACGACACTGCAGCATAAGTTTGAATTTGTTTTTGCTCTGAGTTTCATCTTGCTCTAATCAGTGCAATGAGAGGGGTATGTGCACTATACGCAGGAAGGAGAGAGGGGGAAAGGGCAGGAGCGACGTTCTGACGTGAAGCACAGACTGGTGCTCTGACGAGACGACACGCTGTCACGGACAAGCCACGCACTGAGTATGTGTGTGTAGTGATGTACTGTACAGTGTCCACTGGATCTAAACGAGCACAAGCTGCAGTGAGAAGCCCTGTGTAGCCCTGGTACAAGTTTATTTTACACAACAGCGACTATAATGAAATGTGATCGCACTCAAGGACTGTCAGACCTCGAGTCTGTGATGAAACCGAGTCCAAGCTCCTCGAGGCCGGTCTCAAGTACTACAACACTAGAGTCTAATCCTTAAGTCTATTCTTTAGTATTGAAGTAACAACACTAGTATGCCTACTCAGGGCCTAATTCAACAGGATTTGGTTTTCATCATTTGGTTGTATTTAGTAGTTTTGTCGTTTTTAGCAGTATTCTCTTCTTGTCACACCTATTTTAGGGCTTTAAACAATTACAAGAAGTTTCTGGTTATTGAAAAAGAGCAATGAATTACTCTCATGAAAACAAAAAATGGGAAAAATGCTTTCTACTCTCTCTGCCTCTTTAAAGATCTGACCTGTAACATCCTGTTTCCATCACCTCCTTGCCTCCATGGAAATAGATATGTTTAATGGCTTACCGTGAAACATTCCAAACAAAGCAATAGCATCCACGGAAACAAGCAGGTGGCAGCTCCTCCACCATAAAAACTGCATTGTGCACCTGTAAACTTTTAACAAGAGAGCGACCCTTTGAGTTACACTGGCTTGTGATTACTAGAATTACTCATTAATAAAACAAAATACAATTAAACTTATATAAAAGAGTGTATTTTTAACTCTGGAAAAGCTGATGTAAACATAGCACGTTTGAGTAGAATATATTTCGTGAGTTCACCCATCGGCCCTTTCTCCATTATCCTGCTGCACTTAAGAGGAGCACAGATAAGCAATTAGGCCCTCTTCCACTCTTTGTTGGCACCACTGTCACTTCTCCACAGAGACACAAAACACTCAGAGACAAACATTTAAAAGCTCTCCACGTTAAAACTGTGGGTTAAAAAAGTCCCTCTAAATCCAGAAATGAATAAATAAATACAATAAAATGTGGGCACTGTTCTCATTTTGGTGCGGTGATGCAGCCTTGTCAAACGGCTCTTAAAAGTGGTGAGCGGGTCTAGGGGGAGGAGGAGATGTTTATTCTAATGGAGGCCATAATGAATGCTTACAGAGCCGGGCCTTGGCTTGGATGAGGGGCGCGGTGCCAGCCTGGTTTTAAAGGGGAGCAGTGGCAGCAGCAGCCCTGGGCACTTGGCACATGCACCGCTTCACAATCTCCACAAACACAGAACAGCAGCGAGGACATGCAGATAAACACACTGCAAGTCTCTCATCAGATGCCTTTGATTTACCAGTCCACTATTTTCTGTTTTTAAAACCCTCAGAAGGTAATGTGACTGATTTTTAGTTTGATATGCCCTGATGTTAAGTGAGAAAAATGTGTTTAAATGTGTTTTGTTGATAATTATTGCTATAGTATTAAAGTATACCGGCCGTGTTTGGGATGTAACAGAATAAAACAGAAATAAAAATAGCAAGAATTTCAAATCTGCCTGTTATAAAGTCTATATCCAGCTTATATTAAAGTGTTTAGATGTCTTTATGCATGCACAGTTGACATTAATGAACATGTTTTATGCACAAACTGAACAAAAGACAGATTGTTCATTTTTATTTTTAGTCTCAAAGTAAAACAGGACGTCATCACGCACTGCACACACATTATGTTCTGTTCACACTGTCCACATGCAAAACAGCATTAAAATATCACTAATTTTTCACAAATTTGAACAATGTGAAAGGGAAAAAAAAAAGATTCAGGGTTGCCATTGTCATCTTCCTTCCGTAAAGCAATCTACATGTTTATTTTTCCTCCTAATGCCCTGCCAACTCAGAAACGTTTGTCTTGAGCCCTTTTCACACAATTTTAAAATCCTTCACTTCAATCCCAGTAATAGTTTATCACAGAATCATATTTATTGACAATGTGAAAGTGCCCTGATGTCGAACTTTCATGTATTAAAATGAAACGCCTGTACCCACAAAGCGTTAAAATCCTAAATTGGGATCAATCAAGTGATTTTGCATGGCTTTTTGGGAACCTTTTTGCACAAATAAACATTGTATAAAGTGAGAAAGAGATGAACTGTAAAGATGAGTGGGGAAAAAATGTTGTTCTTGTTCATGGCCGTTGTCGTTGCATAAATGAGTTCATTCAAAACATTCAGGGCGTTTTAAAGAGAAGTGTGTGGTCTATAGGCTTTTAGTGGTTTCAGCACTGTAGCACTATTTGTACAGTGTATGCATGTGTGTGTGTGTGTGTGTGTGTGTGCATGTGTGTGCCTGCTAGGGGTGAAGACTGAAGCGCTTTATTAAAATGATGAGAGCAAGTTCAATTTGAATCATGCAGTGCCTGTCAGTGGCTTCTCGAATTGCAGGGCTGATGAAATTGCTCTTGCGGTTATTTAAAAGCAGTTGTAATCCATCTGAAAATGCCGTGATATAATCCATTTAATTTCTTATTCCTCGCAGCAATAACACTGAGTAACAAAAATCTATCAAAGCGGTGTAGCCCGGTGATTTAGTAATTATCTTTATTTTACATTACTGCAATTCAGACCAAATTAATTGGAGCCTTATCTGAGCCGAGCGGCGGGTCACTTACCTCAATGCACCACAATGTTATTTTATCTCAGTCATCAACCTCGGCCAACCCAATTGCGGCTCACTGTGCCCACGGAGTGTAATTTCTGTCGTGTCAAACAATAGCTAAACAAACATGGGATAAAGGAGTGCTGGAAAGAGTCTGGAAAAAGTGAATAAATAAATAAAATACAGGCTGGTCTTTGTGATCGCGCTAAGCCTGGAGACATGGACGGGGTTGTTTTCCAAATTAAATATAAATAAAAACAATAAAAAATGGTTTGTGGTTTAAATACAGTTTTTAGAAATATCACCATCCACTAGAGGGCAGGTGGTTTACTAGATGAACAGAAAGGAAAAGCCAAATAGAAACAGGAAAAAGCAGACTTTAACGTATTATTATATTATTGTTTTGCATTGAATGTTCCTCAGTATGGCATTACACTGCGTCAGATATTTACAGGTGCTTTTATTGCTCCAAAATACCTTGATAAAACCGTGTATTCTTGGTGTGAGTGGACTTGCCTCTCCAAATAAGTGATGAGTACCTTGGTCTAGTTGCATCACCTGGTTTTCTTCATGGAGATAAGTTTAATGTCATATTGTGGAACATTCCAGACAAAGTAATTGCAAATTGTTGGCAGACGCTCCATCGTTGTGCACCTTTAACTCACCGAGAATAATAATGTGTAGTAATGCGTAATAGTTTATTCATTCAAATGTTTTAATTCCCTTCTATTGTGATGCTTTTTGAGTCGTTCTGATGCAGCAGGTACAGCCTCTATAACATAAGTAGAGAGCTTTATGGTGTAATTCCTGTCCCGTCTCACCGAATATCCCGTATTGATCATGTGTTTAAGTTGAGTTAATGTATGAGCGATGCCGTGTGTGTCCTAATGGGAAAGAGCCTGTAGGCAGTGCACTGGTAATAAGACTCCGACAGCCACATAACTCAGCCTGTGTCAGGTCTCCACTCTGCTTTTCCTCCACCTGCCATCTGACATGTGATGTTAGCACAATCACGAGAGCACGCACAAACAGGAAGTAGTAGAGGAAAATGAGGAAGGTTAGAGTAGAAGTAGATAATGACTTTAGTGGCAGGAGTTTTCTTACCTGATTTCCATATTGTCGTCTCTGTCCTTGGCCAAACAGAAAGTTTTATGGTGAAATAAACATAAAGCACCAAACCTTTTCATTCTTTTTTTTCTGTTATTCCTAAAACCTTGACAAATTATTACACGAGGAGGTTAACAATAGGCTATACTGCACATACGACTAATTAGCAGTTCTTACCTGATTTTTTTATGTTGACAAATGGAAAGTACACGTGACCCATAGTAACATTAAAACACGCTCCGATGCAAGGTGAGTTCTGACTGATCTAGCTCTGTGCAAAGGCAAACATGTCAGTACTGGATGTATCTACCGTCTGCATTCTCATCTATGGGAGTGGATCCATTTAACACCGTGGTTCTCTTTTAAATTCTGCACGTTCATCAGTGATCTGAAATAATGACAGGGGCGTGACAGTGCTAGCCTGGTGCTAACAGCTGTTGGACTGGAGCATGTGTTCAGGCTCCTGCTGCCTCACACAAATGACTGTCTGCACTCAGAATAATTGATTCTTCCACTTTTGGATCAGGTTCAGAAGACGAGAGGAAAAAACATGTTATGATGAACTCAATGGATCTTACACATCCCGGATAATTTGTGTCTTAAACCTGGATGAATCTGACTGGACATCTGGGATAAACACCTTTGTCAAATAAATATCTCACATGTTGATGTTCCTGTAGTTGTTTACATGTGCACCCTGAACAGAATCCCTCTTTTTATATCTATTGTGAATTGAATCAGAATTAGATTTTTCCGTTTCAGCCCTATCTGAAATGAGAAAATGAGATTCTTGTGTGGTCATCATTAGCTGCAAATTGTGCAAGATTAGACTCACCTTTTCAAAAATATATCTTGAAGACTTCAATTCCTTTTGCAAGTGCTGGTTTGCTGCAGACCATTTTACCTACACGAAATAAATACATCAGACAGCTGTTGGAAAAATCATTATTTTGTATTTGAATTTACCTTGCCTGCAGGTATGACTGAATTGATGTCGTAGCTAAACATGCACAACAAGCTCAGATCCATGCAAAGCCCAGGCTGAGGTGGGACTTCATGATGGCCATTTCATGTATTTTGATCATAACCCCTCCATGTTCTGTGGCATAAGTGCTCACGTCAAAAGCCCTCCGAGGACGTTTTGGTGCGTCTCCGTGAGTCTAATTTACGGAGATCTGCATGAATTGGGATGTGCCCCGGGCCAGTATCTCATGTCTTTTTGAGGTACGGGGGTTCGGCTTGTTACGTTAGTGGGCTCTTTCGGGACAGGAGCAGCATCCCAGATAAGATCGGTGGTGGGGAAGTGGTGAGCCGGCCCGTTTGTTCTCGTTGGCCATCTCTCATGTTGCAGTGCTGATTGGGAGGAAAGACGAAATTGCTTTCACCGGGGCTCGCTCCAGCAGTAGGCAATGATAACTAACAATGCCCCCGGGACCTAGTTAAAGCTGCATCACACGCGCTAGAAAACCACTTTAATGTGGCAGCATTAGGAAGCTGTCAGTCGGCTTGGTGGGGAAAACAGATTTTAGCTCATCGCAAGAATTTGAAAACATTTGTTATTTGCACTTTAAAAATACATATAATAAGGTCGACATTTTTAATTTGGTTTCATGTCATGTAGCATCAAGAAAAATCGTTAAAGGGCAAGGAGAGCGCCGTGCCAAAGTCTTAGGCAGGTTTCAAAGACAGCTATGAACAATGAAAAGGTGTACGAAAATCCAACAAAAAACACACAAGTCTCCCTAGGTATTGGCTTCAGAGTGGTGAAGATATGCAGGTCTGGACTCAAACTCACGCCACAGAACTCCTTTTTCTCACAGCTGCAAAAAATGTACGTGTTGTTCCTTTGGTAAGCTTAAATGGAATAAACGGATGCAAATTCTACGTGAGAGTTTTGGGGCCAACCTCACTGAGTTGTTGTCCCTACATTATTGGCCCTTTCAGCACTATCTCTCAAATACTACACACCTGTGCTTTTTCCATGGTCCAATTGTAGTCAATAAATAATTCTTATTCTCAAGCTCAATATGACAGACGTGTTTGTAAAATACCACTTTCATTAAAGGAAGACCTTCAGTTTTCTGGTTGTAAATGGCATGTTTTTTAAGCTGCTAATTCTGACAAAAAGTATTGTTTAACTCTGTGTGTGGCCGTCTTTTACCTGTGTTATTTTGAAAGTGGCAATTTAACATATTCGAATTTAACTTTTGCAGAGAAAACATTTGGAAGTGTAGACTGATCATGGGGCTTCTAGATGCTGAATGCAAATCTGGCAAATCTGACTAGCTTTAATAAATCTTAAACAGATAGTTAAGACCATCTCTATAATAGTCTCGGAAGCAGAAGGGTCAGAAGTTTCAGCAAAGTGTAGGTGATGTTAATATTGCTTTGCTGTTCTTCTGAGACAGGTAAAGAAAGACACATGGTCCTTCTGGGACATTCTCAGACTGTGAGACAGACTGTTGTCCCTCTAATGTGACAGTATCTCTCTGTCTTCATGGGACGTGTCCGATACAACTCCCCAATAGCCTCAGATTGGAGTTTTCCTGGTTGTACAAGCACAATATAAACCCATTGGTGTAAAAAAAAATGAAGTGCATGTTGGCTCTGTGTTTTTTTCCGAGTGAAAATTGTCAAAGAGAGAAAAGGCAATAAATAAAGCAAAGTAAAATCAAATTGAATCTAAACTACCTCAATTTCATACATAATTGTGATCGCACTGCACAAAAATCTGTCTTATTATGTTGAGATGATGCTTGATGAATGTCCAGGAGGTGTTCTTGTCCATGTAATGTATGCTCAGTGTATCCTGTCAAAGGCAGATTTGAATCAATAGCACTCTAGAGTGGCTCGTTAAACCTAAATCAGTGTGGAAGTGGTGCATGCCTGCCTCACAGCTGCTGTCATTAACCAGTGCAGCTCTGATTATTGGACAAACGTCCTTGTGTGAGCACATTCACCAGCTTACCTGAGGAGTGCAACTCAGACAGGAGCGTCTTAAAGAAACAAGGCACTTTCTCACTCTCTGCAACTCACTCCCTCAAGACACAACTCCGAAAAAAGTTGGTTCTTTGTCCTTCACCGACTGTGGCAGCAAACTCTGATATCGAACTGTAGCACTTTTTGTGATGGTGTAATAATGAATGTAACAGCCCCTCAATCTAAAATGTGTATTTACTGTGTGTTTTATTGGAACAGAACATAAATAAGACATGTGCTACATCTTTTTTCATGTCACCATGTTACAGGAACTATTACTGTTAGCTGTGAGAGTTTTGAATGCGTATTATTTATTTTACTTTAAACAAAAAAAAAAAAAAAAAAAAAAAAAGTGTTAAAGAGGGGATATTGCACTTTTATGGTTAACACATAATACTTTTGAGTTTTGTTTTTGACACCCTTTACTCTCTGCACTAAATCACTCCCCCTTCAGACTGCTATCACAACTAAATCTGCATGAATTCCTCTAATGAAACTATTGCATCAGGTTTGTGAAGTTGTAGTATATTGTTTTATATCATGTTCTTGCATATTTATGAAAAATTGACGTGTGGGAGCATGGGTGAGGTATTGTGTGCTGAGCATTGGACAGAATCATACTGCTGTGCTGACCGTGAGGAGGGTTTGTATAGGACCCAGGAGTGATCACTAGATTACATGCATGGATTATATTTAAAACCTGTTGATGTTTTTGATGTGAACAATGCTATAACATGGTCAGAAGCTCTAAATAGTCTAGTTTGCATCATACCCCCTTGTTAGTGTTTGCAGGTAAGGTCCCTGATTCTAACTAAAGCTGCACTGACTCTTTTGGCCCTGGTTTGAGCCCAGTTTAATCCTGTATTAGGTTGTTCCTGTTCATCTTTTAGTTCAGTTTTGGGCAGGTTTAGTCCCACTGCTGCTATGATATAATGTTTGTACAAGTGTGAATACATCTTAATAGTACAGTAAATTATTAAATATGCAACTCTCACCATTACAAACCTGGTTGACCTTGGCTTGAATAGTACCACAAACGCGTCTCTCCCTGGCGACCCTTTTAGTTTTCCATCTGACTGAACTAAATGTGAAAAGATAAGTGATTGGCGCTGCCGTCCCTTGCTGCCGCTCCGAGCCTGGTTGGAAAGGGTTAACAGCCACAGCAACAATAATGAGAGCGCAGTGAGACGTGTGAAGTAATTAGTCAGTCTGCTCTCCAATATTTACCCAGTTAATTATTTGTGAGTATTACTCTTGTCTTCCCCTCAGATGGCTGCCTGTGTTGTTTTTTCCACACCATTTGTCACTGTCCACCTCTTGTGGGTTCTCATCCTGTTGTTTTTTAGCCCCCTCTTTTTGGCAGTAATGGCAGCAAAGTGGCTTTTTGTTGAACCCTTGCCATGCGAGGTGTTAGACCGCTGTCCCGGCTTGTGTGAGGTCAGCCCGGTGTTATTTATTCATTTTTATGTTTGTATGCTGTTAGTGGTGAGATGTGAAAACAGTTACCGACTTCACAGAGGAGTGCGCATCACACAGTTCGCAATGAGGACGCATTAGCTGTGAATGGAGGGTCAGAGTGAAGCCACACCAGTGAAGAGGCAGCACTCAAAGATCATCAGCAGGCCTGTTATTATAAATACCATGTAAATGTAATGTCGAGAGGAAATCATTTTTGCTCACAATACGTAACTGGATTTTAGCCACACAAAGGTGCATGGAACTTTTCTGGTTACTGATCCACCACCTGCTTTTGTTGCTTTGCCTGGAATGTTCTATTTTATGGCTTTAAACATGTAATTGTAATGTCTTTCTTATTCTGTAAAGCACTTTGAATTAAATTGTGCTGTACGAATACACTTGCCGTGCCTCTACGTTGCATTTATTCATTTATGTTTTATTGCTCAAAAGTACATTCTTGCTGTGAATGGCGTTGCCTCTCCACAGATCTGACTCCATGGATATGTTTAATGTCATATTGTGGAACATTCTGGGCAAAGCAATAGCATCTCCATTGAGACAAGTAGGTGTCACATCATTCACCAAAGTGATTGCGCTCCTATAAAATTTTCAGACAGTAAGAGATTTGTATCTTTTTTAAATCTACAAACACTTTAAGGCAAAACAGGTTCATCCAAAGGACAAAACCCCGAGACACAAACAAAGTAATGTGGTTTACTCCATTCAGTGTAGAGTCCAGTGAGCGTTACACTGGAGAAACTAAACAGCTACTTCATAAGAGGATGTACCAACACAGACGAGAGAGCAGCTCAGGACCACAGTCTGCTGTTCATCTCCATCTCAAAGACACTAACCACTACATTGAAGAGAGTGAGGTTCAGATCTGAGTCAGAGAAAAGAAATGGTTTGAGAAGGGAGTTAAAGAAGCTAATTTTGTTGGGAAAAACACTCCCTCCTTAAACAAGAATGGGGACCTGAGACATCACCTGTCCCTCATCTATAATTCCATCCTCAGACCCAAACAAAGAGAACAATCAGGTAGTTTTAGCTGAAACTGGAGACAATAGCTATTTACAGTTTCAGTGTAGTTAGCGTTAGATATAAGGCAGTGTCCACACAATTTGTCCAGTTGACAGATTTAAACTTTGTGTTTTGCTATGGATTAGACCTGGATGACTGAGGGATTACACAGACGGGCCTATTACTTTCAGTTCATGATTAACCAACATTACTGTTTACTATTACCATTCAAAAATAAAAAATAAAAACCTCTTTAAGTCCCACTCAGCCATTCATCACAGTTTGCCCGAGATCCACAGACTACAGCCATCCATAAATCCTCACTGTGAAAGTTCAAGGAATAAATATCAATCAAAAACATTGTCTCAGAACTTACACATTAACACATTAAATTATGTGTTTTGTTTCACATAAACATTCACTCATGCAATAAAGAATGGCAGCTGTGTTATTTATAATCCACTGTATTATTTTATCCAATACTCTTGTTAATATACGGACATAAATATCTTAAAAAAACTTGACAATTACAGTTGAATCATTTCTCTCAATAATAATAAAGTATAAAATAAGTATTGTTTTTAAAAAGTGAATAAGGTTTAGAGGTTGTTAACAGTCATTGTTCTATAGGGGCCCGACTCCAGAGAGCATCATCTGCTAACCTCCCAAAATCTATTAAGGCTGCAATTATTCCATTACACATGTTCATAATATTTTGTCAACAGTCTGCTCCGACAGCCCCCCACCCCTGTCCCGAGTGAGGAGGGGGCCGCAGACACACGGGTGGGCTGCTTAGTGGAGAGGAAGACAAAACAGTAATTATTTCATTATAGCATGACAGCAATAATATTGGAGTGGTGCAGAGTGTGGCGTGCTTATCTGTGGAACAAATGAGCCGGGCCTGAGGAAAGCGCACTGCTACACTGAGCCCAAGGTGCAGTTATGGTTATGCAGTCCTCCTCTCCTTACATCCTCTTTCCCAGGCCGTCCCTTTTTAATATTCTCATTTGTAGCTCATGCAATTATTTTAAACATAAATTTAGCACTGATAAAAAAAATCTGGCCTCTCGGGTGACGCAAATGACTTCCTTGTTTTTATTAGAAGACAAGGTGTTTATTAGGGGCCTTGTTGGCTTACTGCAGAGGGTTTCTGAGTTTGAGTAATTGTCCAATTAGGTGTAATTTCAGGATTGGTGCTAACCCAGGCGATTGTGCTGTAAGAGGAGGACTACCGCTGGGACACACATTAATGAATCCCACTGAGACCTGTCTACCTTTAAGAAAGAGAGAGAGAGAGAGTGGTGCTGTTGCGCCTTCCCAAATCTTTTTAACGAGGCATTATAACTGGGATTTACAATTGAGACAAGGCTCCTATACCTCTCCTCCCCCACGCCATTGTTCCTTCTTCTTCTCCACCGTCTGTGAAGTAGGTTACAAAAATAATTTATCATTCATGTTATTTCAGTTCTCTGAGCAATTGCTTCTTATTCAAACAGAAAGGTTACCTTAATTGTTATGTAGCTAGGCTATTTATGCCCTGGCATAAAAATGCATGTTTGCTGCTTCATGGAAAGGTCACTCATTACAACCCAAATAACTTTTTCCGCTGTCGGCTGAGCTCCTCAAAAGTGTTTGTTGTCTTGTGCACTGAGATATCTGCAGAAGGTTCCGGAGGGAAATACATATTTAAAGCTGCAGACTGCTATCCTCAATGTGTCTATCACTTAGTATTTAAAACAAGCACACATGTAAGTTAAAATACAGGGCAATATATTGTATTATTAAAGTCACCTAGACATCTGTGTCTGGTTCTCTCTGCTTTTCCTACTGCTTTTCCAAAAGTGGTACAAGCAGAAACACACTTTTTCTTTAGTTCAAAGACAAGACCTCTGCAGCCAAAAGCCAAAATCCGAAAGTGACAAGTTAACAACAGCCCAACTCTAAATCCCAGCAAGACCACTTCCAATCTGAGCTACAACTATGAGGTTGAATGCATCAGTGGTCATTTAAATGTGCTCAAAGCAAACTCCTTGATCACCAAATAGTGATCACTAACAGCAAAAGCAAAAAATCCCTCATTTATGTCTGTATGAGCCACAGCCGGTGCAGTAAAATGATAGAAACCAACTGGAGTTAATGACAAAACCAGGAATGTCGACCCAAAATCTATAGTATGCAATCAAAATGATATGTGCTATAATATAATGCTAAAGGTTCTTAGACCAAGATCTCACTGACCATAGTTGACTCAAGTCGTATTCATATTGGCAAGCTACAGTCTTGCTTCTGATTTGATAAAAACACTGGTTAGACACGACTTCACATACATTTGTACTTCAAAGCCCTTCAAAGCCCAGTTCATTCAAAGCTCATTTTGCGTGAAAAACCAAATCAGAGTGACGCAATAAGTAGACATGATAATATTCAATAAAAACATACCCTTCTGTATTTATTTATTTATTTATTTTGCTTATAGTGCTTACTGTCCTTAAGCAACATCTGTCCTGTGTTTAGTGGCACTGGTCTGGTGTATGTGCCACATCTTTGTCAATACTCGATTCATAACTAACGGTTTTGGGTATAACTCTCATTCTTGCAGGTTAGTCGACAGAGCTCATCGCCCTATAACCCAAAGTTTGACAGTTCAGTCCTTGATGACAAATATATGTTTTGTTCTTTTCTTGTTCATTACTTTTTGCGTTAGAAAAGTTCTGTTGTACAAATAAGTGTTTTTAACTGTGGCATTAAAGTATGAGGTATCAAGCCTTTTCCATAGTATTGAAGTCTGAAGTGAACAGTTTGGGTTCATGAGGAAACTGCCTGGCATCTTCTCAGGCGTTCCTCCTTATCCTCCTGCTGTACATCATCCCTCACATTGAGCTCCTGTCTGCTCTCACCACAGTCTCCATCAGCACATGTCCCATCCTCACTGCCTCAGCTCCCCGCCGCTCAGCTTCTGCCTAAACCGTGTCCCTCTCCCAAGCTTACGTCTTCTCTCTGCCTGCGATATAAGCCATTTCAAAAAGATCCGCGAGCAGTCGGAGCCTCCAAGCTGTAAGACCAGAAACCATCACAGGCCTTCTCCGTTGATACAGGCTGACGGTTCAAAAGAAACCAAAACAAAATCAGGTTTTCTTGATCCAGCGACAAACTGAGCTATTGGAAGGAGCTTTGGTTAAGACCCTTTGTGACATGATGATTGGAAGACAGGGTCTGAACTGAAATATGAATATGGATGCTTGTGTTTATGCCTCTAGTGTGCAGAACATCAAGCATGCACCACACTTGACTGGTAAATATTATTTTAAAAAATCATAAAATGCTTTTGGCAAGGCAAGCTGTATCTGTGTTTTGTTATAGGGACAGATTATTTCTTTAGAGTGCGTGGGCTTGCACTGTCACTTCATACCATCTTAAAAAAGGATTATCTGATGCACCTAGGTCTGATTTCAATTTGAATAGGTGTGAATATATTTTTCACTGCTCAACATCACATACAAATAAGGCTGCCATAATCCAATTCTGGAACCGTCAACAGGAATTTCATTACGCTGTTGTGTGTTATGTTGGCTTATTTGCTCACAATCTTTGGAATTTAATATTAAAATCTTTAACCGATGCTATTTTTTGATGGGAATATAAATAAACAGCAAAAGGGTTGTGTTGCAATTTTCATTTTTTATGGTTTCTGAAGTGATTTTGCAGCATATATTACGTACACGGTTGCATGTGTGGTCATTTCAGTTTAGCCACCAGTATAATCAACACCACTATAGTCTTGGGGTCCCACCGGAGGAGCTGGAGGACGTGTCTGGGGTGGGGGAAGTCTGGGAGATGGATGTATGGATGGACAGTGCAAACCTTTCACACCAACTACAGCCTAAGATAATATTTTGTCTTTCTGATCAGACTTAATCCCAATATATCAGGCCTAATTTCAGAAAAAAACATGGCTACAAGGCAGGCGAAGTTTATTTGCATAGCACAATTGGTACACAAAGTAATTCAAAGTGCTTTACAGGAGAAGAAAAACATTAAGGTCACAATACAAGCAAATCATAACATAAATAATCACCATAAAATGAACATTAAAAGAGAAAAGTGCAGAATAAAACCCTTTCAGTCATATGCACAGCTAAACAGAACCGTTTTTAGCCTGGATTCTGCCTGTTCTAAGGTATTTTTAAATAATGATTGCCCCAAAGTAGGACAAAGACATAGATTTGTCTCTAAAAAAACACTCAAACTGCAGAAGCGCCTCATGTACTATATACATATGCATACCACAGTTTGAGAAACACACCAAGGAGTCTGGATTATGAAGACAATTTCTTTACATCGGTCAAATCAGTAGGACTCTGAGCCGACATGAAAAAAAGCTTCCTTCTGCGATTGATGCATGTACAAAGTGAATCTAAACACAAGCTTAAGTGCAAAAGTAAATACATTTGCAGTGGAATTAGACATAAACCATATTGTCGCGTTAATGACTCAACCTGACACAACGCGCCTTAAGAAATCTGCTGTAAGAAAGTTAAGGTTCACTCTGAGGCCTTTAGACGTCCAATGAATCAAGCCTCACTAAACCCAGGGAGAGGGGCGAGCTGGACCAGTGTAATTTGTTGGCTGAAGTGTTCTCAGAGGAGCTTTTGAAGTGCTGCTGCTGCCTCCAAAAAGAGCCCTGCCCTCCCCTCTGCTGTGATGTGATGATAAGATGAGGTGTCCTGCTTAAGGCCTTGATTAATGGCGTTGGAGGAGATGGCCTTCGCACTCGCTGCTCTTTGCCTTTGGAGAAGCACACTTTTGCAGTAGCAGTGGAGAGCTCTGGGGCGTCCTGCTTCATCCCAGGTACAAATCCCAAATTACCCACGTTGCAGCTGTAGCCCTCGCAGCTCATCTTTACTTAAGCCTTAATGACAAAGATTACAATCAATTTTCACAAGCGTGCTGGTGCAGGCTGCTTCATTATGTTCAAAAACCATTCACACTGATTGATCGGCAAAGAGTGCATGGTATTGATCAATAATTAAAAAGCTCTCAGTTTAATTTGGGGGTAAGTAGCAGAGGCTTCAGGGTGGGGGGTCAGAGATGGGGCTAGTAGGCTCTTAGTGCTGTAATGAAGCCTGCCCCCCTGCAGAGACAAAACCGCCGCAGCTTTCCTATTAGGTCCCCAGTGAACCTGCAACCAGCTGGACTCATCCGCCATATTTGCAGCAATCAATGCAATGTGTCCTGAAGGAAAATCAATAGGATGTCATAACTTATGCTCCACAGTGCACGGGACCATCCTTAAATGCTAAACCAACAATTCAGGTTTGCTGCTTGGTTTTAATGGATTCTTGTAACGCAACAACAAATAGGACTGTCTGTCTGCATTGTCAACAACTGTTTAAGAGTGCTGTTGTAGCAGTAGGAATGACATATATATGCGCTCTATTTATTTGTTTCTATCTAACCCTGAGCCTCAAATAGTGACAATTATGGCAACAGATATTATTTGCAGGTATGTAGCAGCGTAGTGGTATTGTTTCCTGTATTTCATACTGCGTAAGCCGCCAGTATTTGTTTTGATACAGAGACGCCATGCCCCTGATAGGCTAACCCACCTGTCAATCACAACTCTCAAAACTACACATCTTTGAGCCACTTGCCCAGCCAAACAAGAATACACACTTATAATTTCCAATGTTTAACAAACTGCAAGAGATCAGTTGCTTGAATCTTGCAATGTGAACAAAATGAAACATCTCTGTTAGTCTGAGCGGGGTCTTGAATTCCAGTGGTGAGTGAATGTGTTGTGTATAGTCTTGAGTTCTTCAGCTCCTGGGGTTTGTGGAACCACAGTCAGCAGCTTATCCCTGCCTCCTGCTATTGCCACCTGGCTGAGGCCGTTAACAGTGCAGGTTTGGGGTCATGGCTCGCTGACCCCAGCAGACAGCTCAAAGAGGTGTGATATGAGGCCTCCATGTTTGGGTACCAGCTCTGAATCACACTGCAGCCACGGACTCACACCTCCACAGAGGTGCATGATAACTGTCAGTCTGCACAAGCCAAGGTCGGGCCTGCAGAAGGCAAATGGACTCTGCATATACACGGGCTAAAGATATGGAAGAGAACGCAGTACTCCCAGTCAGAGGGATGTCTGCTGTCAATTACAGCCTCTCTGTAAATGAATGGTAGAAAAGAACATTATGCTGCGTCACACTTTTACAGCAGCTGATATTCGTCTAATTGATGACTTTGTGCTACATTAATCCATTATGCATAATTTAACATGGACCAAGTCTCACATTACCATAATCAGCCATTGGATATTCTGCATAGTGTGACATGTGAGTGAAGAGCAGAGCTCAGGCTGACACGTCCTGACAGGGGAGGTGCCCCCCACATGAACTGAGAGCCACCCTTAGTCCCCTCTCCTTAAAGCATAAAGACTGCCAAAAGGACTGATGTTAAGATGTCAGATCGGTTTTGCTTTAGGCAAACACGGAGGGTCCGACTTGGGCATTTAGTGTTGATGCACTGGCACATTTGAATAAACAGGCACACAGTGAACAGCTTGGAGAGTCAGGGGTGTAGAGCTGCCTGCTTAGACGCTGCCGTTTGCAATCACTAAGCAGCTTTAGTGTCTCCTACCACAGTCCTGATTTAAAATTCATAAATGCTAATCCTTCATAATTTACAGTTTAAAAAGCAGCCCTGCTTACAGACCCTGTGGCCACAGCTCTGTCAGAGTAATTATACCAAGGAGCTGGGAATGGACTACTTGCAGAGACTTTCGACAGTCAAGGAAATCCCCCTCACTGGCACCAGACCCAATTATTCCAAATACCTAAACAGATTAGCAAGTCATTTTCCAGTTCAATCTGGACATAGGTGCCAAGTCGCTGTTCGACTTTAGTCAGGTGGGAAAATGGTATTAAAGTTAGGACATGGTTGCTCTTTATTAAGTGAAAAGTATGCCCAGGAATAATATTTGCTATTTGATTAAATGTGTTGCCCTGTGCAGCCTCTGTCTTTTATAGGGTTACACTTTGGTGTTGGGGGTGATTTCTGGACTTGCACATTTTATAGATATACATTTCCTGGCTGTGTTTTTGTCACTGATGAAATTATGTCCTTATTTGGGGAGGTGCCAGTTACCAAACCTGATTCTTTGTCCTTGTGAGGACAAAATGCATTAGTTTAGATGTAGATTATGTGTGATTCTTTCATCCAAGGTCACTAATAGAAATCCATTATCAAAATGGTCTGATTCTATTATAATGGCCCACAATGACACCACAAAAGCTTTGCGGGCACACTGAAAAAGCACTGCTTTACATGGGGAAGCTCTCAGTGCAAAATAGCTCATCCGTCTAAATGCATAATTTACAGGCAAAGTCAAATATTGATTTATTTCCATTACAGTGGGTGAAAATGAGTGAAGGCACATATGTAAAAGAAGACTGACATTAGTTACAGCATGTATTATAGAAATGCATAATACACATGAGAGTGGAACTTTTTCATTGCATTTCTCAGTTGAATTACAAGGCTCTCATCACCTTTTATTATAATGCAATTTATTCAAGCAACTTCACCTGGTTGAATGAATGTAATAGTGAAAAACTATCCACATGTCAGCCTAGCCCTGAGAGCAGCAGCTGAGTGCCCCCAGCCTGAGGACCAAAGTTAAATGCAATGAATGCAAGAAGGTTATTGAAAGAAAACCAATGAAACAAGCATATCATTGTGTCACAACTGTACTTGTATAACTTAAGGCTTACTGGTCATGGCACATATAATTCACAGTTATCAATTATACCCTGTTGGTATAGTTACTATAGTTGATCTAACCTTGTGTCTTATAAATGCATAAAAACTATTGTAAATGCTATTAAGTTTCTTTTGGTAATTTTCCCTTTTAAACTTGAGAGAGCAGTATAGTGTTACTGCGACATCTGCAGGTAATTGAAAAGTATAGTATATGTTCAAATCATTTGATGGAAGGACTCTCTCACCTCCTACAAGGCCTCCGCCGCACGGCCGCACGTACACCTCCCTGTATATCTTCTCCATTATACATTTTGTCAGGTTGGCGGTGCAGCAATTTCACATCCAAATAGGTCACACGCGTGATAAGAGTTTCATTATGGCACAAACAAATCAAAGGCAACAAGGAGCATCATTCACCGATTTCAATATTTCACCTGCTTTAATTTAGGTGTTCAACAAAGCAACGCGGAGCAGAGAGAAAGAGCGAGAAATAATGGAGAGGATGGGCAAAATATTTACACAAAAGAAAGCTGCAGTCCAAAGGATATTAGTTCATTTAGACCTGTGTTAAAGCTTCTGTGTAGTGCAAGTTTGAAAAGAGAAAAAAAAAAACTAATCAAAACAGCAAACTGAGAAATGCCAAGCCCCGGGCCTGTTTTACACTTCAGTCTGACAATGTGATATTATTTTTGATTTATTTTAGTGTGGAAGCCAACCGCCATGATCAAAGCTCGATGTAGCCTATAGTGAAACAATATTTATTTTCATGTTTCATGCAAAAAGTCTGTGTTTTGTTGAATCATTAAGATATAGACTAATACACAGTTGTCAAAATAGTAAAACTTCAAACTCAAGGCTTGTTACATGACACTGATCTCAAAACCACAACACAAAATAATAGTATTTTCTTTAAAACTGCACTTTAATAAGTCATCTTCATGGGTTTTACACAATAGCTTTTACATATAGATCAAATCCTTTCTAAAACTACTCAGGAAAAGCCCAACGTTGTCCTACTTATGTGATTTTAGCATCAGCGCCATCAGTTTTCGTGGTTTTGGTGTTTTTGATAACACTAAAACACACAATAATGAAGACCTCCCTTTGCTCAAAGTATTGTGTTAAAGCCTCATAGGGAAACCTCCCCTGTGTCAAACTTTGGGGGCATATCTGCTGCTTATGGTGCCATGGTAGTAATTTGCTACAACCTTGATAATTTACTTTTTAACACAATGTAATACACTCACTGAAAGGTATTGCACTTTGCCCACAGTGGAGCTGGTATGGGATCAGAAAGGCTCAGTGTAGCATGATTACAAACCAAACACAATTGTTGCTAAGGTCAGTGGTAGCAACGTGGGCCCAAAGTTCACTTTATAAAAGAAGGTTCCAATTCAAACTTTCTCTAAAATGTGATTGCGTCCACTGTTGGGTTCTTGTACAAAAAGAAAACTAAAACACACACACGCACACACACTTGAAATTAGTTCTGAGGATAAAAGCAAATGGCTCTCACATTAACATTGGAAGTGGTCAGTAGTGTCCATTAGAGCTGCAGCGATTAACGTTTTGAATATACAGATTATGTAGCGCAGACAGTGGCGTTATTAAATCAAAATGTCAAAAAACATTTCTGCAGCAAGTTCTAATTGTCATAAATAATCTATCCTCCAGCCTCCAGTCTTTATGTTTCATCCTTTTTGTATTTAATCATGTATAATAATCGTTTGTTGCAGCCCTATAGCAAACGTTCACCTTCATACAGTTAGCCCCATTCATGCTGTTTGGGGTATTTTAATAAATGTTTTTCTGTAGCTCTAAATATCCAAGTCACTTCATTTTGGTTCACGGTTCAGGCGGTAGGAGCAGGCCATCCAGCGCAGCTCAGTGTGACTCTTCTAATGTAATTAGTCCATCTCTCTGGGAGGGTGTTCCCAGCTTTAAAACATATATGCCAAAGTAAACTGCAGTCACTTTGATGATAAAAGGGATAAAAAGGCAGCAATAAGGTGGAATGTGGAGCAGGGCGGCGCTGACGGGAGCCAGCGGAGGTCTAATTGGATGAAGGAACCCTGTTGCAGGAGGTGTTGTTCCCTCCGAGTGCATAGACATTATGGAAACCTCCCACGCTGCTTTCACTTCATTATATTCATTTATTTTTCTGTTAAACTGATGGAGCCACGCACTGCCTCTTTTCCAACAGGCTGACACTTTTAGTGCTCTGACATGGTGTTACAAACAGCCACACTTTGCTTTGTCCATATACAGTAGAAAGATAGAGAAAGGATCGTGCAGTTTGTCTCACTTCAGCCATGATATCAAGATCAACCTGTAATTGAAAGTTATTCATTTCTGCCGACATTACACAGAGATTGCAATTTCATTTTATAGATTTGTTTTTTTAGTTGAATAATCTTTATAACCTTAATCTTTTCATGATCTATTTTAAACCTGTTAATTTAAAGTTATCCAACAGATGCTCCCATTTCAAAACTATAATTTATTACACTTATAATACAGAATACAGCTTTTATGATTCATCTACTGGTTCTCAAACTTTTCACACAAAGTACAACTAATATATCATTTGCTTTCCAAGAACTAACAGACCTACACCTGGATTTTAGACCTACACCTGGATTTTAGACCTACACCTGGACTTTAGACCTACACCTGGACTTTAGAGCTACACCTGGACTTTAGACCTGCACCTGGACTTTAGAGCTACACCTGGACTTTAGACCTACACCTGGACTTTAGAGCTACACCTGGACTTTAGACCTACACCTGGACTTTAGACCTACACCTGGACTTTAGAGCTACACCTGGACTTTAGACCTACACCTGGACTTTAGACCTACACCTGGACTTTAGAGCTACACCTGGACTTTAGCCCTACACCTGGACTTTAGAGCTACACCTGGACTTTACACTTACACTTGGACTTTAGACCTGCACCTGGACTTTAGACCTACACCTGGACTTTAGAGCTACACCTGGACTTTAGACCTACACTTGGACTTTGGACCTACACTTGGACTTTGGACCTACACCTGGACTTTAGATCTACACTTGGACTTTAGACCTACACCTGGATTTTAGACCTCATTTAGTCTGAATCAGGGTTAAACCAGGTCTAAAATGGCTCAGTTATGGTTAAGGAAGTTCTAAATAATGATTCATCCAAAGACGACAAAAATATAATAATAGATGTGACTAAATAAGACAAATACTTAAACTGCAGAGGACCTCGTACACCACAGTTTGATAAACACTCTGCTTTAATCACTCTTTGAATGCTTAAGACCCCACTCAGTAAGGCTATTTTACTGTCCACATTGTCTCTTGTCACTTCTGGATTACTATTTGTAACGTAAGACGACTAGTGACCCAGTCCAGGAACGTTCCGGTCCACTCTGTGTCATGTCAGGACCTCCTCTTCTCCATGTTTGGTGTTTCGCCGTTCTCTTGTGAATACGACAGTGAACATTAACTGATCTCCAAGTTTGGCTCTAACAATAGGCAGAGGATCAGAGGGCCACAGTAATGAGTTATGTGTCAGGTGCTCCAAATGAATGAGAGTATATGGCTGTGGAAATACCTCTGTGTGGCCCTAATCAGTCCTAAACAAGGGAGGAGAGAGAGGGAAAAGGCTTTCATTCCTGTAACTAATCATTTGCGGTTTCCTAATGCAGTCAGCCAACGCCAAAGGCAGAGACTAATAAACTGGGAGGCTGTGTAGATTTATAAATGATTAATTAAGGGCTCTCCCACGGGAACTACAGCTGCTATAAGCAAAAATATTAATTAGTCGAGATGAGACTTAAACTAACAGGAAAACATTGGAGAGGGAGCAGAGGGTTTATGGCTGTGGGACGACAGAGGGCCCTTCTGCTGTGCCAAAGCGGGTCAGTGCGGGGAGGACGAGCTGCGCTAATGAAGCACTATTTTTGCTTAAGTTATTGTGCGATAGTGAAGAGGCAAACTCCTATTTCAACCTCTGCTAAGGTGGTAATTAGCTAAATCCTTGATGAAGATATCAGTCAACGCAAAATGTTGTTAAGTTTAATTAAAATGCTGAAAGTGAATGTGTGCGGTGGCATGAGCTATAAGCAAAACACATGGAAAAAACTCAACGTTATTTCTTTGAATACAATCGTTGACCAAGCTATCTTTTATTTTTCTAATGTCAATATTGTTTTGTGACAGCTCCTTTTTCCGCACACTGCTGCAGAGTGGTTATAAGTGGGACAGTGTTCTATATGTTGACTCTATTGATGTGTTTGTGCGGCTGAAATATATCTGTCCATACACTGAAAACAAACCAGTGACATGCACATCTTTTTTCTTGTACTTCTAGAAACGTTACAGATGTTTTCTCAAAAGTTACATAAGGCTTTGCTAGTTTTTAGCTGTAACTTGCATGGCTTTAACGCATAACATGTATATCATAGTTGTTATTCTACCAGTTTAACACAGCGTCAGGACAAAAAAGTGTTGGTATGAATTATAAATACTGCAAATCTGAATATGACTTTGTTGAAACATTATATGAGGATGCATTTGATCTAATTAAGCATTCATGCATTTTAATTATGTATTGTTATTCTGTGATGTTTGTAATGAATGTGTTTTTAAAGTGGATCCTAACAAACAAACTAACACACAATATAAAACACTTAAAAAGCAGCTTGTTATAATCTAACTCTGACATTTGTTGGACCATGTTTTGCTGTACACATAACGGGATCGGAAATGCTATGATTCTTTTCGTATGAACTACTTTTAACCCAGTCGCTTTAACCGTTGTTGTTTCATAAGGAGCGAGTATTAGGACCGATGTGTTGGAATATCAATACAAACTTGATCACTCAATGACAAGTGCCCCATCCTCTTCACACAAAGTACTCACCTCTACGGACTGAATGCAGTTTTAGGATAATGAGGAGATAGACAGGGCAGCAGACAGACAGGCTGGTCCCGAGGATTGAGTTGTAAAAGGAAAGATGACTGAGTGAGCGAGAGGACTGGGATTGAGACCCAAATGAGCTCTCCACTGTTGAAGTGCCTCAGAAACCCCTCACGCAGCGGCATTACCATCTCCGCTCCCTCTCCTCACAGCTGCCCTTCAGGGAGGTCTCTCGAGCCGCTCCTCTGCTTCTGTTCATGAATGTCAAGATGCCCAGTGTAAAGTCCTGCAGATTAAACTGGAAGTGTGGAGTTTATTCTGCGTTCAATTGAAAGAAAAGGTAAACTTCAATATCACAATGCTGCCCTTTCACCGAGTGGTTTTCTGATTAACTGGAAACTCTCAAATGCATTTTCAGATTAAAAGAAACAGGTGATTTAAAAATGAGTTGATTAATTACTGGAAAGATCTTTCGTTGCCATGTTTTTAACGTCTAAATAAATATTCTGTGATCAGTCGAAATTGCATGTTGATGTTTTATGGTTAGGCAGGACTTTTTGTCCCTGGAGGTCAATTTGTTCTCTGCATTTGACTCAGGAACTTGTAGAAGCTGTGAGCGTGGGACTCATCTCCTTAACATTAGCTAGTTGCACGATGTGACTGTTAAAAAATGTTCCTAGGGTAGAAAGGAAGTAACAAAGTAAAGTAAAAAGGTAAATAATAAGCAGCTCTTTTAATAATGAGGTAAATGAGGGTGTCACTGCAAACAAAAATGAACAAAACAAGGCTCAGTGAGTTCAAAACTGGTTAAAGGTGAAATACAAAACATCAAAACTACGCAGTCTCAACACAAACTCATCCAGCAGCCGGGAGCGAAAGGGGGCGGGTCCTTTTAAGGTGCGCTGCTGCAGGTGGAAAGCCGGGATTGGTCAGGCTCTGGGTTGTCGCTCCAATCAAACGCAGGCCCCAGGAGTTAATCAGATGCCAGTTTGAGGAGCACAGCAATGGCAGGAGATGTCTGTGGCCTCAAAGTTTGCACATGGAGAGAGATCAGCCGAAGAAACGACGTACACGAGACTGTAGGAGGAGCTACGATGTATGCCGCTGATTTGTCTCCACGGAATTTATGGCGTTAAACATATCTGTCTTATTCGAGGTCAAGTTCTAGGTAAAATATGTGGAGAGACAAACATTTTTGAGCAATAAAAACACACATTACTGTACTGTATTCAATTACATGTAGAATACTGGCCCAGTGTGAATAGCGTCTTAAAGTGACAGCACAGAAAACTAGTAGATCATTGAATGTCATGCTGTGGAACATTCAAGATAAAGCAGTATCATCTTCATGGAGACAAACAGGTGGCTGACCCTGCACCAGAAACGTTTCATAGTGAACCTTTTAAGAGCCAAAGTGACACTGCTCAAATGAAAAAAACACATGCACGTCTTGTGACAGTGAAGTACCCGTGAAGCATGTAGAGTCACATTCTAACAGCATGTGAAAGTTTAATGACTTGACCGTCTTAAAGACCTTTCCAACACAACCTTAGCTTATTTAAACTGAGAATTTACTTCCACAATAAAGCAGATGCAACACAATAGGCCCACTGTGAATAGAGCCCTAAAGTGGCAGCACAGAAAACCGCATATAGGCGCTTTTTGTGCACTTTCTAAAGACTGTTTTTTGCAGTGCATCAGATGAAAAGAGTCTGAAATGAAAAATTAGAGCCAAGTAGACAGTTGAAGTGTGAGGCAGGCATTCCTTTAAGCCTTTATAATTGACTCAGTGGAGGGCCCGGCGGTGGTGACGGGGAGGTGCTTCACAAGTCAATGCTCCCAGAATCCTGTGTCAAGGGTGAATACATGTTTTTCGATTTCATAAATAAATATTTCATCTAACTGTCAATGGCATGCATGTGGATGGAGAGGGGCCTTTCATGTCATGTTTCTGATTTTAGGATGAGATGTTGTTATGTGTGCAGGAAAATTGAGGCTACCAGAGGCTAAGAGCAGAGAGTGAGCTGTTACTTCTCCTGGTATGATTGCTGAGGGTGTCCACAAAAACTAGGGCGACGTTTGACAACAATTAGAGCTGCGGCGTGGAGCGGTGACAGACAGGCCAATATACAACACAAAGCACATTCTGGTCCCTAAACTTCACAGCAATTCACAAGTCCTCACAGAAGAGAAGCCCATTACTTATAGGCAGGCTGGAGTGACACGACAGGGCATGGGCTGCTGGAGCTGTGCAAACGTCTATAATAACACAACTTTATACCACAGATTATCATTTATCTCCAAGCTAAACTTTGTAATACAGATGTGAGATGTTTCTGAATGCTCGATGTTTTAGTTAAGTTATGAATTAAGTTATGTTAAGCGTGAAAAGAAGTCGGTTACTCGGGGAGACTTGGATAGACTGGATTTCCTACTCAGCTCTCACTTTCCGGCTTTGTTGCAACTGATGACCTCTCAAGTCGTTCATATAAATGCATTTTTTTACTCCTTGATCAGGTTTTCAGCTCTGTCACAACTCCAGTCTGCACCACACATATGCTGTAATGCCATTGTAAATCCTTATCCGTGATGACTGCTGCTCTGGTGTATTTATATCTTATTTATTTCAATAAAATGTCCCAAAGCTGCTACTTCCCGCCCCCTACTGCCTCTGATTGGTCCCCTGTACAGTCAGTCAGTCTCTTCTTTGCCAAATACTTTTATTAATGCCTCATATTTATCTTTTGTACAAAACGGAGCAGAAACAAATCTTTTTTTTTAGAATAAAGTAAAAGCTTTTACACCATTCAACTAAATAAACTGAACAAATCAACTGTGTTATAGAGACTGTGCCAGGAGCAGAGTTAAAACAGCGGACACTGTAAGTTACATTCCTTGCTACTGAAAAAAAGTCAACGCTGTTTATCTCAACACTGGTCTTAAACGTCTACTATCTTGGATTTGCCCCACCGCCTTTGGCCCATAGTTGCTGGGGTGGACTCCAGCCACAAAAACTCAGAAAAACGCTGGATAAGTAATAAGTAATGACTTCAGTAGACAACAAAGACACAGACCAAATTAAATCCTGTCTAGTTTCTCAAGGCAATTAAATGAAAATTGAATACATTTTGTTTTTATTGAGGTTGTTGGGAGTTCAAAAGGTTTGCAATAACTCTGCTGTATTCACTCTCACACAGACGGAGCGCCTCTTGTTTGTGTGTATCATAAACGTTTGTGGCTCCATTAAATTGCAGGTGGAAGCAATGACTTCAGGAGCTAAAAACAAATTTAGGCAATAATTGAAATGTAGCATAAAATTGCCCTTGCAAATAACCACGAGCCATTATGAGCCAACACATGCTTCCCACCTAAGAAAGTGTCCACACAAACATACACGCAGAGGAGGGGGGGGGCCTTTGAGAGCTCCACAATACAACATTTATCCACCAAATTAAAAATGGAGATTGATCCGTGGAATATTAACGGTCAACAGTGTTTTTCATTAAGTTGAGAAGGGGAAGGTGGAGTAAGCTTTCCAGCGGAGGCAGGAGAAAATAGAGCAGTTTATTTAATGCTGATCGGGTACTGTAAAAAAGCCCGCGGAGAAATGTAAATACCAGCCTCCAATAACACGAAAGCATACTAATCATATTTACAAACTATATTAAATCTGCCCATTGTGTGTTTGCTTTAACAAGAATAGGCTACCATGTAATTGTCATTGTAACTGGTGTTGGCTGATGGGGAAAAATGTAAGGCTGTGATATAAGGGTTACTGTAGGATTATTATTACTGCTTTATTATGAGACAGTATATGTTTATTAAAACTATTTGTCATGCAGAACAGGAATGGGGCGTAGAGGCATTAAATCCTGGGGTATGTAGTAAAATGAATTGTGGAGGCCCGGGCTGACATTGGGGTGTGGGTAATAACACGCTGTTTCGATTCATTTGACAATCATTTCCTGTTGGGCCTCACCATTAAACATACATGCGGCAGATTATTGAAATTGCCTTTTGTAACTGTAGGAGCATATCAAATGTGCCTACTATATCTGCGGCTGTGTGTTTTAGTAGAAATATTGCGGTTGTTAAGGCCAGAGATATATTATGACACAATGCATGTTTATCGATGCAACTGGGTCAACTGGAGCTTTGTTAACTTTGATTTTCAAGGGTAATGAATACAAACATATACTCAAGTTTGGTGACTAAAATATGATTAATTGCAATGTTACTGTTAATATTAAATGTGTGTGTAAGGATGTGTGCAGGGGGCGTACACGACTTGTTTATCTGTTGCCACAATCATTGGTGGATCTATTCAAATGAGTCACTTTTTACTTGACATTTTGTGAACTCTGCAGACAGGATTTTTAAACTGGTTTTCTTCAGTGACCTCAGTTTGAACCTCAGGAGTTTCTGCTGAAGTCTAGGATTCAGAGAGTGTCTTGTGGCTTTAAGCAGCTGCTGAATTGTGTCTGATCAGTTTATTGTTACTGCGGCAGGCTTCCTCTGTATTTCTATGAGAGGTGAGTGGCCACTGAAATAATACTGAATCCAGCCAATGCCATTGGAAAAATTCTCCTCAGTAACCCTGCAGTCCGTGACTCTGTAAGTATTGTGTTGTGTTTTTGAATTTTCTGCACAGCAGTTATTCCAACAAAGCTACAATCTTCGAAGAATCGTTTCCTTATTCCCCAGGACACACAAATAAACCAGTGCTGCCCTTTAATTCTGGGATAATTGAAAAATAAGCCTGAGCTCACACGACTCGGCTAGTTCTGCCTTAGCAGCAGGACCTCAGACGCACTCAAGTTACTCGGCAGTTTTAGTCCAGATCTTCTTGCATGAATAATTGTGACATCTAACGTTATAAAACATCTATTGTCTTTAATGAACATAGTGGAATAGAAGCTCATCAAAACAACCAGCTTTAATGTGACTTTAACATACAAGTGTATTAACATAATAGTTCATGTGTGGTACATTTTTTATTATTATTAAACACAAACCTCTCTAAACAAGTACAGTATCTGCAGCAGAAAGGTACAGAATGTAATAGATTGAAGTATATCCTCTGCTTGGACCTAAGGGCACATTAGGGTAAAAAAAAATCTTATATTTAGAGAGTGGGCGTTATGCAAAATTGACTTTTTGGAGTTTTTTCTTATATTATAATGATGTTTCCTCATTAACAGCAGTGGTTTTATATCATCCATGCATGTTTGAGTAATTTTGCGATCTTTACAGACATTATTCAAACCCTCCTTATGGTTAGCAGTGTGAACCCATGTCTTATACAACCCTCAGCCAAAAACAGGATACAAAACAATACACTACAACTTCACAAAACTGATCAAATGTGCAGTAGTTTCATTGGTGGAATGCATCTTGATTGTGTTGTGACAGCACGCTGAAAGGGGATTGACATGGATAGAAAGGGGAGCAAACATTTTAATATGTTGTTTTGTCCGATTATATAATTTTCAAAACAATAAAAGGAAACATGATGGTCTAATCATGTTATGTGTCAACAATGAACAGTGTAATACCTCCTCCTTTAACAGTATTTTTTTTTTGTATTATTTTAGCATTTATGCAGACTTTTCATAGACATAACAGCTAATATTGAAATTGTACCTCATTCTTTGTTCAAAAACAAAGTATTTTATTACTTTTACAGGCTCAGTGCATGTTTGTATCTCTCAAATGTTTGCCTGTAGCAGGTTTTGATTGATATGACTGAGTGTTGTTGTGTTTGTTACTCTGGCCTAGGACAGGTTTCCCCCAGGTATATTTTGGTTGAGGACAGGTTACCTCCGGGTATATTCTGATATTCTGAACTAGGATAGATTACCCCCAGGTATATTTTGGTCGAGGACAGGTTATTCCAGGGTATATTATGGACTAGGACTGGTTACCCTTGGGTATAGTCTGGCCCCAGACAAATTACCCCTGAGTATATTATGGACTAGGACAGGTTACCTCCAGGTATAGTCTGGTTTAAGACAGGTTACCCCTGGATCTATTCTGGCCTAGAATAGATTACCCCTGAGTATATTATGGACTAGGACAGGTTACCCCCGGTATAGTCTGGCCTAAGACAAACTATATCCGGGGTTAGTCTGGGCGTGGGTTCATCTGGGCTGTTACACTGGGATATACAGGAGACATAATGTTACATTAGCATTACACACTCAGTGTCATTTCTGACAAAATCACTGGCACAAAGTGACAGTAATCAAATGGACAATTAGTTTTTAAGAAAGGTTGTGTCCCTCCCATCTCCGGCTCAGCCCTCATCAGTGCACTGTGCCGTCCACACAAAGCCTCTCATGGCCACATTAATGCAGCTAATTACCATGTCAATCACCGCTAATGCTTATTAATTGCCCTCGGAAAGGGGCTATTTCCAAGCCCGAGTGTAGGCTCTAAAAGCCCTGTGAAAGGCTGCTGTAGGCTGGGTTATGAGTGGGGCCATGTTTTAGCTCTAGTGCTGGCATTAGTCAATCTGCTGTCCAGATGTCTTCTACAGGTGACAGCTGCAATGGCCTAACAAGCAAATTAATCATCGAGCTTTTGTGGCGCTTCATTTTAGGGAAACTCATTTCGTTTCATAAAAGCCTTCATCTCGTGTGAAAAATGACAAATTGTGAGCGCGGAGTAATGTGGAGGAGCGGGCGGCCGGTTCATTTCTGTGGAGTGTGCCTGCGAGGTACGGAACAATATAAGAGACAGATACAGAACTGGGCCAGAACCAGTAACAATAATGAAGAACACACTGGCCTCATGAGCTCCACTGCAGACAGGACGGACTCAAGAACATGGACTCTCCGACATTGTGCTTATTTTTTGGTATTTTACTTTTATATACATATTCAGTGTTATGAGTTAATGGAGCACATCAAAACAAGATCTCTAATTAATGATGTAGTTTGTATATTATGTCACTGCCTGGGACAAGGACAGTGACTCAGTGGTTAGAGCCTTTGTCCACCAACCCCCTGTCCTTAGGCAAGACACTTCACTCACCTTGTTTAGTATAAATGTGGTGAGTGAATGTGGAGGTGGTTGGAGGAGCCGACAGTAGAGCCTCGGTCCTGTCGGTCTGGCCCAGGGCAGCTGTGGCTGTCACATTAGCTTTCACCGCCAAGTATGGGCTGCGTGAATGATGAATACAGAGTGGCACTTTGAGAGCCTTCGACAATCCTGTAAAGCGCTCTTCTAAGTGTTATTACTATTATTATTAACACAATGCTGGAATGCAGAAGCTTTCATTACTTTTTGAAGTGGATGAATCAAGGCTAACACAGGTCTACCTACATTAGAAATGGCTTGGGTAATGGACTTTGTTATAATAGGTTTTGACTGCAAGAACCAAACATTCAAATGCAAATCACTGCCGTAAAGGTATTTTAAACAAAAGTACAGGAAAAATGACAATTGCAGCCCAGAACCAAGGAATTAAACTTTGGGGATTTAAAAGCTGCAGAAAGTCATTAATACAAAAAATGAGATAAATCCTTGAAAGCCATCCAACAAAAACGTGTAATTATGATTGTGTGGAGAAAAGAAAGGAGAGCAGGGAGGCAAGAGGATTACACCCATTCACAACAGAGCCACGTCCTGTTTATTTCCAACCATTTGTTCAAAGAAATTTAGGGGTGACATCTCGACTTCACTTAAATCATTTCTTTGTCCCTCTTTTTTGGCCTATGGGACAGGTTACCCCCGGGCACGGTCTGGCGTATGGGACAGTTTACCCCGGGTACGCTCTGGCCTTTTAGGACAGGTTACCCTTGGGTACGCTCTGACCTGTTACCCCCGGGTATTCTCTGGCCTAAACCAAACTACATCTCTTAAATCATTTCTCTTATGTTAATCCTATATTGTCCTGCATTCAACGTGCCCCAAACACTTCTGTTTTCATCCACCAATCCAAATGTAATGTTTTTGTACAAGTGTATTACTAAAAAAACTGAAAAAAAAAACTTATCTCTTCTGTAAAGCTCTACCTTGAAAAACAAGCATCCTCACAGCGATTTAACTCAAACATGGCCTCCACCTGCGTGTTGCCATGTGTTCTGAGCTACAGATTCTAATTTCATGTAATGCAGGTGGAGGACTACTAACAAAAAAGTTACAGGGTGTTGCTTTAAGGGAAAATCTGTTGTGAAAATCAATTGTGTAGAGAACCTGTAGCCAGAGGGACAAGTGTCTTCTGACACTCCAGGACACAGAGTGAGATAGGCCCCTGTGCCTCCATGCTCCCATAGGCAGATAGGCTCTTATCAATGGGCCGTGCATATGTCCCAATAATTCAATCTAAAAAGTTTTGCCTATTTCTTGCATTGAAAACTCAACCAAAATGTAGAGACTTATATCAACACACAAAATAAATCAAACTTCAAACTTTGTCTATCACCGATTACAAATATAGAGACAAGTCTATGCAGACACTCGGACACCACACACACTCCCCTCCCTCTGGGGATGAGGAGCTAATTAGCACCAAAAGCATTTATTTATCACAGATAAACTGTCAAACAATCTCTCTGGCACGTCCCCAATGGAAATAAGAGCTACTCATTAGTTTGTTCAATTAAGCTTTCTTTTCCCTCAGCACTGTAGGCTCCCCACACAGCGTGGCCAGGAGAATACTGCCTTTAAACTTGTTTTTCCTTACTTTGACTGTTAACTCCAATGGATAAAGTGTCCTTTATGTCTCAATCATACGACTCTTTGTAAGAGTTTATCTCATTTTGTTTTGATCTGTTGTCATATTCACTGAAGAAGACTTCTATAGATCTACAATGATGCACATGTATTCAGCACAACATAGACCACCTACCACTGGTAAGATAAATAATAAGAAACTTATATTCACAGAGTCAGCAGGTGGCGCCACTAAGTCAAGTTACAGGTCAGATCTGTGGAGGGGTGCCCCTGGTCACTGTAAGAATTCATATTTATCAAGTTTTCTTTATGTTTTTAACTTTTTTAGGAATGAAATCAGCTGTAATTGTATAAATGCAAGATATACATGTTTAATGTCATACTGTGGAACTTCCCAGGCAAACCCTCCACCAGAACATTTTTTACACCTTTAAAGTATATATAATATGTCCATAAAAATATTCTTATAATGACCAGTATATATTGTCACACATTAGCCATGCAGCCACTGCATATATAAATAAACGTGTCATTTAAAAACAATATTAACTCTTTCCATGCAGACAACGCTGAGGTGTTTTCAGGACCTGATGCATTGGTAAAGACAATACACAACAACAATCATCAGCTTGCATGGAGGTAAACTTCTCTGGCCTGCTGATGAATCCTTTTTGCAGCTTTCCTCTGGCCTGAGTTTCTATCCCCTTAAGACAGTATTGCCGAGACACCAGTAGAGGCAATATTTGGCCCATTCCATCACTCTAATTCACTCCCTGCACATCCATATTTCATCCGGCCTCGACTTTAATGAAAGCCATGGCAACTTCACCACCAGCAGAGTCTCTAAGCGCACGCTCTGAACGAGTAAAAAATCATAAATAAGGACGTTGGCCTTCGTACAAAACAATATGAGAGGGAATGGAGTTGTGTGGATTGTGACTACAGGGAGGCAGTCTGGCTATCTCTCCTCCCCAGTCTCCACTTTTCCTCCAAATTACCCCCCACTCTCCTTTGACAGCACAAGTGAACAAGTGCCTGTTTATCACGACGCCCTTCACAAGACATTAGCAGGTCTCATGTGCATGTGCTTTTATCTCTCACTGACCTGAATATGCGCACGTTTTTAGTGAGGCTCGGCTGTGTTTTTGATGGAAGTCTGTGGGCTGAACTAAGCTGAGTGACATTGCTGCTAAGAGCCAGCAGTGAAAATAAGGGCCCTTTTATACAGATGGCACTATTGTCAGATGGTTGGATTTAGAGGTGGGCGATGAATGAATATCTCAATATTTTTTGTTCCTCGATACGTTATTCAGGTGATATTTTAATATTGTAACAGGAATATGTTAAAATGTGACTGTAATTGTCTTGGTTCTGATTCAAGTCTAGCACAAAATGTAAAATATTGCTTTATACACTTTGGAAGATTATACTATGTTTCAGACTCTTTTTAATAGCTTAATTTATAGACTATATACTTTAAAGCAGTGGCATTTCAAACCAAGTACAACCAAAGAAAAGATCTGGCTTTCTGAATACCACCAGATCTAAATCACGTATATAATAGGACTATTCCAGATCTAATCTAGGGCCGAATCAGGTCTAAAAGTGGACTACACCATGTCCACTGTAGTTTTAAACAAGAAGTTATCCAAAAGAGGAAAAAATGGATAGTGGATAAATGGAACTCTAAATGAGACAAACTCACTGAAGGAGCCTGCATATGGTTTCTCAAATGGTGCTTGAGAAATATTATTCTATACTCTAATTTTACAAATCTTCAAAACAACATTTGGCATATTATCTTTTTATTAAATTAGTATTATTTTTGAATATATACCTCCCTTAAGTTATGAGAGTATCAATGGCAACCTCCTCGTATGTGGCCAAACCTCCTCGTCACAGCCTGATCTGTGTTAGTACCTGGAGAGGAGACCACTGGGTATATCAGGTACCACAGCAAAAAATGTTGTTGTGTCTTCAGGCAAGACACCACACCCACCTTGCCTAGGATGAAAGTGTGTGTGAATGTTGGTGGTAGTCAGAGGGGCCAATGGCGCAGGTTTGCAACCTCGCTTCTGTCTGTGTGCCCCAGGGCAGCTGTGGCGACAATAACAGCTTACCACCACCAAAATGATAGTGATGAATAATGCAATTATTTATTTATTTATTTAAAAGGGACAATGCACATTAATAAACACCAGTAAAAAATACACGTGTAAAAGTGCATATGTGGCTAAAGTCCAGTAATTTTAAAGTGCTGCAGTGTTCTAATAAATAAGTTAATTTAGTTTAAAGCCGGTTCAGTCCAGATGTGTTAGTCGTCTCCTGCCGCTCAGAGACGACCAAGACACTGGAGTTTACAGAGCGCCCTCAGGTCCTAAAGCATTCATACATATATACATATTTACATATTAACAGTAACAGCATAGATTACCGGGTACATGTATGCATTATTAGTATTATTATTGTTGTTGTTGTTTTTAAAGCATTCATTATTTCATTAATTCAATACATTTTCCTTCTTTCAGTTCAAAGTTCAATCAAAAACACTATTTAAACAGACGTAAACATATGAAGTAAGTGATGTACATTTACGTGTTTGATACATGAGCTGAGATCAAGCGCTGAGAAAGTCTCTTCACAGACCATATTATGTTCTGTGAACTCCAGCATAAAGTGACTGGAATATATAAGTAAATGTTTTGATTAGGAGAGCCGACCTAAAGAGGCTGTTCCCAGATGAAGAGGAGGATGCTGCACACACGCCCTGCAGCGCTCACTTTAGCCGCCTCAGCACTAGGTACTCACTGAGCAGATAAAGGCCTCACTACACTAATCAACATATACAGTAATGCATCATTTCTGCCAGATAGCACCACAAGAATCAGCCCAAATTATTTTAAGTTTTGTTAATTACTTTTGCAGCCTGAAGCCGCTCGACAGAGCGGCTCACACTTCAGAAGTTTACTCTCACTCAGTCGTATTAGCTGACGTATAATTCAGGCACTTATCATGCAGACCAGCTTTATGAGGCATCCCGTTTTATCTGTGCACCTCCGTTTGATCACATGGCTCTAAATGAGGCTTCTGCTTTACACTTTTCCTTTAAAACATCAGCCTAGAATGGTACAGCCAATCTCAATGAGGCATTTATGAAGGATTTTATATTTCTAATTATCTGATTCCATTATAATATAAACAGTCAGTGGTCCTCTGCAATCTCTGCAAGTAACCGCATAAAAAATACTTTGAACTCAAGGGTCAGTGTAAAGAGAGATGTTTTCAGAATATGGCAAAACAGTCAAAATGTTGTCCACTTACATGCACGCCTAAACACGTACTCAGTACTTTGTACTAAAGGCAATACTGAGTTGTTCTTTAGCTTTAATGTTGTGAATGAGCCAAGTGTCATGTATTAGGTAATGTAATCATCAAACACTATAATTCAATGACGTGTCTTGCAAATCCAAACTGTATTAATATGTCCCACTGTATCCCCCGACTGGACCTGCATCTGCAGACACAGCGCCGCTCTTGACAAAGCTGTTAATGTTGTGCAAAGAATGTGCAAATTGCTGAAACAAGCCCAAGTGTGGGCAGAAAACACTTGTGGTACTTAGAACCAGCGATGGAACAAATTTGGTCAAATTGGTAAAGTGCCCAAAGGGAGGAGGGAGATGTTCCACAGAAAACCAATTCCAAGCTTGGGTGAGCTCAGGATTGTTTGGAAACTCTCCAATCTGGGAGGCAGCATAGAATTGCGTGTCAGGCAGAGACTGTTAAATAAGATTAGAATAAAGACCCAGAAAGCAGCGCAGGTAGCTCACAGGATGGCCTTGTAACATGGCTGCGCTCCTGGCATTCATCACCAGCAGCAGAGAAACAGTTCTAGAGCAATTACACAGGGCGCTATGTAAATCCAGTGGACAGCAGAAACAACATTATGACTTCTGTTTAGAGCAAGTTGAGTTTCCTGCTTAGATTTGTTCCTCGAAGCACCAATTAGGCTCGGCCTTCTGCTGCAATAGTTGAAAAGCCGGCGATGGATATGTCATGGGACGGCGTGATCAAAGCGAGAGGAGAGTATATCATTCAGTTTCATATTTATTAGCCTCCAGGAAACGAGTACTTCAGCATGTAAATGAAGCCTCATCCAAACGCAGTCTTAATCATGCGGCATAACAAAGACACTCATACCAAATGAGTGGACGCATTAGGGTCTTTTCAGGCTTGTGCAACGCAAAACAGAGAGATATTAAAGTGATTTTTATGTATCAGGATTATTTCCACACACACAAACACAGAGCTATAAAAGTATTTACCGTGCTGTTGATGTCAAGTACATGTTTAAGGTACAAAAGCATGAGGTATACTTTGAGTAGTAATAGTAGTCTAATAGTATATATCAGTAAAAATATACAAATTTGCAGTATAGTTTGCATAAAAAGCAGTGTTATTAATAGTTATCGACTAAATATTGATGTCCACCCCGAGTCTGCTTGTCTGCCCATAAAAGTCACTGCACTCTACTGTTCAAATATTATCAGTAATCACGTGCAACTGTTTTTTATCTTGTTTTTTTTTTTTTATATACATCAGTTTACTCCTTTTATTACGCCACCCTTGACCAGCCATACTATATTCTGAAAGTTTTTGTAATGCCGGATGCCTCTCCTTTCATAGCTCACCTTAGAATGAGCGAGTGGCGACGTGAATGCGAAATGCCTTGTCTGAAACATAACAAATAGATGCATTGGGTTGGATAAGCTGCAAACTGCTAACCCTGTGATCAGATACCTTACCGTACAATTAACGAATTAACCAACCAGCCATCTATCCAACACACAACCCAATTTATCTGTTGTGACAAAGGTTATCTGGCGTGAGTGCTTTTCGGTTTGCACTTGATTGCTGATAATATTGTTTGAACAGTAGAGTGCAGTGAGTTTTATGGGCAGACAAGCAGACTCGGGGTGGACATCAATATTTAGTCGATAACTATTAATAACACCACTTTTTATGCAAACTACATTGTAAATTTGTATTATTTTTACTGACATATACGATTGTTGTCTATGTAATTATTGTTATGCATCTAAAAACCATAAGAGTGACATATGCCAGCTCTACACGTATGTAAAGGACTGCACATAACACGAGCACTGGTCAGACAGGTGCAGGTGTAGGATATAATAAGTCCTCACGTGCCACAAAAGTTTCGCTAAACACAGGCCTGCGTTAGGACAACACGCTCACCTCTCACAGATGCAAATCAAAACCACGTCTTTCCTGAACAAACGTCCTGTATTCCCTGAAGCGCAGCGGGTCCAGAACAACCTCATGTTCCTCCACACGTGTTATATTCTCGTTATTCCACTAACGCTGTTGCTTCATAAACACACAGGTTACAGATCGAACGGGCTCCTCTCAAGCTGCTGTCGCTCCACTGATCCTCCATTTCACACAAGCTAACCCTGAAACTAGCTCACTATTTGATTAAATGACAGTCTGTATTACTAACTAACATCTAATCTCGAGAAACGTGACGCTAAAAGCCAGTTATTGTGATGTCTTATTCCCATGGATCTATAACATGGGTTTATTCAGCACTGTCTGAGCCTCATTTGAGCCTGTTGTGATCCTTAGTACGCATGTGCAAGCCTCTAAAACAACCAGCTGGTCTCTTTTGGTCGTAAAAGCACATATAGAGAGTGTGGCCTCCGTAGCACAGGACAAGAACGCAAGTTAATGAATTGTTTGGACCCGTGTTTGATGCAGTTTGCTCAATGAACAGTAGGGTGTACTAAAGGACGCAGTGACTACAACCATGCTTCAAACAGGCAGAAGTGAAGGGAAAACAGGATAACTCTAGATTTTATTGGACAAACACTTCTTGCCTTGATTGTGCTGACCGTACGCCACTGTATTTCTACACATTTTACTTTTAACTTCACTTTCTCTGTGTTTTGGTTGCATATCATGTCATTGTGCACCAACAGAAGAGGTGAACTCCTTTTTAAAAAATGGAATTAACGGGCCACCTTGTGTCCTCTGTCTCATCCTGTGCCTTGACTGAGACAGATGGAGCAGGTAAATCACAGCAGCTGAGTGGAGAGGCCTGCTGACAGCACATTAGAGCCTCTGCAATGAACTGTCACCAACGCGGGGCCAAAGTAAAGTTTGATCATACGTGGCTGCTGTCCTGTCACACATCCTTAAAAGCAAATGGGGCCTAAGTGCTGCGCGCCTCTCAATGAGTCCACCATGACAGTTAGAGCGGGAGTATAGAGAGAGGGAGGGAGGGCAGTGCCGATCCATCGCCCCACCTGCACACCGACAGTCTGAGGAGAGAGGGGAGGAAGGGAGACAGAGGAGGGGAGGAAGACAGAGAGACAGAGAGGGAGAGAGAAGGGGGAAGAGAGAAAGAGAGAGAGAGAGAGGTAGATGAGGAGGACGATGAGGGGTGAGTAGGAGACAGAGAGAGAGAGAGAGAAGGGGGAAGACAGAGGGGAGAGAGGAAGAGAGAGCTTTATATAAGGAGGAAAGGGAGACAGATACAGATAGTAAAAGGGAGAGAGAGAGAGATGGGGCAGAGAAGGAGAGAGAAGTGCTACTCCTCCAGCTGGCGCTCTGGCCCCGCTGTAAGTGCATGTGACATAATGTCAGTCTTCCACATCATCACCAGGACCATTAACAACCAGCAGCAGCTTTTGCTCTGTGTGAAGAAGGGTCAAACTGGCAACTGGTTTTACACTGCACACAGAATCTGCTCTATACACTCTTTTGGTAAATGGGATTAGAAATGTGAATGTCATTTCTGTGACGTCATGGCATATACCAGAATGTTTTACCATGTTGCCAGAATATCGTTTTGAATTTTCAATTAGACAAGCTTTTGTTGTTGTAAACAAATGACATTGAAGTGAGTGTATGGTGACCTTAATAACAGTGTTGAGTTAAGTCCTGTTTACCACAGTGCAAACCTCTCAGTCCTCCATTAGGCCCAGTGTTCAGGCCTGTCCCACTGTTCAGCCGCAGCAGAGGCACTTCAGTACAAGGCCACAGCCCCATATACTGTAAAACGCACTTTCACCTGCCTCCCAGTGGGCCCCAAGACTTTATCTGTGATGCAAAACAAGCACTACTGAACAGGGATATAATGCACAAACAACTAAATATTCTGACTTCAAATTGCACTTTGGTGTTCAGGGCCATTTTGGCTGGTAGGTGGGAGCTGTCTTTACAAATGGAATGTTTTACACATTTAAAAATTTACCAGATGGGTGAATAAAGCATGTACATTGTATGTGGATTACGGCATTAAAAATGTAAAGATTTAGAGAGGTCTTTGAGTGTCCCAGTGTGCGGCTTTCATACACTCAGTTTTCTATTGACGGTTTGAGTAATGCCCAGGAGAGGTTTTCTTAAGAACACAATAAAGATGTTTGAAACAAAGAGGCTTTTCTTCAGACTCTACCTTTAGCATCGGTGCTCCGTGTACAGACAGGAGCAGGCTGTAAAGGCAGGCTGGACCGGCACAGGCGACCATTAGGAGCAATTTAAGTGCATGAAAGTCGTGTCTGACAGGAGCACTCTCATGGACACATGCCATTATATCCTCCAAATGTGATACTGCCACTGCAGGTTAGATCATTTTAGCTCTAACTCTGCCACTTAGCCGCTCCATAGGAAAGGCCTGCTCTATTGTCATTGACCGAGCTAGCATATCAAACACGTGTCAGATGAGAACTAAATATATTTATATATAACTGTGTAACATTGTTGTCAGAAATCTATTCAGAAAAATGATCTCATTTGAAGACAGTTGGGCTCCTCTTTTGAAATAAAATGGCCTTTTAAAAGCACTACATCTCCACCAAAATGGGAGGAAAGGGGAAATACTTTCATACCTACAGCATTGCCACAGTTCAGATGACAATTATGACAGCCTAGGTTTAATCATAGAATCGGGCAGTTCATTTTCTCAATGTCAACATGAAACCTTGTCAAAAAATGAATTCTGTCTTTCTCTCCAGAGATAAGCAGGCTCCAGTGCACTGGGCTCATTCAGAGAAAAAAACTTGCAGGTCACAAGGCAGCGACTTGCATGTTTTCTTATTTTTTCACCTCCCCGCTCTATCCTCCCCCTCTCCTTTTTTCTGAAAACCACCCAAGAAGAGATTAATCATGAAGGGAAAACTCAACTTCACCCTCTAGCTGCAGGTCACAGTGCTTATTTCGTGTGGAATTGGCTTTCGGAAAGCAGAAGGCCTGCCCGGGGGGCAGGGACCTGATATGAGAGGAATTTGAGAATGAAGCAGAGGGGATTGATTAGCCCACTTCATATCCCACACTCCGTAAGCACAGTCCAGCTGCAATCTAACACACCGCTGAGCTGAATAGACAAGAGAAATTGGATTCCTTCCTAATATTTAACCTTCAAGTCAGCTCTAACAGCTGTTGATGGGCTGCTCTCCCAGGTAGTTACAAGAGGACTTTTACACGTTACATAGAGAGCGAATAGAAAAGTGGGAATGTGATGACTTTTCTGTAGGTTATTCAATTACTCTGGTGCAAAGAGCAGCTAGGCCATTGAAGCACATCATCTGCATGCACCTGCACTGAGGGCTTTAATTTTATACCTCTCCTCCTGTGAACAGGCTGAGAGGCTGTGTGGGCTCGCACAAACGCAAAACTCACATAAAGAGCAATTAAGGCCATACACGCCAGTGTGCTGCTAATGCATGGATCATATACACACATAATGAGACATAATGACTGACTTTGATATCGGCTGCTGGAGTAGAACTATTTCTGATCTAAAACCCAAAGACATTTGAAAAGGCCATGCTATTTGCTATTTAGTACATCTCCATTCATGCACAGATGTGAGAACAAGCCGGCATGACTGCTTCTTGAACGGTCAGCATTTACGTCTCTTTAGTCACATGCGTGGCTCATTAAGTGACATTATGGTTACACTATACATCTGTGAATATTTTCTGATTTATCCTATTGACTTGGGCTGTGCTTTCTGGATTAGAGCCACAGTTGAAAAGTATAAAATGTTTCTCATCTGAATGCACGTACAAGTGAATATATTGTGATAATGATGTGTTCAATCTGTAGAATCTGTTTCATTAGAAGCGTCACACATTTTGTATTTGCACTTTGTTCCTGAACTACAGTGGTGCCTCCTTATTTCACAAGGGGCAAACTGTACCAACTGTCTCACTATCGTGTACCATATCAAAATAACACAATCTAGTACTGTTAAAGACAGTGCTAATATGCCATGCATCTGTGACGCAGGGTTTGAGAAAAGGAAGATGACAAATGCACATAAGTGCAGTGGGTTTGGATGGATCTGTCTGTTTGGCATGTGACCACCTCAAAGCTCAACAATGCTCAAGAAAACAATGAAAGTAAAGCCGTTTGTACAAGATTTCAGAGTTCTGCACCACATTTAGGTCAGGCCCTACAGCATGTTGCATATTTCAAGCACAAGAAGGCAATCCAATAAAGTGGCCCGGTGCAAATCTATAGACAAATGATGCTTCACATTCAATTACTGTGAGAATTTTATCTTTTCTTTCTACTGATTTTGTCAATTAAACTATACTGTGTTTCATCCATCTGCTCCTTGCATTAATGGTGAGGGTTTATTAGGTTCAAATGAACAAAAGAAGAGAAGAAACCGTGCACCAGACAACATGGACGGATATTTAGTCAAAATCAACCCAATAACAACATTTGATCTGTTGGATGTGGTCAAAAAGATGATCACATAATATCAAGACACACACTGCAAAAAATCTTTCCCTAGTCAAAATTACTAGAGAATAAAAATCTGGATTTCATTACCCAATTGGCAAATACTTTGGCATAAAATAAGTAGTAATGAAACACTTTGAAATAAGTACAATAATATATATGTCCTTCAAGCAAATAAACTCATAAATTCAAGACATTTTAACAACTCCTTATTTTTTCTTTAAGTGATAATCATGTGGTAAAATAAACTTGTTAAACTACTTTCCAGAGACGCACTTTCATCTTATAAATAGTCAGAATAGTTGCTGCAAACATATTATTTCTGCAAAAGTTAGTTTGATTTGACTGCGCCCAGGAGACACAGTGTGACAAAGAGCACTTGTTTGGCAAATGCAAAACTGGTTTCTGACTCCGGCCGTGACTGTGCCCACCGTCACCCAGAGACCCGCTCCATTTGCATTATGGGTCTCCTGATGCCAGCCAAACCCGGTCTGAAGGGACAGAGCCCAGAGACGGCATGGCGACGCTTGTACATAAATTAGTCTATTCCCTCACCCCAAATTGCATACTGATGCTCCAAGTCACAGTCCTTATGTCAGGGAGTCCAAAGTGTGGCGCGGGGACTAAATGTGGCCCTCAGAACAATTTTTGCAGGTCTGATTCAAACTGTAGGCAGCACTTTATTTCAAATCATCAAATGTAAGTCGTTTTTTCACCCACTGTAGCCTACCGCAAAAACAATAACTGTGTAAGACATAACATTAATGCTCCAAGCCTCTGTCAAAGCTGTAGAAATGCATCTATCTGAATAACTCACTGTATTAACCAGTCAGTGGCACTCTGCTTCAAATATGTTTCAATGTGTGTATAGCGTCTGGAAAGGCTTGTCGAGCTAATGCACTAATCATTCTGACCATTGTCAACCCACATGCCTCACACTGCTGTATTCATTATAGAATTATAGTTCAAAATGGTAACGTACAGGGCAGATGATTGTGTTTTCTGGTTAATGGCTAAAAGAGAGTTGAAGATAAAGTGTGTATCACCACCTCCGATGGCGTATGGCGCTCAGGTCAAAAGGTGTCACTCTACAAACTGACTCTAGCCGTGACCGAGACAGTCGTGTACTCAATGTGTGACGTGTAGTACTTCATTTATTTTGAGCATTTGTACAGTTGTATCCTGGTTGAATTAGTCTTTTATCTTTTTTTCTAGTGAACTGTGTATTGGGGACAAGTGATCTAAGCACAGAGACTACAGAATCACTCCCACCAATCTGTTCTTCTAATAGAGAGTGTGAAGACAGATGACCACAGTGATGCTTTCAAAGGGCCTCCTCATCGCTCCACACAGACTCGGGACCGCCTGGCACACCACACACACAATCACTAATGTAACCTTCCCAAGAAACCATATGCCCATGGCGCTTTCCCATTGTCTAATTAAATATTATTCTGAGACTCTTTTAAATACAACTTCACCCAAATGTACAATCTCATTTCTCTGTTGCTTGTGTGCATGATATAAGACATCAAGTCAATAATTTATTAAATTACTTTTCCCATTCATTTTCTTATATCTATAATTGATCTCTCCAGTTGAAATCCTGTTGTTCCTTTTACTGAGCCGGTCTGCGTAGAGGCGCGTGACATAACTGTGAACAGGCTTGGACCCCGTGGCCTATATGGACAAAGAGAAAACGCACATCACAAAAACATGGATGAAATAAAGAGCGCATCATGTTCAAATACCAGGTGGTACAAGGGACGTAGTTACAGTTACACTTAGATTTCAGGGTTAGACTCGGGCGAACTCTGTTGAGCCACAAGGGAAATTACTTGGAGAAGTAGCTCACACGTTACATTATTTTAATAACAATGATAAAAATAGGTGGTAATGAATAAAAATATAATTAACATAGCAAAAATAGTGAGATGTGTGTTAAATAAGGCACAAATATAAAGACATCTATGTGCAAGGTTAAGGCTAAGGTTCAGATGTTTTACTGTCTCCATAGGGAAATTTGTCCTCTGCATTTGACCCAAGTAAAATAAAATAAAATGTTGAATGCTGTTAATATTAAACATATAGACATATAAGAGATAACAGTGATTGGACATGACATAGGTTTATTTGTTGGCATAAGAGTGAGACGTTGTAGATGTCTGGTATCAAAGTCGTCCCGTAACGTTCACTGGGGGAGCGGAGCTTTAGGAGCCTGTTGAAAATGTGCTCCTCCTGCAGATACGACGTGAGAGAGAGGCTGTGATCTGTGCACAACAAAGGACCTGAAGTGATGAAGTATAAGACACAAAGTTATAAATAGTTTTACATTATGCAGGGATGTTGATGATGGAGAAAAGACCATCGCCCAAGCCAAAGTCATGAGGTGGTTGTTAGCTCCTTCAAGGCTGGGGCCTGGTCAGACGGTCCCTGGTCAGACCATTCCTAGTCAAATGGCTGCTGGTCAAATGGTTCCTGGTTAGACGGTTTCTGGTCTGGTCAGGCGGTTCCTGGTCAGATGGTTCCTGGTCAGACGGTTGCTAGTCAGACAGCTCCTGGTTGGACGGTTCCTGGTCAGACGGCTCCTGGTTGGACGGTTCCTGGTCAGACGGCTCCTGGTTGGACGGTTCCTGGTCAGACGGCTCCTGGTTGGACGGTTCCTGGTCAGACAGCTCCTGGTTGGATGGTTCCTAGTCAAACGGCTACTGGTCAAATGGTTCCTGGTCAGATGGTTCCTCGTCAGATGGTTCCTGGTCAGACGGTTGCTAGTCAGACAGCTCCTGGTTGGACGGTTCTTGGTCAGACGGCTCCTGGTTGGACGGTTCCTGGTCAGACGGCTCCTGGTTGGACGGTTCCTGGTCAGACGGCTCCTGGTTGGGCGGTTCCTGGTCAGACGGCTGCTGGTTAGACGGTTCCTGGTCAGACGGTTGCTAGTCAGACAGCCCCTGGTTGGACGTTCCTGGTCAGACGGCTGCTGGTTAGATGGTTCCTGGTCAGATGTTTCCTAGTCAGACACTTCATGGTCAGACGGCTCCTTGTCGGATGGTTCCTGTTCAGACGGCTCCTGGTCAAACAGTTCCTAGTCAGATGGCTTCTGGTCAGACGGCTCCTCATCACTTCCTGGTCAGATGGTTCCTGGTCAGTGTTGTTTTCTGTGTAACTGGTTCTGATTTCCTACTTTTATCAAACATTTTTCTTTCGTGAGAAGAAAACCGACTGGAGGAATCTGTGGTATTGACTGAATTTTTCCCAACGTAAAAATAAGTACAAGATAACATTTTTATCCTGTTATAAATGATTCAGCCTTATATCCCAATATCACTGCATAATGTTTCCCATTTCTGTATCTATAGTTGAGAAATGATAGGACATCGCGACCAGGTGCCAAGTGCAAAAATAATGCTGGTTAAACAAAAGGTTATGGGTATTTCCTTATCTCCGCTCCTCTTGACAGCACAAGGTCACTACAACATTGCTCGTCTTCAATGTCTGAGGAATTGTGTAGGATCCTTTTCCGTATAAGTCGACCTTTGCTTTGAGTTTACAGCTATTTACACCTGTCGCAATAACACGTTTTAAGTCATGATGCATTTGTACAAAGAAAAGTGTGATAAATGATAATAATTAAACGATTTTATGCCACTGATGCAATAACAAAAACAGGATAATCCCCGTCATTAAAAAATACAATATCATTAAAATCCAGATTTACAACAAATACATTGACAAGCTACTAATTAGCCATAGATGCTAACGTACTAATTCAAGATATTTATACAACTCTACAGGTGACACATTGAACGATGGGTCAAATGCAGAGAACAACTTTCCTTATACAGGTAAAATAAAACGCTACTCTTAAAATACATCATCACAGCTGCATATGATCCAAAAATCAAACTATTTTAAAGATTTTCAGTTGCATATTTAAAAGATATTATGCATTCCCCGTCACCCATGTGTTAATCTGTTACCTCAGCACTCTACCCAATCAAACTCTTAATCTGAACTCACCTAAATTCTCGGTGCTTATAGACGGCGTTGAAGCTCATGCATGTTTTACGTTTATTGGCATCTGCAGCCCCCCTACCACTGGTTCACGGGGGCCCAGTGCATAGGAGCCCCCCCTGCTGTGCGTCTGGGCCTAGACCTGAAATGTCACTTGCCTCAAAGCCCCCTTCCTCCCCACGTAGTCCTTCTGAACACATGTCTAACCTTTGTAAGTGCTCCCACTGATACAATACTATTGAGGGGGAGCTTGGATGGAGTGGTCAGGCAAAATGTTCAAGGGAAATTAACTATGAATTGATTTTTCTGATAGCTTCTCAGCAGAAAGTGGAGATGTGACCTTATTTAGACATTATTCAGACCAATTATCTTTACATATATGTCAGCAGAGTCAATTATATCATGATTTAAGATTCATCATTTGTACACTGTAGTAAATATACAAAATGCTGATACAATTTATTATTATTATTTTTTTGAATAAGCCCAATTTAACGTAACATAATCATCTTTATTTATAGAACAGTTTTAAAATAAGGTTTAAAAGTGCACTTAGCATTGTAGAAGGGAGAGAACAAACATAAATAAACATAATAAAACAGAATACAAACTATACGAAGGCCATTGCATAGTACATTGCTTTAAGAACTATAATTAGACGTAATAATTGTATTCTGTATCCATGTACGAGTTTTCAGTAAACCCACAATTACTATAAAAAGCGGTTGCTAGCGTTTCCGCAAACACACCGCTGAACTGTTCAAATGAACCCGCAACTTAAGCCTCACCTCAAAATGAGACAAGCTCGACAAGTTCATGTGAGGCTCATCTCCCTGTGGCCAGCATTAAGGAGCAGATGATTAAATATTTACATAAGTCCATTTTCCTTCATTTCAAAATTCAAGTCTAGCATCAGAAAACCATTTCCTCCCCGTAATTACAATTTCCTTCTAATACGATATTTACAATGAAATCTCCTCATCTTTGAATTTCTGACTGATTATTTCACCCCGTCACAGCAGGTATCCCGCAGAAATGAGTTTATGAAATGGGAGCTTAAGTAATGGGGGCCTTTTGACCTGTGCTGCAGCCTCATTACTTAAGTAAAGCTGAGTATTTGTGACAAGCATGTACAGTGTAGAAGGATCACAGGAAGCACTAGTTTGTTTCAGTTTTCTCCCAAAAGCCGTTGTGCTGTTGAAATGTTGTGTACAGACATCAAACGGTCTGGAAGCATTCTCCCGCAATGATCTGATGCCATCCAGAGTACAGCAGCCTGACACGCCACTCATTATTCATGGCTCTCATTATCTTTCACAGGGACCAACAGTGCATCTTTGTTGTGGTAAGTGAACAATGAGATCTTCTAAGTTGAGTTTCAAACACGCTCGCAGAAATGGTTTCTCTGAGGAGGCAGCGGAGGAGGATGCATCTCCTGCTGCTATGGCGTAAGCAGACACGGATAAATATTTGCACTGCAGTTACACTATCACACAGAACCGCTGTAAGGAGTATGAGGCTTGTGACTTCCTGTTTAGTCGTGTTCTCCTGCTCATAGCTTTGAACTTTTTGACCCAAATAAAAACGTGTCTTCGTCATATAAGCCAATTTAAAGATGCACAATGTCATTTTTTATTTTCTTTCTTTGCTTAAATCTATCGTGTTTTTATCTAAATGTGTTGTTATTGGTCCTTTCAAAATTGATTGTAATGCATGTATTCGTACCGTGTGCAGCGTCGCCTCTCCACAGATTTGACCTGTAACTTGACCCGGTGTCACCCGCTTGTCTTCATGAAGATGGATAAGTTTGGTGCAAACATAGGAGGCAAGCAGGGGGAAAACCATTCACCAGAAAATGTACAGTTTGTAGCTTTTTGACTTGCAGTGGGGCAAAAAAAAGTGTTTATTCAGTCACTAATTGTGCAAGTTTTCCCACTTAAAAAGAAGATAGAGGCCTGTCATTTTCATCATAGCTACACTTCAACTATGAGAGACAGAATGGAGCAAAAGAATCCAGGAAATTAAAGAATTAATTGGTGCATTCCTTAGCAAAGCAAGCAAGATTTCTGCTCTCACAGACCTGTAACTTCTTCTTTAAGAGGCTCCTCTGTCCTTCACTCGTTACCTGTGTTAATGGCACCTGTTTGAACTCGTTATCAGTGTAAAAGACACCTGTCCACAACCTCAAACAGTCTCCAAACTCCACAATGGACAAGACCAAAGAGCTGTAGACATACGCCAGGCTGGGAAGAATCTGCAATAGTTAAGCAGCTTGGTGTGAAGAAATCAACTGTGGGAGCAATTATTAGAAAATTGGTGGTGGACTAAATACTTTTTTGCCCCACTGTATCATCACGTACACAGATTTGACTGGTGATCTCTGTTGAGTCTCTGTCTCACACTCAGCATCTACAGTCCCCAGACTTTTCCACATCCTGAGTCCAAGTCCAAGGAAAAAGTCCACCATCCTGCTCCTTTTACATTTCTAAATAAATAAAACAAACGTGGGACATACATGTTTCAGTTTTCCGTGCTGCCTGTTTCTGTTTTGGGTCTTATTTGATTTGGCATTAGACTTGAAAATAACACTTTGATTAAAAACAGAGTCATCGGGAGGCGTTTCCGTCCGAAAAGCATCGTGTGTGATTTGATTAGGTCTTCAAACAGGTGGACTACATAACGGCACAAATGATATTGGTTTGCCGGGGAGCGGGCCTAAAGTTGTTGTTGAGTGAATTTCTGCTTACCCAGTGCACTCTGGCCTCATACCGCCTGTGTTTTACCATCGCACACATCCATCACACAGTCAAGAATCATATCAATACTTGCCCATTTCCCCATTTGGGCCAAGCTGAGTAGATCAATTCATTTAAAAGGAGCCACGGCCAGACATCCGTTTTAGAGATTAGAACATATATTGGCTAGTCATCTGACGGAGGGTTGAAGGTTCATTAAGTCAATGGAATCCTTAATCAATAGACAAACTTTAGCTGCAGGCTTTTATGGCAGCGTTTCTGTGTATCTAGTTACATTCATGAGTCACCAAGCACAGAGCGTTTTAAATTGTGTTACTGCACTTTTGCTTTTGTGCTTGGTTGAGTAATCTATATGAGAGGTTATTTCTGTCATGCTGCACGATGGTGTCCTTATATCAAGAGCTTTTCAAAATAAAACTTGATGCGAGTAAAAAACATTCAAATAGGAATAATTTGCACTGAAACGAAGACGTATTACAATTCGATAAACAAAGGTAAATAAAATGTTCTTGTCAGACAGAGGGAAAGGGGGTGCACAACGTAATAAAAGCATTAATCCATGGCAGTGCGAAGATGAAACAAAACAATAAAAGAGTTTGAGGGTAAGCTAACAGTTATTTGTGCTAATAACTACTACACTACAACAGCTTCCATATGCAGGCTTTATTTCAGAACGTTTTTCTTCAGACATAGAGCCTGCGTGTAAAACCAAGAGCTGAGTATTGGTACTGGTGGAAAAAAGCCAAAACAGGTCATGTACCTGATAGCTGCTGTTGGCCCAGTGCTCTGTGTGCACGTGTATGTGGAGACGGGCATTTTACTATTCTGGGGACACAATCACATCATAGAGACCTGGATCACTTATGGAGACAAAAAACAGGTCTCCATGACGTAAGTCCTATAGATCAACACATGGCTGAAATGTATTAAGATAAGGTTAGGGTTTAGGTTATGGTTAGGCAAGTAGTGACTATGGCTAAGTTTAGGAGCAATAAGTTAATGTAATGTCCCCAAAGAGCATGGAGACCCCGTGTTTGTGTGTGTCTGTGTGTCTGTGTGTGTCTGTGTGTCTGTGTGTGTGTGTCCAGTGTCCACTGTGCCCTGTGTAAGTCTCATTATAGTCACATCAAAGGGGCTTGAGCTTGAGAACAGCAGGAGCTCTTTTCAGCTACTCCTCCTCTAATCTCAAAGGTCACTTTACTCATTCAAATAAAACAGCATCACTCTGCTGCTGTTAAAATGCTTGGGACTTTACAAAGTAATACATGATATAGTGTGTTTCTGTGTTTTTCAGTCGTTTGCTACTTTATTGTGTGTGACCTTTGCATTTAACCCATCTTTAAACCCGTGCATCTGGGTAACCTGTCAGAAGCAACGCAGCAAGAGGAACCCGGGACCCCCATCTGCAGGTCTGACACTCAGGGCTGTAAAGATCTTGGTTTGGAAATAGCCAAGCGGGAGAGTTAGTCCTATGTTTGTATTGTGCTGATGGTGGAAATTTGAGAACCCGGAGTAAACCCAATCATCTAATCAGTAGAACATGCAACGTGAACACAGAAAGTTTCCACCCTAAACTAGGATTCAAACCCAGGACCTTCTACTTTGAGGCAAGAAAAACAAAACAACTGTGCCTCAAAGTCTTAGTAAACTACATAGTGTATTTTAAGTAATATGATTTAACATTAGCTAAATGACTATATCATTTCGACCATGATTTGATAGAAAACGGGTTTCTTTACATTTCTAGTACTGTATAAGTCAAACCTCTTTTCATAATGTTTAAAATCACACAGACGTTTTATGTGGTGGATGTAGTTTTCATTCTTTAAATGACACAGTGAGTGGACAATGATGGTGGCAGTTAATAACAGCGCGGTGCCAACAGCAGTTCCCGGGGATCTGACTAGCTGTTCTGCACTCTATATTGGCCTGTTCTTCAAGTGCAGAAAAAAGCGCAACCTAGATGAGAATTTTTTGCTTCAGTGGCTATTGAAAGATGAGGCAATAAACTGCTAAACTTGAGTAATCACACACTCCCCCGGGAATCTCTCAAATGGGGATGGTCAAAAAGCTTGAAATTTGAGCCCCGTCGCCACAGCCTGAGCTTTAACATTTGATGAGATTCATTATTGTGGCCAACTGAATACAAGTGTCTACTGATTACTGCGGCCGCCATTTAAAGTTCCCACCAGTGTGCGTTTCAGCGGCACAGCGTCAATAGGATTAAAATCTCAATTCAGTCCAGTCAATTCTCCAGTAACAAGATTTCATTAAGAGTAGACAGGGAGGAAAATGGAGTGGAAAGCACTGAAACAGCTGGACTATAAATTATAAAAATGCGCTTTCTGCTAACTGAACACACCTTCAGCTTGCACATGCATTATTATTTAATGTTCAGAGGAGCTAGTTTTATGTAAATGAGAGTCTCTCCTATTCTCTTCTCAATGCCAGGTATTTCCAAACCAAGCAAAGGGAGAGATTATGCAAACCAATTAACATATGAAAATAACGTATTAATATACTGTCTCTGAACTGTATCCAATCAGTTCCTTTTCACTGGCGTGTGTACAAAACAATTAAAATTAAATTTATACTGCTTTTCCCTAACATATTCCGCGGCAAATGGAATCGGTGAAACAAATGCTGACAAAAGTTTTACAGGCCTGTGTTCTTCCTTAAAGGCACACCGACTTTAAGAATATTTATAAGATGGCACACTAATAAATTCAACTCTTTGTTTCTCCCTAATGATGTGTGCATCGAAGACAAAGCACTGAAATCCATAGCAGTAGCCAGGTGCTAATGAATGGCTTACATTATGCTGTCCGCTAATTACTACTGCACCATAAATAAAACACAAGACAATCAATTAGTGTAGACGTTTGTTTGTTAGTCATGGGCACAGGGTCCTCCAGGCCAAGGCTCTGCAATCGGCCTGATATGTCTGTGGGGTCATTTAAACATGTGCGTCTGCAATCACATTTACATTTGGACACAAAAAAATCACAAAACCACTTTGAAGGAGTGGAAAAACGTGCAGAAATTGTGAGCACTTTGCAATTTAATTAGGCACTGAATGCAAACAAGCACTTCTGTGTCCATGTATTTTAACAGGTCTCTCCTCCAGCCCCTCGTCTGTCAGACACGTGTGTGATCTGAACCAGAGCAGTGCATTAACACTGCATGTGGAGCACACTAACTGAATGATCTCAGCATTATGTGGCCTCTGGCCCGGCCTATCTGCGCACTTTGATGCATAATTCCAGCATTAATGTAATTTACATTTTAACACAGTCCCAAAAGTAAAGTGATTAGTGGATAGTTATCTCCTGTAATGTGCCAAGAGGAGCCACATGTCACATGTGCTCACAGAGGGACACGAGTCACAGACCGGCCTGGTACAGTATCATCGCCATAAGGAAGGTCAAATGACACCCCACACAGGGTATATCTATGGTGAGTCTGGAGAGTAAATGATTCACTCAACACACTGCTTCAATTTAAGTTTATCTGGAGGATAAAAATGTGTGTTTTGATCTTTGTTCAATGCAGATACTTAAATGTTTTAACTTAGACACATGACTATTCCTCAATAGACGTTTTTTTTTGTTTGTTTGTTTATTTGTTTTTTAACTGGACAAATTAAGGCCTTCATTGATGATAGAAGTGCTTAAATAAGTGCAACAGCGTTGCAGTCCCATGATATAATGCTCCCAGTGGTTACATCTGCTCCATTCTTTCATGTGCTCCATTGTTGGGTGGAAGCTGTCACATTAGAAGGAGCGTGGTGCTTCTTCCCACCCCCAGGTTGGCCTGTTTTCCCTGTGCAGCAGTTGGCAGGGTGGCAGGCCCATACAAAGGAGTGTGCACCGGGAGCACCGAGGGGAGCACCGTTAGAAGCAAAACAGTTTGGGAATTAAGGTCATTAATTTTCCACTTTCAAGGGCTGCCACACAGACTGAGATAAAGTCAGCATAAATATTCCGCTGAAGTTTCCCCTGTTTTTCTCCTCTCCCCATTTTCATCGGCAGCCCATTTATCTCCATGCTGTCAATTAGAGGCAAAAGCAAAGAACTAATTAGGAACTGTGCAATTTTAATTAGCTGTTTTGATAATTAAACTAATTGGTTCCCTTGTGTTTCTGCAATGTGTGCTGAGAACTTTTTTGATATCTGGGCAGCAGATTTCCCATCCGCTAGTTAATTAGTCACTTTTGCATTAAAAAGGAGCCTTCCTTAATAGCCTTAATTTGCAGTTGAAAGGAGAATCTACCATCAATAATTTGTGTAATTGGTAACCGTTTGATTGTAATTTAGAGGCACGGCCGGACAGCTCTGCATGTCTAATTCCTAATGACTAGGATTAAAGTTGGATTAACTGTTTGGGAAGGGATTCACTCTCTTCTCTACCCCCCAAATGACACCTTGTCTCTATGTGATTGGTCATGAAATTCAAATTGACTAGGTTTTTTTTTTTTTTTTTTTAATTCTTCCTATACGGTGAGCTTGTCCAGATACATAAATACATGTACGCACATGAATTAAAACAATAAAATGGGGTTTCAGTTTACTAATGCCCTGCTGTTACACTCTCCTCTTGTGGGGAATCATGTCTGAAAACAGCCACTAGGAGGAGCAGCACTGAAACCTGAGTGGAGACAGTGAATAGAACCTTATGGACTCTAAGGCTTTTAGTCATTTGTGTCAGTTGGATACCATGTACATATATATATATATATACCATGATCAAAAACATGTAAAGTAAATGCATTAATGTCAATATGTCCACACACTATTGTCTCATGCTTGTGTACAGGTTCTGTGTGTATTTTAATATCGACAAAGGCCTCCTATAACAACGTGGGGCATTGTCACTTTTCTGATTAAAAAGCCCTGTTCATGTGACTTAGGCAGAATACAATTAAGGGACATGGCTCTAAAAGCCTATTGCACATAAAAGGAGCACTCTCACTGAGCCTCGCCTGTAAATATCATGTTTGATATGGGCTTTTAATCTGCTTAGCCATTCTCAACTATAGAATGGGCTCATCCCTTTGCTCAAACCTCTGTCCAATGGCTGGGCCCGGGGACCAATGGGAACACAACACTAGTGTGCTATCTGATTAGGTGGGGTTAATTACAGAGCACTGTTTTGTAGTGGCTGCATTTGAAAGCCGCCCATAAATAGATGGGCATGGCTAATGCATGCCCAGAAATGAATTTTAATTAACTGCGTATAAGACAGGCGCACTCAGGAGTGTGTGTCCTGGATGTACTGACCTGCTATGGGCCGGAGGGGGGTAGGACCACAGCAAAGGCACTGAGGCCTGATGAGGAGAGCGGCGTTACCTGTACAGAGGCAGATCATTGACACATATCACACAGTGAGCAGGTCCTCTGTGTTCACACTCATTACACCTGAACACTACATGTTCAGTCTGTAACAGCATATTTCCCATCGCCTTTTCCAGCTGCATTTTATGTCTCCACACATTCAAGTGTCAAATGCCCATTTCAAGTTGATACCGTTTTCTCAGTTTTCTGTGTGATTGGATTAATTATGTGTCAGTCACTTTGCTAGAGGTCAGTGGACATACATTCTTGGTCATAAGTCATCAATCTCTGTGACCATGGAGATGAAAAGTCAAGCATGTCAGCCACAGAGCTGGACAGAGAGGGATCAGACCATTGATTTCAGGGCCAACCCAATCTCAGCAGCAGCCTGTTCCCCTAACTGAAATTATCCCCATGGGCCATATACAGTCCACCTAATACTAATATGATATGTGTTTCATTTGGAGCCTATAACAGTATTTTAAGGGCATGTTCCACTTTGTCTGTTTGTTCAAACCATTTGTATTTGTATTTTGCATATTATTTGAGAGCTGTATAATCACATTTGCCAAGTATAGAACTGTGTTTTCAGCTGTGACATTTGCTTTTCAATATATTTTTAAAAATTGCTTCATAATTCCTAGTTTCCATTATTGTCAACTAAACTTACTGTGAGTAGATTTGTGTAAAGGAACCACTGCACATCTAATAGTCAGATGTTATGTGTTACCATGTAGGGGCAGTGCTTTGGATAAGTAGCACTAATGATAATGTAGGACTCAAATATGTGGTGCACACAGTGACAGAAGGCAGGGACAGACTGAGTAAGCTCACACCAGCCAGACAGCCTGCTGGCGGCTGATGAACCCGCATCACTGTAGCTTCTCTCCACTCCTCTCCACTCTCCTAAATGGCTAATCTTTGTTGGATCTCACCCTTAATTGGTTAACAGTCTCCGCAGGGCAAGTGAAAGTGGTGCTATTTAGGGCTGCACCATGGAACAGAAACACTTTCATCTTGGCAATAACAGGCAACAATTATATTACCAGATTCGAAAGAGAACCTTTCTATCTCGCCACTAATCAAAAACGCAGCCCATCTGTTGTGCTGTCTCTTTTGAAACGACTGTTTATCTGCGCCGCGTATGATAACTGGGTCTGGACACTAATTAACTGCTCAACAGACCGCAATTAGATTCTATTTCTATTAAATTCAACCAAAAAGTCGCTGGTAAAAAAACAAAAAACAAAAAACTGCGCTTGTATTTTATGTTTACTCCAACCGGTGGAGCAGCTTCAGTCTGTCTCTGTGTCTCTCTCTGTGTCTCTCTCTATGTCTCTCTCTCTCTCATCTCTCTCCCTCACATGCACGCTCACTGCTCGTGCGTCAATACAGGCTATTAGTGCATATGCGCGCGCCACCAGCTCTCCTGCACGCGCGCATAGACTGTCAGGAAGAGACACACACACGTTACGCACACGCTTTCCCTTAGCTGTGCTTTTGTGTTTTGTCAGAATTAATGAGAAAAGTTCCCTTGCCCTAGGGGTAATTAGTGTCCTTGGAGTTAAATAAGCTAATACTTAGACACCTCTGGCACAAGCAATTATGTTTGTGTATTGAATAATTGATTCAAAGAGGGGGGAAGGGCTGCTAATCAGATCTGAGCATAATGAATTGATTTAATTAACAGGGGAATCCGAGGCTTGGTGGAAACTGCGCACATTTATTCAGCAGCAGCAGCAGCAGTGGCAGCAGTGGCACGGGCGCACACATAGAGCAGGACGAAACAGGGAAGGAGACACACGCTTTTAGCACTTGTCACATTTGCAATTGGATTTGTTGTGAGTACAGTTGGCTGTTCGGGAGCAAATGAGAACCAGAGAGCAGCGAATTCACTGCTGCTGAGTGCTTTGAGTGTGTTGCGTCCGCGCGCCGCTGTTGTAGCTACATTTCTATCGCTTTACATTGTTTTGCCTTTTCTTTTTCACTCGCATGGAATTGATGAAGAGCCAGCAGCGCGGTTCTACGGCTGTGCGTTTGACTTGGCCAGGGTTCGCTCCGTGGCGTGCGTCGCTCTAGATCCATCGCATGAATTATTGTTGATAGTAAGAGGAAGGGAAAACGTGCACACGCCACATCTTTACATTTTCCCTCTGTGTTGGTTGGCTGATCGAGGCGTAGTCTAGTAGTCAGCCAGCCGCGCGTTTCAAAGCCATTTCCAGGAGCAGCGTAGAGCGGAGCGAGAGGACCACGGATCGCCCGGGGAAGGACTCCTCGTTCCTCAGGACGATGGTGCTGGACAAGGAAGAGGGTGAGTAACGCACCGTGACACTGGACACGTGGAGGCGCACTGACATTTTCGCACATTTTTGCGCGTTTGGGGCACAGTGGTCTCACGTGAGTTCAGTTTGACTCTGTGGTGCTTGTGTTTTCTTTCCCCTCGCTGCTGCTGCTGCTGCTGCTTCTTCTTCCTCTTCTTCTGCGTCTTTTGTAAAGTTCACGGGCAGCTTTTGACATCACTACGGGATGGGAGAGGACAGCACTGCTTTTAACTTGATTGCAAATTATGGGCAGCGCAAGGACCATTTGCCTGAGTCCCATCACTCCCCCTCTATCCAAATAGGCCTCCTTGCATTACTTATTATCTCTCGCAATGTATTTAGGTTAATGGGCGAGGCAATCTAATTAATTTTAATTTAAATCAAACTCGCCTCTAATGACGTCCCATTTTGGATTAGGCTGATGTGGAGCTGTGCAGTGCGTTTAGCGGGTCGTGTGTGTGCATTATGGAAGATTTAATATTCAAATGGAGAGGCTCTACAACGCTAAAAGGCTCTGAATTACAGTCATTCTCCGTTTCTAACACTTCCCTAAGAGCCTGCTGTTACACTGAAATCTAGACCACCTGCTGCCACGCACTGTGACACCCTCCATAAGCATAAAAGCCATATCTTTTTGCCTCCTTTTAAGGAAAGACATTTTAGGGAGTGTATTTTTCCTAACTAATAGCTGCACTTATGGCCAGTGTTTGACATTTAATAACTAACATGTCTCAATAGAGAGTCCTCTCCAACTTACACATCTAATAGTCATAAAAGATTTGTGGCATAGACATAAATTGGTATGTCTGTGCTGCTAATGTATCCAAATTAACTCAACTGTAAATGCTCTTCTCTTTCAGATGTCTGTCTGGCTCTAAGTTACCCATATGATTCATGATTCAGATTGCTTTTAACAGTTATTGGCCAAGCAATATGGTAAATGTACAAGGTGATGCAAATGGCATTAGCGGGAGGGGATGCACAGGAGCATGTAATGCAGTCAATACTACATTAACTACTGATGCCCAATTACAGAACCAGGGAGAGTGGCTTTTAGGAGCATTAGGACTTGCAGAAAAGCTTAGATCACCTGCTGCTCATTGCCTAAAAGCCTAACCCTTTAGTGGCTGGTCTCTAGCTCAACAACAGAGCTGCTTGGATCCTGTCTTTCCCTCCACTCTGCCCCTCTTAGTGTTTATTGGTAGTAAAGTTATAGTCTTGTCAATTCAAGGCTTCTGGTCTAATGTATCCACTTAGTGCGTGCACAAATACGGCAGAGAGAGGTGTTCACTCACTGTTTTAGTTGGTCAGTGCACAATTTTTGTTTATATATCGTGTTATTCTACCATGTTTTCATAGCACAGTGTTTACATTTTACTCAAAGGTTAGTTAGACAAATGCCTTAATGCAGTAAGGCTTGTTTGGGTCGTAGCACTTTCCAAAATAACATCCAGAACACTCCTATGAACTGCAAAAATTGTGTAACCTATTCTGTAATTCTGTGCGGCTCATTTCTGTCCTTTTATCTCTATTTTCATTCACCAAAACAATCAGTGTCTTCAATCTATTATCTATTACTTTATTGACTCGTTTTAAAAGTCAACTTTCACATTCCCTATTTTATTTCTTGCCCTAAACACAGAAGCAGGAGGAGGAAATGGTCTGAGTGAATGAAAAAATCCCCAAGCTACTGATAAATTTGGAGTTACCTTTGCTTGCTAATTTATGACCCTGTTATCTTCCTGTCCAGTAAAATTTGTACATTCATAAAACATGTGATTGAAAAGCACCGCCTCAAATGAATGCAGACGCTGATCTGTCGCCTGTGTAATAAAACTTGTGCTCCGGGCTGCGATTTTTATTTTGAAATAATAGGAATTGCTTCATTCTTTACCGGCGTTACCATGGAAATACTATCTCGTAGCGACGTTATATTGATTTAGAAAGTGGACAGTAATATTTCTTTTCAGTTATTTGGTTTCTGACGGTTGATTTGTAATTTCCAGTTGGAGATTACTTTTATATGTTCCTTAAGTCCGTTCGCATTTCTGAAGGAATGCAATTTGCTCTCCTCTATTTGCTATTTTTCTTAGCTTATTGCTTTGCTCTTACCGCAAAATTAAACTTGCCTATTTCAAATATTGAAATTACGTCTGGTTTTTGTGCTCTAGGCTCCAGCAATATTACAAACCACATTGCTTCATTTGATGTTCCGAATGTCACTGGAGTTTTATTTTAGACCTCTGCTGCAGTTTTCTTACTTTCCTCCTTTCCTTTTTATAGTTATTGTGACGGCACTGCTCAAAAGTTTGATTTACTCGGTATCTGCACACAACAAAGACATTAAAATTAAGAGGAGATGAGATAGAGGAGATCATGTAAATAAACAACAAATAAATCAAGGCTGCTATAAACCCTTTTACAGAGATGTACCAATTACAATGTGGCATTTTCATTATTTGATCAAATTCGTGAAAAGGGCAGTGGGTCAAGGAAAGAAATGGTGTGAATTCAGATAACTTTTTTGTCCAGGGAATTATTTATAATACGTGAATGACCAAAGATACTAACATCCCTCACTAACAGAGCACATAATAAACTTTTATACACTGGATAACGAGAGCATTTACCCCAGAACTATGACATATTTTAGCTAATTCTAGACGTTATGCACTAGTGCCATCTAAACTCACCCTTTTCCCTCTTTAAAAATACATATATCACTTGTAAATATTATTGTTTACCCCATCGTGAGCTCTTGATCCTGTTGATATTACAATTACGATTTCGTAGCCGTACTAAAAGTCTGTTGCACATTGATGCAGTTATCCACATAATTGTTAGCAGGGCTGTTCTCACGCTTCCCTTTAGCTAAACAAGGACAAAATGAGCTCAAAATCCCATTTTCACATGTCGAGTAGTGTGTGTTTAATTCCATCTAATCTGATCATACAAATGCACAATTTTCACCAGAGACAATTTTGTCTGTCACCGCTAAACCCTCAGATCCCTATCAGCGCTCATCGTTTTACATCTGTTAGTGCCAAGACGTGTGGAGCCTATCATTTAGCATATTCTCTGTCAGATTCAAAGGCTCTGAATAGAGACTTAACAGACACGTGTTAGCCGTGTTCTATATGTAAATGCAGCGGTGCACAAACCTACTTATGCACTTCAATACATAAGACCATCTCTGTTTTAGCCTCAAGTCTCGTGCCCCTTTTGTCAAAACACATTTATACAGCGGGAACGTCACCTCCACCTTTTAAAACTATTGTTGATGTTGTGATTTTTTATGTAACTCATTTTCAGTGTAGTAAAACAAAGTCAGTATATGTGAAATTGGAGGTGTCAAGTTGAGAATTATTTGAGTTAATAACAAAATCCAAACGGGCCTTACACAGCCGCTTATGCAACATTTTGTGTGAGGATCCTCCTGGTGTCCACTGCTCTTTGCTTGTATGAAAATATTGTTCAACTTGTCCTGCTAAAAACTTGTGCAACACTAAGCCAGCTGTTGACGTCAGGCTGAAGAGAATTAAGGATAATTGCTGGTTTATATTATTACTGAATATATTTGTGTATTTTGCCCTTGTTAAAGAGCCACGTTTAGCAACATTCAATTTTCTCACTTATTATTTTTCCTGCCAGGAGGATGCAGAGTAACTCTTGTACCTCCAGATTAGTGAGTGTCAACATGATATTATCGAGCTTCTTAAGTACATCGTTCAACAAATCTAGTGCCGTTACGTTTTGTGCATCTTTGACTGAGTTAAGTCACATAAATGCATAAATGTTTTAGATCCTTGTGTGCATCCAGTAAAGGCATAGCTGATCTTATTGATTACATCAACGTCTTTTGAATAGATGAAGAGCGAGACAAACACATCTATTCTAAAAACTGGATTAAAAAAAGACACCTTAAAATAGCATTTTAACATTTCAGTCAGTGGGAGAATTGTAGACTATTACAAACCTTTCAACACGGCTCTAATGTCTTCTGTTTCAGAATAATCATTGTAACACTATGGATGTGTGGAGAGTATGACCTCTAGGGGCTGCTACTGAGTTCATACTAGTTTAAGTCTGCGGTGTTATTATAGGAGAAAGCCTACCACATGGTTCATAATAATCAAAGGGCAGGTGCTCTATTCTTTCCTGACATTTTCTTTTGTTGTTGGTAAACAGAAAGGGCTTATGCATTCTTTCACTGGAGGAAAAAAGCACCTTACAACAAAACGCGTTGGCCTTCACTAAATCACATTTAAGCAGGTAACCAAAGCTGTAATTAAAAGTTAATTTGTTTTCAAAGCGTCTAGCTTTTGGATTATTAAGTTTAAATTAAATTGGTGCATCGTGATGACGTGCATTCAGGAAACTAGAAAATGAGCTAAATTATTTTAAATGTAACTACTGGCCGACGACTGTCAGTTCTATTCATTTGTTTATTTTAAACTGTCCGAAGCTTGAAATTGTTCCCTTAAACAACAGGTGCCCAAAGTGGGGCCCCTGGTCTAATCTGGCCCATGAGGGGGGTTGGAGATTTTAAGAAGAATCTATTTAGATTCAATTTAGTATTGAATTGAGATTGTTCGGTTTTGGGAAGGTCGCCCAATCCTATTTCCCAATATTTAAAGTCAAGTTAATTAAACATTTCTTTGCAGAACATTTTTATATGCAAACTGTCATTAGGTTTGACCCTCGACGTCTAATCTGCACTGATTTTGGCAACTGAGGAAAAACTTAAGGCACCTCTGGTTTAAAGTGTTAACATGAATGACTCTTGAGGTGTCAGACTTCATGAGCAGATAAACGTGTTCTAATGGACCCACAGAACACATTCTACACACTATTTATTTAAAGCTACCGTCTGTGATTGCACGTTGCATTCTCACATATCACCACTAGTTGCTGTGTACTTTGCTGCAGTTTAGTGTGTCAGCTTTGTCCTTACAGAGCACAGGTGCGTCACAGGTCACCGGGGGGAAGAGGGTTCACATCTACCATCTACTGGTGAAAAACAATAGAATAAACCTACATATGGGAGCTTTACGGAAACAAAACAAACAAAACTCTCAGTCATATCTGCCTTTCTTCTTCTTGGTCAGGTGGTCATCCAATTGTAAGTGGTAAATCATTTTTTATTCTTTATTTTTGAATACATGGCAATACAATTTACATAGTATTGTACAGGCACAGAAGAGTGACTGATACAGATCTGGGTATGGGATGGGGGGGGTGCCAGTATTGATAATGTGATGTGAATGAGCTTTTGTTTTCTCCCAAACAGGCAAAACATTAAATATGCAGTCAAAACCAGAACAGTCTTCAATTGAGCTACACAATCATTAACTTTACAAAACATCCGCAAATCCTGGAAGTCCCAAATCTGTGTGCACCAAACTCACCTTTCTGATGATTGGTCCCATCAGGAGTGGGAGTGGGTGCTGAATGACATTAGAGGCCCATGCTGTCAAATAACTCTCCCCCTGTGGAGAATTTGCATTATTCAAGATTAAAGAGCTTCACACAGTGCACAGTGCTCTGCTGTTCCTTCTTCTGCCCCTCCATTTTCACACACTAAGGACCTTGAATGGCACACCTGTCTCCTGGCATATCCTTTTGAAATAATAAGTGCGCAGTAATTGCCCGAGAGTGGGGGGATTTTAGTACATCACTTCCTGACCTCATGAGTGACAGAAAGTTTCGAGGGCTACCATTTATTTCTCTTCAAATGCATTTTTAATGTGAACATAAAAGTGTTTGCGCATTACTCTGTTCCGGATGGTGCGGAAAGTGGCTGTGACAGGTCTAATGGTTCAATTTTTTTATTGTCAGGAATCAAGAAGAAGTGCCAGATAAGATTGCTTTGACTGTAAAAGTTTAGGAAAGATGGATTTTCTCTACGTCCCAGATGAAAGATCCACTTACCTTTAAAGGCTATTGACAGTCGGCACTTAAGACAAAATAGTAGAATGGCAGGTTACAGGACCGGCCTGAAGCTGTGCTCGCTTTTGATTGGTTGATTGTACCACATCCATTTGCTCGACGGAACAGTTGATGGTCTGGTCACTTAAGTCTCTCAGGTGAAGAAAAGCAGCCTGCATCCTAAAAAAAAATTATATATATATATATACACACACACACACGCACACACACAACACAACACAGTAAGGAAATGCATTAAATTAATGCTAATATATAAGATCTGCAGACGTGCGTTTATCGCCGCTTAAAGATGCTAGCATGAGTTTTAGCATGTCCTGTTTTTAGTCGTGTTTGAATTTACATAAACACATTTAATCTAATAACATAAACCATCATGTTGCTTCATGGTTAAGTATATTTTAACACACGACACACTTATGATGCTCTTTACTTTCTGTTAGCTTTATATAGCAACTTATGCTATAGCTAACTTTATGACCACACTGTTTTGTTTTTATCTTAATTTTGCAGCATTACCTTGCACTATAAAACCATGAATTGTCATATTTGTTTTCCTCTTCATTCCTCCTGCAGTTCCTCATCTCTCCATTTGAATCCGTCCTTTTCTCTCCGTCGACGGCGTACCTTGCTGAGCTCTAATCCTAGCCCACTACTGAAAACCCAAGCGTTGGAACAAGTCTCCTTCTGTAATAATTTGGAAAACTCTGCCAGTTTTCATGTCTCACAAAAAAGCGGCAATGAATTTAATTAGAAAGCTGTTGCATATCTCTGTGATACATTTCTTTTAATTAACCCCATGTGAATAAATTAAAAATAATAGGGGGTTGAAAAGTGTGGAAAAACACCCTAATGAAGTTTGCCGTTAATTGGGATAGTGTCTGGAAGCCAAACCACAGCGAGCGGGTAGGGAGAGAGGGAGAACACCGGGAGCTCACTATTCACTCCTGTATTAGAAAAAAGTGCCCAGGGCTTGGTGCTGACTTCAAGTGTTAGCAATGCCCCTCTGACGTGATGGAAATGACCGAGGGCTGCTAGAAAAGGCATTGCTGTTCTACTGAGACTCCCTATATGCCTATGCTGCGCTTGAAGCTGAGCCAGTGTTATTGCAGGCCCTAATACGGCCCACTCATTTGGAGCGGATCAGCAGTAATTATGGCAGGGAAAGTGGCTGCCTACCGACTGTGGGGGTCAGGACACTTGTAACATGTGAAAAGAGCAATTATTCCAGGAGACAAAACCCTCCCTTATCCCTGCACAGTGCCAGGGTCAATGTAAGGGAATGGGCTGGCCAGCGTTTCACCGGGCCTTATTAGCCACTGCAAGCTGCAAAAACTTTGAGAGAGAGTGCATCTTGTTAATGAGTGCGAGTGGTCCCCTCCTCGTCCTGCACCAGCGCTGTCTGCTACCTCACTCTGACTGTGGGTGTTAATTATGTCATAATCAGAGCTGGAGTATAGGCCCAGAATCACCGAACAGACCGCCCCATTCATGCACAGCCATCTGGAAATGTAGCACTACAGTGACACACGGCTCCTAAAGAAAGACTTAAAAAATATGCAAAAATCTACTTCAAAACATTGTACTATAAACTATGCTTTCAGTTATTTAAAATGCACAAACTTTACCAAATTGGGTTTGATTGTTCTGTTTGGTTTCTCAGTAGTAATAGCATAGAATAGTTTAACCTTTTAATGAGATAATTAACGTCATTACAATTTCATGCCTTATTCGTTCTGTTCTCAGCCTCTCGTAATGATGGGAACTTGCTGTTTTAACAAGACCTTTCTAACTACCACCTCCACTGCTTTCAGTTATACATTTAAACAGGCTCGGATGGTGACGTGTCTTGCCCATAGACGCAGAAACAGTACAGGATTCAAACCATCAGCCTGACTGGTTAGTAAGCGATTATCCTAACGCAACTCCGCACTGCGCACTACTTTTTTACTTTTTGTACCTGCATTGGAGTCATATTTCTTAACAAAATATGTGTTCTACTCGTCCTCGCAAATACACAAATATTTTTGGCGACAATTTACATGTGAAATTTTGCTTATCATTCAGAATAAACTCATCAGCAGGCTTTCAGCTGCTAGGAGCACTCCAGCTCGTATTATAAACAGATGTCTTGTATTTTGTCTTGGCAACAGAGAATCATGTCAATGGGCTCAAATACAGCGATGACGGAAGCTGAATGAAATGGCTTGATTTACACACACACGCATACACACACACACACACACACACACACAGCGGTAAGACATCTGCATTAGGTCCTATTAGCCTTTGTGAGCAGCCACCTTGGTCCAGGGACATCGTTTATGAAATTGCCACAGCGTTTTTAGTCTCGGCTCTATGAAGAATCAAAACTACCGCTGCACTATTACTACTCTTTTGCGTTGAACCCAGACCGATGCTAATGAGAATAGTGCTTTTTTTAGTTAAAACATGTTGGTTGCTGGTTTAAATCTTGCCTATTGGTGCGTACTGTTTTTGTGTCCCTGGGCAAGAAACCAAACCCACCGTTCCAACTTTATTTTCGTCACAACATATGCCACCGGTTGCAAAAGAATGGCCTAAAATGTATGCCAAATCATGAATCATGCATCCGTTCACATGCACATCAGAATGAGAAAGACTATTCTCACCAATCTTTTCTTTAGGGCCTTATTTATTCTATTTTGGATCATTTGTTACTTACCAGAGTGCTTGGTCTTTGTTTGCTGCAGCTGTCCCAGCCTGAGCAGCCTGCTGTCTCCACATGTGTCAGGAAGAGCTTCAGGATCACCTTACTACCAGTCAATGTCTCTCCAGGCCATCGGGGCTTTTAGTTCATCATGATACTTTAAGTAAAACAGAGGATTAGGCTTTAGTCTGGTACAAGGCCGTAGGATAGAGATGTGGCAGATGGCACAATGTTTACAAAAGTAGTGTCTTTGGTTTTAACACACTTGCCAACACTTAAAACATAGATAGTCCAAAGGTAGAGATGTTGTTTGTACATCCAGGTGTATCAAGACTTTTATTTTTCGAACAGATGTGCTATGTAACTGTTATTGCTTTGCTCGGAATATTCCACAGCATGGCATTTAAAATTACCGACTTTGCATTTAATCAGTAGAGGTATTTTTATTGCCCCAAAAATGCCTTAAAAATGATGCCTTATACTATGAGCGGGGTCACCTCTCCACTGATATGACCTGTAACTTTCCCTAGCGGCGCCATCTGCAGGTCTATACGGAGACTGATACGTTTAATGCCAAAAACACCTGCAGACAAGCAGGTGGCAGACCCTCTACTCGAAAAGTTACATAGTGCTCCTTTGAAATCATGTAGGCACTGGCTATTCTGAAATACTTTAACTAAAAAACACGTTTTGTATTGAATTCAAACGTGCTTGGAAAAACCTTATTGGAAGTGTGATCTTTGCATCTCTCTCCTCTTAAACACTTTCCTGAGTGCTCCAGAATGTGTTTGCTTTTAATCCTTTAAGATCAAAAAGGGTTACAGCGAAGTCGTGTGAAGTTTGATAGCTGTAAAGATGGAAGTCTAAATGGGGCTGCACAAAAAGTGGATGCTATCTCTATAATGGGAACTACATGCTCTGACAGACTCCTTGGTCTGAGCAGAACTGTACATATTCTGGGCGATAGCATCTGTGAGAATGTTGATGGATCGAGGAAGAGGCCGATGACAGCACTTTACACACTGGCGCTAATGGCAAATTAAATTCACTCTCACCAAGGATGTTTGGCAGGACAAGTGCTGTTTCCTTCACTTTGAGGGCTAAAATGTATAACCCCTGTTGGAGGCTGGTCTGTGATGTGGACAGGACAGGCCTTTGGTGACATCGAATGACACTGGAAGGTCAGCGGCACTTGTATCTGTTAAATGGATCGGATTAAGTGGATGCTGCTTCCTCTTATAATGCGCAGCTTCTTTTTTGGAGCGAGGTGGTGAACACAAGAAGTCCTGTCCCCCTCACACTGCGCTAAGAGCCGCTGACAGGTGCACTGAAATGTCTTTAGGCGTTGGGGAATTGAAACTACATTTACCTTACTTCTGCTTTTTGTTCAGCTGTGGCTCGAAACACTACTCTTAAATCTGTTTGCTGCAGGCAGCTTTGGTAGAAGAGATCAAAACATGTTTGTTCCCCGCAATGACTACAGTTTTACTTCCTTGTTTATTGAGATGTTTCTTTCCAACAGTCAGGCCTGAAGGAGCAGGACATATGCAAGAAGAAATAAATGTCAAACTACCAGCAAACACAATGCCGCAGTTGGACTGTAGGAGGCAGCGTGTGTGTCATTTTAATGATGCTGAGCAGGGCTTTAAGGAAAGTGTGCCTCCAAACCCAGGCTGCTGTTATTCTGGGATAGGTTAAGCTTTGGCCTTTTCAAACTTGATGTAAAACACACACGTGATATGTTTAAGGAGCATGCAGTGACTGGTGGTCTTGACCAATTAGGAATGGTTCTCCGGAGGTGGGAGAGCGACCTTTTTGTATAATTAGTTCTCTTATTTAAAGCAAAGATTTTGAGTCCAATAACTAATTAGGTGTCATAAAAGGCAAATTAAAGGTTTTTGTGATCCCCGAGGGAATCACAGCCACTCGTTTCCTTCTCTCCGTGCCAGCACTTGCCCGTACACATGTATACAGACACACATATAGCCCTCTCCTCTCTCTCCTCATTAAGAGTGTTTTTAGTTCTGTGGAAGGCTGTCAGCAGAGCACTGTTGGCATACCTGCAGAGAGCTCTCCTAACAAGCCATGAAATGCAGGTAGAGCAGTCTGTCCTTAGCCGCGCTGCCTTAAATTCCAGGCTTTTTACCTTCATTTACGCTCAACATTGGTATTTATAGCAGGTTTTGTGATCCTAATGCACAAGCTTCCAGGGGCCTGTTTTTGAGGGCTAGGGTGAGCGAGCTGGAGGGCTGGCACAAACACTAATTGATAGCTCCCATCACACGCACCGCACCAATTAGCCTTTCCTTCTCGCTCCTGATAAAGAAATAAGATTGCTTAACAGCAGCGGAGCATGCACTGACATATAAAACAAAGCCATAAATTTGACTAACAAGCTCTGCGATTTCTTCCACTTCTTTCTTAACAGGGCAAAATGCTAATTATGTAACATTATTGATATGCTGGACAAAAATATGAAAATCTGGATCCAATAAGGCACTTTGCCGGTCCATTTAAGTGTGTCAGGGAAAGTATGTGCTTGTGTTTGAAACAAGTGTGGAGGATAGTGTAAGGTTTGTGGAAGTGAATGAAGTTGACAGGGCAAACAGAGAATACCAGTCCAGAGTGGAGCAGGTTTTTATTACTGAAAATACAAGCAGCGTTGTTCTAAAGTACTTTACCAATCCTACTTGATACAGTGACAAAGGTAAAGTTACTAATAAACTAGTTGTTGAAAGTAAATGTTTTTATGAGGAAGGGATAAAATAGAGACAGACTGTAATGTGCAGTGTGAGGTTACAGTAGTGACATTTCAACTTATTATTCAGCATTACTTTCCGGCCAAAGCTCTTTTATGGATGCCCACACTCACTAAACATGGCGTCACCCCCTGCCATGCAAAGTGTCCAGTTAGTTGTATTTTCTTCAGAGTGAAAGAGAGGGAGAAATGTGTTTTGAAAGTAGAGTGGCAAGTGGCGTCCACTGTGTGTTCTTTTAGCCGGATCAATAGCTCAGTGTGTGAGAGAGTGTCTTAAGAGCTGTTGTCTTGTGCTTTCAGCTGTGGCAGACCTGTTAGTGCTTCAGAGGGGAGCGCTGCGCCCCAGCCTCTACCAGCAGTGGCCTGAGGGGGGCTTTTAGTCCAAACACAAATGTCAACCACACATAGACTATTAGTGTTTAGTGCAGTTATTAAATGGACTTTATTTGTCCTTTAGGAGGCTAAAAGGCGCACTTAAAGGGGACCTGTGTGACAGCAAAGCAATTTGCGAGTTTGGTAACTTAGGTTTGCTGGTTGCAGACACATGAGTACAGATAAGTGTAAAAGGAGGAAGGCTGTAATGTTCAGAATGTGTGTGTGTGTGTGTTAGCCTGAGTGAGTCCCACTGTGAGTGCATGGAGCACACTGAGTGTATGCTAAAAGGCACTTAGGCCATAACATATCTCACTGGGGTCTGGTAGCAGCGTTTTTGTGGTCAGAGGCTTTTTAAAAGGTTAATGTTAATCTATACCAAACAAAGCCCATGAGGAGCTTTTACAGCTGTGGACAGTTGAGTGAAATGGCTTTGATGAAATGGTAGGTAACTAATGTAGTGCACAGCATGCTGTAAATATTACAGTAAGCAGAATAAGCATTGTGCTCTTATCTTGTGTATACTCAGGACAGGCTCTTTAGAGGCTGGCTGCCACTGATCATGTAACTTTTGTACTACAGCATGTTCTAGTGGAACAGGTAAGTCAGGACTGCATGGTCCAATGTGACCCGTGTGCCTATCTACATGGAAGAGTGTTTTCTTTAATGCATATGAAGCAGGCGAGGCGCTGCACTGTGGCCATGAGCGCGCGCATCCTGAGATGCCTGAAGAAGCAGGAGCTTATCAAAAAGGGAACATGAAAAGTCACTGGTGTCCCTGGCCGTAAATCACGCATGGCTGTTTGTCTCTTATCACTACAGGTGTGCCCATGCTCTCCGTCCAGCCCAAAGGGAAACAGAAGGGATGTGCTGGCTGCAATCGCAAGATTAAAGACCGCTACCTGCTCAAGGCCCTGGACAAATACTGGCACGAGGACTGCCTGAAATGTGCCTGCTGCGACTGCCGCCTGGGGGAGGTGGGCTCCACCCTGTACACCAAAGCCAACCTCATCCTGTGTCGCAGGGACTACCTGAGGTAAGCGCGCGCACACTAGCACAACCAGAGACCACTCCGGTGGTTATGTGACCTCCTGCCATCACACAGATTGCATGTATGTTCTGGGTACATCTACTTTTCATTGGAGCGCTCCAAAATGTCTGCTGCCTCAATAACTAAAACACTTTATTTACTGATGTATTCCCAAAGCAAAAACAACGTGTTTTAGAACTGTCTACTTTATGACAAGAAAACCGTCACAACATGCATCATGCTGCTGCTGAATTGAGCTGCAACTGTTCAGAATGTACAATACAAATGTCTCAGTGGAGTGTGTTCCTGTTTGTCAGTTTAGTGCACAGCAGCCCTTCCATCAGATTTTTCTGAGAAATCATTATGTGATTCATTTCTTTACAGAGAAAGTGCATTTGCTGTAAAAGTATAGTCCAACTGTGAACCAATTCTATAGCTACAAAGACCACTGTGGTTCAGCCTTCATTGTTGGTCATACTAAGTACATGGAAAATGCAAGTCCATTAAGACTTACATTAGAGAAGAGACAGCACGCCAGACCATTACATGTTTAGATAATGTTTATTCAATAATGTTGTCTCTTCATTTCTGCCTCCTTATGTGTGTTTTTAGATGTACCTGTTTCAGTTGGCAGGGAGGGACAGTCCAGTGTTGCTTCTGTAGTTTTTTTTTTTTTCAGATGCCCCTACCATCTGCTTGATAAATTAAACATGACCATTTCCTGGGCGTTAAGTCACATTCCCAATGAGATCTGAGCATTTATCTGAGAGAGAAGTCCCTCGAGGACGACTTAGCGATGCCACTGCCCTAAGCCCCCGCTCCCCTATAATTCGGACCCCCACCTTCCTCCCTCTCTCTCAGCTCTGTGTCTCTCCTGTTTGATGTATTCAGCTATTTCAGAACGAGTTTGCTCCTAGTTTTTTGTTGAAACTGAATACAAGGTGATAGATTCATTGCATAATATGGATCAATTAAAATGTGGCGTGACCAAGTTTTACATCATTCAAATAACTCCACATAACTACATGTTTCATGTACAAATGTATCACTCAGGAATACAACTGAAACAACAAATAATGATCTTATCACTTCAAAAACTGAAATCACTGTGTCACTGTAGAACAGACCTGTCCCATTAAATCTTCTCCAAAGTGTGTATTACAGACCTGAGTGCAGATGATTTAACTTATGGCTGTCTATGACATTTCACATGGCCCATCTCACTGTGTGTGACCTAAAAGGAGTGGTATCCCACTTGAGAGGCGCTTAGGGACGTTGTGTTGAGCTGGCCATTACCATCCATCAGCTCCCACCCACAGTTAATGCTTTTAAGATGCAGTGAGAGGTCCACTCCGACCTGGTCCTGCACCCTGCAGGGCCACGCGGAGCAGATGAGGTAATAATAAATGGGCAAATGACCACCACAAAGCAAAAATGATGAAGCCAAGACTTTCACATGGTAGAATATGTTCAGAAAGAGCTACCACCCCAACACCCCCAAGCAATAAGTGTCAAACTAGAGCAGAGACAATTTCTGCATTAGAACAGAGGGACGAGGGGGTCAGGGACAGAATGACGTCTATAATCAGAATTTACAATATCTAAAATAGGACTAAATAGGAGAGGTAGAGAAAGCTTTGTGCGTCTGTGGTGGCCCCTACTGCCTAATGAAATCCATCCCACTCGCCTGCTCTTCAGCTCACCACAAATGCAGCGCACTTAATGGCTAGAGATGCTTGAGATGAATTCTATTATGGAACAAATTAAAAACCTTGCCTCACGAACAGAGAGGAGTGTTTGAAAGTAGGTGATGCAGTCTCCCTCCACAGCCGGATGTAGTTTTTTTTTTTTTTTTTTTTTTTTTTTCTATAGGACAGATAAGTTCACCCGCAGTAATGAAGTTAAATGTGTTCACTGAATTAGCCACCACATCATTAAATACATACAGGGGATTAGACACCGTTTAGTTATACTTAGCTGACATAGCCTACTGCGAAAATGTAGTAGTTTTTAATTTGGTTTTGTGTTTTTTAAGCTATTAATTTTTAAAAACCGAGTATGCAATATGAGCAGCTATGTGCACTCGTCATCTAGAAACAAACACAGAAAAACACAGCTTTGATTCATTTAAATTTGGAATAATATGGGCTACAGACTAACGTACTGTGTGTCTCAGTCCCACTTATTAGGTCAAAGGCGACGTGATTGTCCAATTAACGAACTAAGAATGTTGAAAGGCGGTGTATTTATATGTAAAGACATGAATGTTTGCACCCTCCGAATGTGCCTTCCTTTCTGTCTGTACTACATTTAAGTGAAAAAGTTGCTCCGTCTCCCTTCTTGGTCGGGCATGAGGGATCTAAACACTCCGGTTAGCACTTTCAAAAAGACACAACAGTTGGTGAAGGTCGAACCACTGGATGCATGCATTAACAGCTTAGCCTTTTATGAAATCTGACAAACCCATGGCATACGGGGACTCCTCAAAGAGCGCCGGGAACAGGTAGAAAACTTCAAGAGGCGCAACCCGGCCCATCTCAGCTGCACCGCTCCACGTGATACACCAGAGAACTCGGAGGGTTTGAAGTCTGCAAAGCTCCGAGTTGAAAGAACTAAAGAAGACCATGGTTTCTCTAAAAACCCATTGTAATAACTCAATAACAGAAAGAGAGGAATACTTTATAGAGCTGCCGTTCAGTGGTGCTTCAAAACAACTCGCGCAATCCTCTCAAAGTCCATTGTAGATATGCCTTCCCCTGAATAATAAAAGATTTACCCATACATACATGTAAGGTTCCGAGTGACTGAAATTATTTAGATTCCTTCTGCAACAAAGTGGTAAAGTCTCTAACTACAGTTGTCAGCTTTTGTGCTCAAGTTTGTGCACTATGTAACTTTTCTCGAGTGTCTACACTGCTTATTTACGTGAAGAAAGGATTACTCTGACTGGAATGTACTGGAGTATGGCATTAAACTTATCATAGTTAGTAAAAACATGATCAACCACAAGGACGATAAAATAAAACACAGTGCAAAAAAAGTGTAAGTAACTTTGTGCTTTACATTATTACAAGTAACTATGAGATTATATTTCTTTTAGCTTTAAACACTCACTATGTAACTTTTCTGGTGGACGGTCAGTCATCTGCTGTCTATCTCCATGGAGACGGAAGTTACAGGTCATATCTGTGAAGAGATGACCCTGCTCAAACTAATAAGGCATGTTTTTCTATGTATTTTTTCAGCAATAAAACCAACTGTAATAACAAAAGGTAATAAAGAAAAGTTTAATATCATACTATGAAATTTTCCAGGTCAAGATGGTGGACCCCAAGCAGAAAAGTTACACAGTGCAGCTTTAAGACAGATTGAAATATTCTGTCTATTGTTATTTATTATTCTTTATCCTCAACATGGACTTATACATTTATTGTTGTACGCTTCAAATTATTTAGAATCAGTCAACCACTTCAACCAGTCATATGTTTTTTACACTTGACTTTGCTGTCAGAAAAACAATTTTCAGCCTTTGTGCCCAAAATAATCGTAGCAAAAAGCTTGGTTATATCCATACTTTTTTACTAGTGAGAAATGGTGGCGATGTTGATTTTGTTTCACTTTGGGTCAGAGAATATTGATTCCTTTAATCCTAATGGCCATGGAAATTGAAGTGCATGAGCCAGTGCACTCTCACAATACATGACATATGTCAGAACAATACCTGGGAATTCAGCACAAAATAGCCCATTCAATCAAAAACGTCAGCTAAATGAAATGAATTAATGGAGTTCTGTTTCTCTCCCTGCTCTCTTTAAAGCCACCATGTCACACAGTGTTTTATATTATTGTGTTATGCTAAAAGCCTGCTTCTACAATACATGTATTCTGATAAAAGGCTCTCAACACCAGCCTTTATGTGAGGTAGAGCTGCACAAAATGAGAAAAACATGCAATACTATTTGATGGCTATGCTGGAAATGGCACTAATCATTGGTGGTGCCCTAATTCTTTCTATAATGTCAGTTTAAACTTAAATTTGGCCATTTAAACTGTACATGATCTTGCAAGACCCAAACAGGTGATGAAGTAGAATATAACTTATACATAAATATAATATATAAGTAAAATGTAGCAGTTTAGCTTGTCCAAAGTAGCAGCTCTTGTCATGTGGGTCCACTTTGCAGTATCAATATAAATGTTGGTCATTTCGATGTTACATATTTTAGTCTCCAACCTCCACAGAAACCAAAAACCTCAAATAAACTGCATTCTCTCATATCAGACCTGTGCTACTTTAATAATACTCTATAATATTTCAGCGGGTGGTGGTTAAAAAGCTTGTTTAGTGTCTTTTACAGCACAAGCACAGGGGATAAAAGCTGACCTGCGCGTAAGTTATGAGGCTTGATACATTGGCACACTTTGTCTTGGGTTGCCTTTAGCCTCATAGACTATGACAGAGCAGATCGTAATGTCTTTGAACAGTTCTCCGCAGCTGTAATCTGCTCTTAGCACAAGGAGCCCAATTAAGCTGAGCGCGGGTGCCACATTATAACCCAGGCCAATCCACCGTTGGCTAAAGAAGTGTGTGAACGTCCCATTCGCAGGCACTTTGTTCATTCCACATTCATGTTTTAATAAAGGCAGAACAAAGGCCTCATCTCAGAGCCAAATGTGCGCCTGTGATATGAAAAACAGATAAATTAAATGAGGTCAAAACAGGTGAAGTGGCTGGATTTATGATGTAAGGATTCACTAACTCTTTTAAAAGGGAATGAGCGGTAACCAGGGAGCATAGAAAGCGTTTTTTGGATGGACATTCAAAGTCAATTTACCTATTCAAGTTGTTTACAAAGTAGCTGCCATTGAACTACTACAGTATTTACATTGCAATCCATATGTTGGCCTGTATGTACCTCATGAAGAACAAGATAACGTACACACTGTATTACGTTGTATTTATAGATAGAATGTACCACGTGTAGGGTAAAATGAAGGCTTTGTTCTTTTTCTTCTCATTTTTAACAAATAAATATAGCTTTTTTCTCCAGACTTCTGAAGCAATAAGCACAAATCATCCAATTTTTTGTAACAATCCCTGCTTCTTTCACAATGCAGTGTATATCTGTGAGTAGTAAAGGTCATCCCCTGGTACATTTCTCTCGGCTGTATTAGGTCATGAGGGACACAGAGCTGAAAAGGGAAACCTATCCACAGGTGTCGCACTCTGCTTGGACCGAGGGCAGACATTAGTGAAAGAGCACGCTGGGCCTCCCCACCGAGTGTATTCACCAGCTGTATAGATCAAGTACACTCATGTCCACCTCCCAGCAGGTGTAATGGAGATGTAACAATCATCCGGGGAGCAGTGGGGCTGTAACAGGTGTGTGCATGTCACACTGAGCGAGAGCCTGTGCTGCGATCGCTACAGCAGCTAGAGGGAGCCACGAGTGCCCTTTAACTTGACCTGATATAGACCACAAATAATCACTGGCTAGCAACCTGCAAAGTGTACTTTATAGTGTTTGGGGTATATCGAAGAAGATTAGGGTGCCCAAAAACGCAGCAAAATGAGAATGAAACCAGAACTAAACTAGGATTAAACCGGGACTAGAACTTAACCAGACAAACCAGAACTTAAACTAGAACAGGGCAAAAACATGTTTATATCAGGACTAAGCTGGGTTCAAATCAGGACAAGTGTCAATGCAACCAGAAGGTGTTTTTAAGGTGTTTTGGAGCTCATTTGAACATTAGCATGAATATAATTTGCGTGTACATGTATTTGATCAAGACAAAACTAATATACATGCACGAGTTTGTATTTTAAATAAGATTCATAACATTTGGATGCGATAATATGCAGTGATTAAATGCAGGGAATCAGTTTATAGTTGCCAAAACATATGGTCATCACACCATATATTCCAGTGTTATGTTTTGCTTTTAAATGTCCCTTTACTCTATAAAAAAACACATTATACTGCGCGAGCTCTCTGGGTGGCAGGTGTCCAGTGCATGTGAACAGCAGTGTTTTATTATAAGAGTAACTAGAGAACAGTGTGTGTGTTAAAACCCTGTGAATCTCTCTCATGGAACATAACAGCCCTGCTCCTGTGTCTCTGTCGCCCTGACTCCACTGGGCACGGACCCTAATTAGACGCAGAGCTGCTGGATAGACGCTTTTCTTTAACAAGATGAAATACAACTGAATGGGACAGGCACAAACGAGGCACCATATCAGCACTGTGCAACTCTACCGGAGCCCTACAAGTTTGGGGAACAAATTGTTTGGATGGCACGAGCTGTTAGGTTATGCCCCTTTTGCAAAACAAGGCTGCTCTCAAAACGCTGTCTCTAAAAATATATATAAATGTAAATGTAAGATCTGCAGGACTGCTTTAAATTCAAAATATGCCATACTCAAAAAGAACGAGGCCCAACTCTTATATATAAATCTTGCTTTTGTAGCATTTGGACATTACTTTATGACTGCTGGGGCAAAATGAGATTATCTGTTTATTTTGACACCTGGTTGTTGGTGATGTATTTTAAGCCCACGGTCAATGTTTTGTTATTATGTTAAAAGCAAGAAAATTGGGATGCATCAAGAGCAGTTTTAAGAGGACGGGAGCATCTTCTAGTCTCTGTGGTGAAAAGTATAAAGTATAGAGCTTTATTTTAGTAATGAGAATAAATCACATTATACCCACAAATGCTGACTGTCAGGATTATGGTCTTTTTTGGGTTGAAACTCTGGCACAGTTACACCAATCTATATTTATAATTATAACAGCGCAGTGATATTAAATTTACCGCATCTCTAAGCTGTCTGTCCATTGCATTCATCCAAACATGGGACGGACACGATCACTGCCCCCCTACGGCTCTTTTATACTGTTTGAATTCTGCAGATCGACCCGTGAACTCATTGGTTTTGCACAAATGTTTCTGAATTTGCAGCGTGCTCAGACAAGCCTTTGAAGGAGATTAAACCCATGTGATCATTTTAATTAGGCCATTAGTGGAAAATGAAGCTCTGTGTCTTAACAACTCATTAACAGTAATACCTACTACAGAAATATTTGTGCTACACTGCTAGATTTTCTATGCACCGCCATTGTTGCGTTTTCAGTATATTTCTGTGTACTCTTTTATTGTATGAAGGTAAAGGGAGCACGCAGGGTTAATCGGTGTGTGTGTGTCTGTCTTTCAGGCTCTTCGGTACAACAGGGAACTGTGCAGCCTGCAGTAAACTCATCCCCGCCTTTGAAATGGTGATGAGAGCCCGAGATAATGTTTACCATTTGGACTGTTTTGCCTGTCAGCTTTGTAACCAGAGGTAAGAAAGGAAATCCAAAAACACTGCCTTGTTAGAAAATCATAAACACAAAATATCCAATCTCTCAAATATTTGGATGGGGGTTCTCTGCAAAAACACATCTTCCTGTTTGGTGAGAGCTGTTGTTGTAGATAGAGACTCATGTTAAATAATTACGTCTACTGAACAGAAGTTTGGCCGCGTTTGAATCGGCCGAGCGGGTGTTAAATGAGCTCATGTTTTTAAGTGTCAGAGGAACTACAAAACACACCATAAAACTACAGACCCACCTACATGTGTGAAAAGGCATTCCTCTTAAACCCACTGACAAAAACTCAGTACGATTACACTGGAGCTTGGCAGTATAGCAGTACTTTTTGATGATCTCAATTTAATAAGAACATAAAGTCATATAAATCGTGTAAGATCATCCCAATGTGTTGTTTTCAGAGTCTAGAAACTGAAGATGACGTACATTCTGTCAGGAGCAAGAGCCAGTGTATCCTCGTATTGTGTTTTTACATGAGAAATATCCAAAAAGGAAAAAAAATCACAGCTGTTAAACCAGATTATTTCCATTAATGGCAAGATCTTGAGTTTAGAACCTGCTTTACTATAGAAAATCTGCCCCTTGTCTGTATTAAATGTTATTGGCCCATAAAATGTTGTGACAATAATGGTTATCAGATGAATTTAAAGTTAAGATTAAGGTTGAAGTACCACAAAAAATGTATGTACTAACGCAAAAGTTCAGAAACTCATCTTATTTTTTGATTATATTTATTCTTTGCTCATTATAGACTCCACGTTCAATTTAAACCTTCAAAATGACACTGTTATTATATTACTGAAGATGAATCCCTCCCTGTACTATTAACTAAACAATGAAGCATTTATTAACTAATGAAAATACTACAGTTGTATGAGCTCGTATTAACCTATGTGACTTTAAAGTACACCTGTGTTACCATTTTAATACTCTCATACTTCAATTTCATACCACTAACTCAATGAACTCGGACCTTTTTAAATGATGTTTTCCTGCAGATCTTATTTGTACCGAGTTTCTTTTGGAGTTTCCTTTCTATCATCTTCCCAAAACTGCTGGTTACATCTTTTTATGGTGTAAGAATCTCTGTAGATCAGCGATTTCTGAAAGACCAGACCACGGCACATTCACATTCACATTCACAGACACACATTTCTTTTATTCTCATTCTTGTGGGAACTTCGACATAGGTCTGAATCCACTCGTGTATTTTAAAAAAAAGCACTGCGCCTGCTGCATCTAATAATATAGTGGTCAGTAACCTCATTTTAGAAGACTACTTGAGAAAAATAATATGATAAATGATTAAATGTGTAGTAATTATCTTGAATATTGCAGCATTGATGTAACTGTCAAATCACAATCGACTTAATGAATCAGATACTTCGCGCTGAACTAGTTGTCAGAAGGAAACGATTATTGACCCGGGTGTCAATACTGAACAAAAATAACTTAAAACTGACAAACTATGTGCTCAATGTGGTGTCAAGTATCAAATTTGGGTTCTGTATCTTCGTGTAATCCTTTATTTTTGAGCCTATGATGCTACGATGTGACATACAGTGAATCTGACATATCCAAATATTGCTTTTTGCCATTAATGCGGTGTCAGTAATGGGTGCAGCGGGGAGCGCGGCTGTCAGGGGTGCCGTGACCCTGCTCTCTCACACAGCACAAGCCCATTAACCTTGTACGGGCCGCGTCCAGTTTCCATAGTGAGCACCTGCTGTAAGGGAATCATGAGTGTACCTCTCCTCTCCACTCAGACCACAAGCCAGGACTCATCTGTGCGCACGTGGCCCTGACTATTGCACCATTATTACACATTACACATGACTCTGCTGTAGTCTGATATTGACACTTTACCCCAGTTACATAATTACATCCTTAAAATGTGGGATGAGAGATTCTTTTGAGCTAGAGCTGCGTCAGACTCCAACTAAATCTCATACAAGCATCACAGTGTTGTATTTCTAGTGTGTCATAGAGTAGTCATTTCATTTTATCAGTAGATTAATGCAAAAAAATGTGACATCAAACTGATAAAGGAACAAAAAAAAGTGCTAAATCGATAACGAAATCAGCAAATACAATGTGGCGCGTAATAAGCCAAAGGTTTTTCCACTCGCACACCACCTCGTTTATATACTGAATGTGTTTTATTAACTGTTTTGAGTTTTGTTTTATAAAAAAATGCAATCTTCACAGCAAAACTTTGACATTTTCGAGGAACAATAAACTGAAATTTCCAACTAAAACTTATTTTTTAACGTCTAATGAACTGTGTTGCTGGAGAAAAGCTTGTCACGTTGCCAATCATTTTGAGTTTTCTAATTATCTCTTTGACATGTTTTGTGTGTGGACAGGTTTTGCGTGGGCGACAAGTTTTTCCTAAAGAACAACATGATTTTGTGTCAAATGGACTATGAGGAGGGCCAGCTGAACGGAAGCTTCGAGACACAGGTGCAATAGTGGGACCGCACTCCACTCTCCACTCACTCATTGTGCTGCACTTGGAATAGACAAGCGTTGGTCTGCTTGCCTGCAATACTTTTGAAGAAGAGCCCTTTATCGGTCCCTGAGGACTCTATTGTAAATGTTTTGGCCCCTCCCACACCCCAACACTGAGCAGTTACTAATTTTGATGTACAGTTGTGCCTGCTTTGCTGAGCACCGTATTGCTTGTATGTTTTTGTGAAGTTTGTTTAAGATTTGTTTTATTCTTTCTGACTAGGGTCACTGGAGGGTATGTACAGTCAGTTTTCTCTGTATATATAAACTGGAACTTTATTTTATGAAATGTAATGCAATTTTATTACTAGTGTGAATTAAAAGATTCTTAAATGTTCATAGTGACTTCTTTTCTCTTGTACGGAAAACCAAAGTTGGACGGCGCGACGGACCCATGTGTTGAAATGTAATCATGCCTTCAAACTGCAATGCTACGAAAATCAGCAGGAGGGAAAGTGTATTTGAAGTCGTTCTTTAAAACATGATGCAACAGAAGAAGTTTTATTACATTTTGCAGACTTCTGATGGAATTTGAAATGTTGTTTAAACTGAAGTAAATAAGATTTTATTTGGAATAAAAGAATGATTCACCAAACTGTGTTGTTTTGAGCAGGTGTCATGAAAAGACAGCTAAGCCAAGCTGCTCTGTGATTCATGCGTCATTAATTGCCATCTGATTATGAGGGTGAATTGGCCTGGAAATGAAATGCAACAGCGAATAAATGAAAGAGAAAATGGAGGCTTGTGGAGTTTGAGCTCATTTAAAGAGAGGCGTCGGAGGTGCAGAGCGGGATTCAAAAGTCCTTCTCCCAAAAGATTGTGTTAATGGAGCCGTCTGACACTGTCTGTTTGTCTGATGAGGTTAGATCTGATACACGCGCAAAACAAACAACAAAACAGCTGTCACACTCTGGAGATGATTACTCTGATAATGTCACTAACTTTGCATTTAAATTTGGTAAAACATCAGCTTTTAATAACAAATCATTTGAGAAAGGTGTCCAGTGCACATCAGTTCAAATACAATCTCATTAGTCTCGTTTCCAAAAAGAGGCACTCCTGATCACTGCAAATACTTTCTCTGCAAAGCTTACATTTTTCATTAATTTGTTAAAGCTTACCTTGAGAGCCAGTAACTCAGAAAATGAAAGTGCCTGCTATTGGAGAAGGACATTTTTAATCTATTCAAATAACAATCTGCCTGTTTATGTCAACAGCGTAAAGTAAAAGACACTGCACATTTACTACTTCAATACTATTAGTGCCAAACTTCACGATACTAAGTCCTCTTTGAGTTTTGTTGCAGCCTAACATATGTAGTAACACATGGTGGAATTTTATGTTTAATTAAAAAATGTCAAAATGTGTTTTGTGAAATTCTGTTTATTGAATTATGCCACATCTGAGAACATCCTTTATCATAATGTGCTAAAGTGGAAAGGAAAGGTTTTTGTGTGGACCCCGTGGTAACTGCACAGATCTACTAGACCGAGATACTTATTACCTACTTATTTGAGCGTTAAAGAGTATTCATTCATCAGTGTTGTCAGGCAAAGTGATCAAAACGAGAAACAAGGGGTCTCCATGCAAACACAAATACGACATGTGCAGAAAATTGATGCAAATTTGCCATAAAACACTGAATTATGTGTTGAATTAATGAACTGTACTCACCAAACAGAAACACAGGAGGTGCGCCATGATCAGGTGGTCAAAAGTGAGTCTTTTCAGGGCATCTGGCATAAAATCCATTCACTGTATATGAAAAAAATGCACTCATGGAAGAAGATGAGTAGCTGTGGCAACAAAGTGAACAGCCAAAATAAATAAATAAAATAAATGAGACAACCTGGTGGACAGCGTGGGGGTTTGTCACAACCAGTCGAGTTGGCGTCAGGCCAGACTATGAATAAATAAATGAGTCGTCAGGGGCTGAACGTGGCCTGTAACAAAAGCAGAATTATCTTATACCAACTATATCCCAACTATCTAAAAAGTACTCCCAGTAGCAGTTCAAAATCTCATATAGTAACGTGTTATTACTTTTCTGGAGACACATTTAACTTCCATTTTTAAAGCAGGTGTGACACTGTGTAGGCATTCTCCAGCAGCAGGACATGGAGCAGAAATATAATTTGCTAACACATAAATCAAGTGTGCAAAGAGCATTAATTAGAAATTCATTAAAAATTCAGACTCAGCGGCAGGTGTGCAAATAAAGGATTAGCTAGACATCAATTATACCACATAAGAGAACATCCTAATTGCAATTCCTGGATTGATTTACAGGGGGAAACAATCAGGCCGCGTGCAATATGGCTGATTGCTCATTTTCCGGAAAAATAATGAGGAAAACACCTCACCAGGTAGCTCCGTTCCCCTGCTGCAAATGAACACACTCCACTATATTCATCTGTTTGCCACATTTTAGCACTAATCATTTAGAAATATAACAGGTAGGAGTCTATTAAGACACATTGCCCAATAATTACCTGCACACATACAAATATATACACACATCCATTACGCCGTGGCAGCCCATCTGTTTTTTGGGAAGTTCTTAAGCACCAAATGTTGCAGCGTTACAGCTCAAGTTTTGTGGAAATCTCCCACCTCCTCTGTGTTCCTGATTACCGCATTATGGCATCTGCTTAATTAGCTTGGCTGGAGTGGTATGTTGCACACTTGGGGGTGGTAAAAAATGCCCTTCCCTCTTGCTCATTATCTGCCTGGATTCATGTGATGGATAATCTCTCCTGACAGACATCGGTATTGACATAGAGGACAGCTGTCAGTGATGTGTGCCCATTAAATAAATAAATAAAATTAAATAAATAAAAAAAACTTGCAGAAGGAAAGGCACATAGGTGTAGAGGCAGCCAAAATCCTCACTCCAAACTCCGTGCTTCATTTCGGATCTGTCGATGCTGCAACACTTCTAATTACACTGGATTTAATTTTATGGATGAAAGTTTTTTGGGGGGAGACGGGTGCATTTTGATTACTACAGGTAATGCTCAAAGTAGAACCTCCTGCCAGTGTGTTTTGTAAATTGGTTTGCTGTCCAACTCTTGGCGAGAAATCAACCTCATTATTGCCATGTGGGAATATCGAATCATTATCTGCAACGTGCTTCTGGGCGATTATCCCGCCATTTGCAACTTTTTCTTGATGGGGTAGTGAGAGTTTGGACAAAATTGTGGCTTGTTAATAAGGTGAGGTAATATAGTTTTAAGGCTTGGCAATCAAAAGCGAGCATCTCTGCAGTTCCAGCAGGATTTTTATGAAGTAAACTACAGCCTCATTGCAGCGTGAACCCAAAGCTTGTGTGTTTAATGACTATCCGCACATGAATCCACTTGTTATGGCTTATATAGTTATTACATGTACACTTATAAAGGTTGTGACGAGCTTGTGGACTTGCAAAAGACTGTGGCAAGCTCCATTAGCCTCTGTGTGATTTTGTGCCCTTTTTGTCATCATTCAGCAGCTTCTCAAACTAAACTAATTGGCATTTTTTCCTATACTGAACATTTCAGTCGTAATTACAGATATGATTATACTTTTTGTTCGCTTCTGTCAATAGTTTGAAATAGGGTTTAAATGGTTTGCCTCAGATAACGGCGAGCTGAGTGAAACAGTTTTACAACGAGATCATCGGATCCCAGTTCAACATAAACTTTATATTTCAAGCAGTTACACATAGTTCAGTGACCATGACATCCAAACAAATAACAATGTTTATAGCTCATGCATGAATGCACCTTTTCATCATGACATTGAAAATATTAAGGTGAAAAGACTGTGTCCACTTTAAATATGTGTTTATTGTTGAATGGCACGAGAGCACCCAGATGCCAACATTATGTTCCATTTTTGCAAACAGAAGCTGTGCCTCCTTGTGGACTTTTAAAACTGGCGACAAAACAACACTGTTTGCAAAAAAAAGTCAATTCAATGCCACTTTTGTGTTGAGTATTCTTCTGTGGACAAGAGCCTTTAGAACAGCATTCATTTAAAAACACGTCTACAGATACTTATTTGTCAAGGACTATTATGGAATAAACACTTTTTCACAGCACTAAAACTCCAGTGTGCTTCATCGATGGCTAATGGACCAATGCTCTCCAGTGTCTGGGCCTAAAGAGAGTGGAGAGGCCAATTAGAGCCATGTGGCTTTGATTAGTCCTGATTCCACCACACTGCTGGGAGGACCGTAGAAAACGACTTTATCATTTACTCTTCATACTCGTTTTGACACAAAGCCCAACATGGGAGAGTGTATGGATCTTCATAATATTAACAGGTAAATGTGAACATGGTAACTAAAGCACAATAACCATGGATAAGCCCATATACCTACCCACAGTCAGTGCTGCCCAATACATGCGAAACTGAAATAAATGTCTACAGATGCATGAACTTGCCCTAAAAGAGGTTTGCTTACTCTGTGATCTCATTCTTAAATGAAACCAATTTGCCTAGAAATTGGTTCTTGGGCCTAATGCTGAACTGGGTACATCAGCGGCACTGCACACGCACAAACACTTTCACAGTCACACCATTTCCAGCCCTTCCCTCGCCGCAAATCATGTTGGACTTTGAAGTGCTAATTTTGGAAGTTTAGCCAATTTTTATTTGCTGCTTTGAAATGTATCCCCTAAGCTGCTGCACCAGCAATGAAATATACAGACCTTTACAATGAGGGATAAGTGACCAAAATGAGAAGCGCTGGGTTTTCTTCCTCACATTATATAACTGTGAATAATCCGCACAGAGCACTTCTCCTGTGCCATCGCTGCTTCAATTTAGATTTCTAAATATTATGCAGACTTTCACTTTTGCCTCATTCTTCAATCCCTCCCTAAAGTTACTACTCATTTAACCCTTTTCTGCCCAGAAGTCATTTTGGGATCAATAACTATTTATTTTATGCAAAGTAAAAATACTCAAGTCAAAGTTGTTGTTTTTTTTATGATTCTACTGTATCCTGACTGATGTCCACTCACTGCTCGGACCATATAGTCCACATATTCTGCCTATATATAGATGTTGAGAGAAGAGACTGGAATAACACAGTGAGAGGATCCAGACACAAGATCTAACCCTGAGCCTCTGTTTTAAAAGGGCCAAAGAAACCTACACCACACACCCTTTATTTATTTATTTATTTATTTATTTGGATAGCCCCTTCAAGGGAGTCCTTGAAAAAGAGATATATTTACTCAAAATAATAGGTCTTTTTTTAAGTCACAAACTTGAAATATTTCAGTGGACATTTGTCTGGGGACCTGTGGTTGTGGTTCACATCCTCGTCCCTGGGCAGACACTTCTCCCCCACAGACAAAAGGAAAGGACAAAGCACATTGCTGATGTACATTATCCAAATGTGCCATTGCCATTCAAGAATGACCTCAATCAGAATCCTTCTTTAACTCCTGCGCCTGGTGCTGGAGCATTACACTATAGTAAAGGAAGTGGATCAGATTGGCTCCTGTGAGCAGCCCCAGCTAATAACACAGAGAGCAGAGGAGAAAAGATTTGGAATGCACAGCTCTGCTGCTTTAACACAGTCCTGGACTTGCCACCAAATTGCTTTAGTAATCAGCTTTTTGAAAAGCTTATTTACTGCTTGTTTTGTATTTATTGTAGTTCTCAGAATGAAATATAAAATTGGATTTTATTACATGTGCAATTTTCTCCTCTCATGAAAGATAGAGCGAGCACGTGCACCTTGTTGAGCACAGCTGATCCACAGAGGATGCATATTGTATATTATTCTCCATTATCTGCAGTTTGGATGCTGTCTCTTTCTGCGGCTCGGGTGCACAAGGCGATGGGACCAGGGGAAACAAAGGCTCCCACATCAAAAGGCCCATGAGCCACAGTGGGTTCATCCGTGGATGTGAACTGACAGGGACAGGAGCTGAAGGGAAAGTGTAAGCATCTACTCTCTATGATACTAGTTTGGTGGTACAACTGCACATTTATTTTAAACAAGCACATAAAGTGGACTGGGCATTCAAAATCTCCATATCTCATCAGATTTCCATTTTACATTGTTTTATATTGATTCAAAATGTGTGAAAAACATTTGGTGAGTGCTGCTGTTTCTTTTCTCATTTTAAACTTGTATCTGCTCCATAGACTCCTGTAAAGGTTAAGACACACGTTTGAGGAGTAGAGCACCACTGCACTTGGAGCCCTTCTCCACATTTTGGACACAATCTTCAGCTCACCCTGTTGATTCTGAGTGGGTGAATTTAACTTACAAACCAGTTTTAGTGAATTATAAGGTAGATTGATGAGGAAACCATCTTTGAGCACGGGTAGAACATGCAAACCTCAAGTGACTTCCCTCTGTTTAAGCTGAACTGTGGTTTTGTGTCTGTTTCCCTTCTGCACGATCAGTATGTAACACCTCAATAGAATGAGTGAACATAAGACTTCTTTATACCCCTAGCCACATATTTTTGAGACTTCATTGAAATTCATGTTCCCTTTCAAATTTAACAAGCTAATCAGTCATCCTAATGCAGCATGAACATCCAGCTCTCTTGTGCTATTGCTGAGGCTGCACTCTGACAAGTATGTTCAAATTGCAGTGGTACTTACTTAACATTAACAAATATCATCTAATGCATTTTAATGGCTCATACACTCCCTCTTGCAACCCCATTACAGTGCAGTTCAGTCAGAGCATTACGCCTTGTATACGTTCCAGGGGCTGATTATTTTGGTGGCACATAACTCTAGCGAAATCCAAATGAGATCTCTCAGCGTTGACATACTTTCAGCTGCAGGTAGCTCACGCCTCATATATGATTAATTAATTGCGGCAGGCTGCCATCTGTGTTTTAACTGATTAAATAGCGCCCAAAGTGGGATGCACCTTTTGATGTGAACCTTTGGGGATCCAGCTCTGCCTTTGTATTTTCTACCTTGATTAAGCACAATACCGCGGCACTTCCTCTAAGCCCCACTGTTTCAAAGTCTCTTTAATTTGGGCGGAAAGGAAACAAAGGCAATGGACGTGCTTTATATTACTGCCCAATTCCTGTAGTCAAGGGGTGTGTCTGTCCCCGCGTTCACTTTCCTTCTGTTTTTTAGATAAGTCATAATCACAACACATACCACTACATAATGTTTTTCAAGGCACAAAAAGACAGTAGCGTGCGGTGACTTTTATGGGCAGGCGAGCAGACTTGGGTGGACATCAATATTTAGTCAATAACAATTTAATAACGCTGCTTTTTTATACAAACTGCATTGCAAATGAGTGTATTTATTTGTACAGACATTAATGCATATACTGAGCTATTCTGGAGTCAGAGTCAGACAGTCTAGACCTACATACTTTGTTAATATTTGTATATATTTGACTGGATTTGACACCCTGTCTGCATAAACAGGACTGGTCAGTGGGATGTTTGTTTCTTCACAGATTTGTCCTGCTCCTAACTTTATTTATGCAGCTGAGCCTTCAGTACTATTGTAATCTATGTACTTATTATTGTTATACATGTAGAAACCGTATGATTGACATGTGACAGCTCTACAGATGCGTAATGCACTCGTACATTGTGCATTTATGAAGAGATATAACAACATTGCACTGGTCAGACAGGTGATAGATGCTCTTATAATACAGCCTCATGTGTCAAAAACATCACCTTAACCTCTCACAGATGCAAACCAAAGCCACGTCTTTTCTGAACAAATGTCCTGTATTCCTCTAAAGCTGAGTAAGTCCACAATAATCACATATTTTTCTCCATACGTGTAATAGTCCCGTATTATAAGCTCCGCCCACATCCTCCATTGCTCACTATTTGATCAAATGACTGTCTGTTTTACTAACTAACATGTAATCTCTAGAAACGTGACGCTAAAACCCAGTTATTTCAGTCACTTGTGTTGAAAGTTGGCGCTGCTGTTGTCGTCTCACTTATTATCAATTTTCTTACGTCCAGTTCGTCTGTGGGTTTATCATGGGGTTTATTCAGCAGTGTTTGAGCCTGCTGTGGTCATCAATACGCACGTAAAAGCCTCTTCGGTTATAAAAGCGCATGTTGAGAATGTGGCACCGCATTGGCCTCCGTAGCAGAAAACAGCAACGCAAGTTAACAAAACCCGGACAACCATGATTGACGCATTCTGCTCAGTGGCCAGTAGGGTGTACTAAAGAACACCGTGACTTCAAACAATGCATTTATTCATTTGTTACTGTCCACTTTGCTCAATCAACCAATCGCTGTGAAGTCTTACCTCTCAGAAGAAGCAGAAAGATTTCACCCCTTCTTTTTTGCTATCGTCAAACGTTTATTCCAGCCATATAAGCGACGGTCATTCTGTACAGAAGCTAACTCCGAGTGACCACACTTCCAGAGGTGACTTCTTTTGCTCAATACGTTTACCCTTGAACTAGCAGATGCTCAGTTTGAGTCCAGGTCTGTTTTTTCATAAAGTGGATGTTTCACACAGCGCGGGGTTGGGGCAGTGAGCAAGCATCAAGCTTTCAGATAAAAATTGATTCCAGTAAATTCTCACCTGAGATCCATCACGGTGAAAGGCTTTAAAAGGTCACACGTGTAATAAGTTCCTATGGTCTCAGTCCCTCCAATAATAGGCCTTTAGTCTGCCATGGAAGGCTGGTATATAGAAATAATTGAGTAATCTGTGGACCATTCAATTCAATAGTGGGAGTGGGTGACAGAGCTGTGGCCTGGTGGGGTACAGAAAGGATGTACAGGGAAACTGCTGCCAGGGAAACGGTGAGTCCCCTAAAGCAGAGCACCTCCATCTCGAGACGCCATGTTGGATCTGTGACATTTGAGAGCCACTTCCAGGCCCAAATCACACAAGGCGGTGTCAGCGTTTCAACATGACGAAGATGTGGAATGTGACACGACACCAATTTATGCCTAAGAGTGTTGAATAAATTAAAAGCGAGCTATATCTCAAATTAATATCCTGGGAAGGGAGCGTGGATAAAACCAACCAAGCGAGGTCAGACGAGCAGACAGTACCAGTTTTTTATGTCTATTTTCTTATTTTTCAGAATTATTTGTTTGTTTGTTGGATTTTGTTTTACTATTTTTCTATTAAATAATTAAAAGCTGTCTCTGAATTTCAGTTCAGACACTTTTAATAGCTTTAATAAAGGATGGACTTACTGTAGTTTATATTAAGAATAATTCAGGCTAAATAGTTAATAAATACCAAACCTCATCCAAACTCAACCTTTTAATTAAGTATTTACATGAATTATTCTTATTCAACTATTTGTTCATGTTTTTTTAAGGCTAATTAATTATAAAGTGTCATTATTATAAAGTGATAACAAGTTTTTATATATTTTTTAATGTATTTTTCTTTGTTTAAAACTTAATATAAGGTATGTGCCATCGATCTATGGGACACTTCTTGAATGTCAGGAGGTTAATTGGTCGATTGGTTGGTTTAATACCTAAGAAATGATGGATTTGAAGCAGATTATGAGAAATTGGACTGGACCCTGCGCTCATTTTGTGATTGGCTGATTGTTTTACCTCACATGCGTCGGGGCCGTGCTCTCTCTGATACGATAACATGGTTTTGCCAGGTTTTTACTTAAAATATGTCTCGTGATAAGTGCCTGATTAATTGTTCTAAAGTTTATTAAGCAAAAACCTAACCACTAATGAATGGACCGTCTAATGCTACAACAGTTGTCTGGTTAAAAAGAAAAAAGACTTGATTAATGATGAGACAGATTCCTTATCAATTAAGGAAATAGTAATTGACTATAGTGCGGCGTCAGATCTCAGTTCCTCTGATAGCGTCTGGCATTTGAATAATCTTTTTCATATTGCAATTCAATATGAGGCTTCTCCCACTCCGGCCTTTGAGTGAACCACATCAGTCATCTCTCCATCGCTTTATCTGTCTCTGCACACAGCTGTTCCTGCTTCCTTCTTCATCAACATCTCTGCACTTTACGTCCCCCCAGAAAAGCGTTAGAAAGTCCTCGCCTTTTTATTTTACCACTTCAACTGTGATAAATCCGGCAACGTGTAATTATCTGTCAGCTATTTAGATCAAAAGCTTTCGCCGAATCAATTAAACGCAACGGCCGTCCTGTAATTAACATCCTTCACGAAGATCATTTGTTGACTACCTGTAATTGTGGCGGAACGGAGCTCTACGTCTTGACGATTTGCAAACTGTGAAAGCGTTTCACAGATGTCACAATAGAATTTACACATCATTTTATTCTTGGCAAAACAAAAAAAAAAAGTCTTCCACTACGCACACATTCGCACACAACATGACAGATTTAGAAATATGACTTAAACCAGAACAGATGGCCCTTAAAAGTAAAACACAGTAATTCAATCTGGCTAATGGGAAGAAAGCCACAAACGGCTCCATTCTCCATTCTTTGACTGGGACACAGGGCTGAATTGCTTCCCCAGCTTCAAGCCCCTCTATCATAGTGTGTTTCTGTGTTCCCCATGCATATTATAGGACATTTAAAAGGAAAACAGTGTATATTTACAAGACAGGCCCGACTGTGCGCGCAGACGAGAGCTATTAGTGCCTACATAGAGGGATGGAATTGTATTGTAATTGATTGTTACAAAAGATTGGTCTCCTCGAGAAAGGCTTTTTCGCACTCGCACTGACATTCCTTCTGCAAAACGATTACCATGTTGTTCAATCTTGGTCTTCCTTTGGCCTCTTTTAAGGAAAACTAAAACGCTGTTGTCATTGTTGGTAATGCACATGCCGAGATGTAAGTACTCCCTATAGGTACTCACATAGTAGCCATAAAAGATTAACTTATATTTAAAATGTTCTTCTATACTTAAATCGCTCAGAAGAACACTAATAGGTTTGATGTTTATGGTGTTAGTTGTCTGTAACCTTAAATGCAAATTGGTCGTTGGGTTTTCATTTCAACTGAGAGACTTATAACTGGACAAACAATGAATAAATTGAGTAACTTTTGTGTTGGAACGTCCGCAGCCTCCTTGTTTTTGTGGAGATGTTATTACTTTTGAATATTCCTCAGCACGACCTTTAACGTATCCTGCATTTATTCAATTAGAGTTGTGTCTATTGCCTTAAAAAACATGGATTCATACAGTGAGCGGAGTCGACTCTGCACAGATCTTGGTCTTTTTATCTCCATGTATAGATGCGTACGTTTAATGCCATAAAGTGGAACCTCCGTGGAGACAAGCAACTGGCAGATCTTTTACCAGCAAAGTTGCATTATCCACCAACTTGTCTTTAATATTGCTTATTCAGTCAATAAAACATCTCGTCTAAAGCGGTTATAAAAAGGTTTTCACTGGCAAAACCAGGTAAAAGAAAAATCCTCCTGGTTTATTTTGTTGGGTTAAACTGCAGCTTTACTTTTGTTGGATATGGTGGCTATGCAAAAACAACATTAACCTAGTGAATTAGAACACACCCAAATTGAGTTCAGGTCTGGGGACTATCATTTTTTATTATGCTGCAGTTTCGATGCTTAAGGACAAACCTTGTGTTATGTTCTGTGTCCGTTTTCTCGCTATTGCAATTTGAATGCATAGAAAGAGCCTCACCTTGTATCCTGGAGAGAAATGATGCTTTGATTGGAGCATCTGTTTTGATTAGGGGTAACTAATGCTGTTGGGGGAGGGGTCTTCCTTACTACCACCAGGGTACTACGTTCTGTTCAATGCACTGCAGCTTGGACCTCTAGTCATTGTTGGTGGAATATATATTAACCTGGAAAGCCACAAACTTCCCAACCTCTTTGTTGACAGGTTTTATGAGGCTATAATGCACTTTGTGATGTATAGCATAATAACCTGCTGAATGACTGTAGGGCCTTACTCTTAATATTGCACGCTGAGAGAATCAGGCCAAATTATTGTAATGAGACCAAAATTTCCATACAACAGCGAAATGAGTTCATTACTCTAAGTTATATTGGTGGAGTAACCAAAAGAAATTGATGCTTTTATTACTTTGGAATTCAATTTGAGACATAAACAATATTAGGCAAATAAGCAGCGAGCGGATTGTATTAATAATTACATTAGGGTTATCACAAAGGTTATCAGAGGGGCCTGTGCGGCGCCGTGTCGGCTTTGCTATCAAACAATGATAATGTCCGACCAGGACTTACGAATGGTTTAACTGGAAACAATGATTTAGATCAGTGGTTCACAACATTTTTTTTTTTAGATACATTGGTGACCCCAACACACTTGTCCGGCCTCACAGTGAAACGCCGATATTTTATGAGGAAAAATAAAATTGTTTTATGGTTAATAAAGATGTTATAGAACAGTAATCATTATAAAATACTTTATAGAAGCAATTAAATGCAATTCCTTTATTATAATTCAAGCTCTAGTTTTGGACCTTTTTATGAACCTCCTGGGCCCCTGTGAATCCTCAGGGAATTTAGGTTGTGGCCCCTGGGCTGGGAACCACTGGCTCAGAACATTGACATTTGATCAGTTATTGATTATTTAACGCCAACATTTATCAATATATATTTTGACAGACATCCCTGTAGCATTGTAGCTAACTCTCATCAATTTGCTCTAGGACAAAATCAAATATGATGAACGATAAATGAGTGAAACAATGGGAACTGTGCAATGAGTGGACTGTGCAACTATGGGAACTGTGCAATGTGTGTAGTGCACAATTTTTATGTTGACCCTTTCGTGACCCCAGCCCTTGGGACAGTGGATGGAAATTAGCCTTTAGCTATGATCCGGCATGTTTACGGTCATGTTGAATCATGTTTGTTCATTAACATGTATTGACCCAATCAAATAAATAAATACATACATGAATAAATAAATAAATACATAAAAAATACATAAATAAATAAATAAAATACATAAATAAATACAAATAGTCACATTTTACACACCGTTTTTCCATCTTCAAGTCACTCAAATCGCTTTATATCAGGGAACCACTCACACATTCATACACCAATGTACACAGACACCGGGGGCGACGTGGGTTAAGTGTCTTGCCCAAGAACACAACAACAGCATTCACCTATGGGAGCTGGAATCGCACCCTGCAGCCTCGCCCCAACAGGAAACACTTAGCTTTAGCACACAAGCTAACGCTACAAACTGGGCTTTTCCGAGGGGACGAGCCGAGAGACAGGACTGAACAGACTCAAAATGTCCGCCGCGGCCGCCGCCACGATCAAAACGAGCACTTTACAGGAACAAGATGGCCGACGATGGATTTGGGAACGAGGGGAGATCCGTGAGCTGTGGGTCAGTGGATCTCACCTCTCAACCAATAATGTTTAATGTCAAGAGCGGGATTCGAACCTCCAACCTTCAGCTCAGTGGAATAAAACAAAACTACTGCTGCCCGTCACATATAGACTGTTTGATGAATGGACAGCATTTACAACTATGACCTACTATTCACAAGTGAGATGGTTATAAAGTACAGACATCAAATCAGCCACAGTTTGTATATTTACCACAGCAAATTCACTCTCCATACCCCAAAGTTATGCACTGTAACTTTTGTGAGTGCAGCACAAACACAGCATTAACATATTAGTTCAATAAATGTTTTTTTTTGTACAATAAAGAGTCTGACATGTCGGCAATGTATGTATTTTTGTCATAATGTTTTCAATTCCACCACATTGTGCAGCTCGCTCTAATTAAAAGGAAAATCACACCGTTGCTGTTCACATTTCCCTCCAGCGGCCTCCTACTTCCTCCTTCTGGTGTTCCCTGGAGCTCCCGGGGCTGCTGGGAGATGTAGTCTCTGAAGCATATCTGTGCCCCAAATTAATTACTTCCTCTCCATTGTCTGGCAGTATGAAATGAAAGTAATACATTATAATTGGTGGTATTTTTCTGAAGTGTGAAGCAAAATGACCGCTATTTTTACTCAACTGTCAGTTCAAGGTTGTTTTAGTGATATTTGTGTATTTATAACATGTGTATTAAATAGTAACAACACTGCCTTTGTAATTGCAACCCACAAACAACAAAACTGCCCTGTTTATTCATACTAGTTTTTGAGATTTGAGGCAGGTTTTGTGGTGCATGGTGGGTAGTCTTGATGACGGGGACCTAAGGCATCAGTGTTTCGGTTTTGCTGAAGCCGAAGGAAGGCAAAAACACCCAGATGCCAATTGCTTTTTTCTAGTTGCCAAGGCACAAACAGGATGCTGGCAGCTACAAAGATTCAATTATAAAAAGTACAGAAAATAATTAGAAAAAATAATAGCACTTGAAAAAAATTACCCCTCCAGAAATTGCGCATAACAATAAATCCGTTAATTAGCTCATTAATATTCAATTGGGGTCAGTGGACTTAATGGAACCTTTTTCATGGGCCAAGGAAATGTTTAACACTGGCTTTTTCCTCTGCCTGCTCTCATTATCAACTATGCGCAGGCAGCCCTTATCAGGCGGCCAGATGGCGAGGAACAATGCAGCGCCATTATCGTCTTGGAGCAGCGTGTGTGCCTTGTAACCGGTGTGTGCCTGGGACAGTCAAGTATAGATACTGAGGCATTTAGTGTAATTGATATGTGGTATATATCGTATTGTTTAGGCCTGTTTGTTTGCTCTGCCGCTATTCAAGGCAAAAGAGGAGAGGCAAAGATTGATTTTCTCCACAAGACGTTTCACGCACACACTGGGTCACAGATAACTTGTCAGCGGAGTTTTTTAGGAAGCTGGTTGTAAAATGTATCAAGGCTAAACTCTGCTATGTGCAGCATACGGGGATAGGGGAGATTCATCTCAAATGTGACGAGCCCCCACTTTGCTGTTGCCTTGTGTTTTGAGACAGATGTTTTATTCAACAAGTACGGGATGGAGCGATGTCTGGACAATGCACAGTGTTTCCTATTCTAGACACAATTGTAGATTTTGTCAAGGTGATGTGGTTCGTTGTATAGTTTCGCAATTGATTTTTTACAGAAGACGTATAGGGGCAAACTAAACAAAGCTATATTTGAAGTACTTCATGAACTATACACAGTAAGTCTTCAATCCTCGTTTTAGTCACAGTGCTGACCCTGGATGGAGACTCTGCTTCACATGGAACAATATGAAAATCCTGTTTAAGAAATTCATTTTAAATATAAAGTAAACTAATCACGTTTCTTTCTTGATTTGTTATGTTTGCTTACATCTATTACATTTTGTTTTTCTGTAATAACTTCTAATATCCACCGTCTTATTCTAAACGAGCTTTAAACCCAGGACTAAACCAGGACAGAGCAGAAATCACCACCGTTCTTATATAGCACTTTACTGTAAATGTTAAAGCTGAAGCCCGCGGCGCTGCAGTGAGGCACGGCTCCTCTCTTGTACAACATGAAAGCTTGTGACTACTGTATTAATATCACAATGTCATTTATTGCATGTAATTAAAAGTATATTCTATAGTCCAATTAAGCTGTCATTGCTGCTGCTTCATTTTAATAAGAGGATGAAAGCAACAGCCACTGAATACTTTTTACTGGCTGGAATCATCATGATGCTCTGCTCCTGTCATCGAGATAATTCTCCTTAATCTGAAGCATAATGAGCACAGAGACAAACAGGAGGAGTGAGGGATGCTGGGGCCAGTTTAGGCCTGTGTGAAGATGTCCTCAACTTTCCTGGACCACATGAGTTTCTGTTCTTTCCTCAAAGATTCACATTACTCAGAGCTGCAGCATACGTGTGGTCCTATCACCAGAGAGCAGACCAAGACTAAATCAGCCATGCATGCACAATTGGATAGGAAATGACTGTGTCAAAGTCAATTGTAAAGCCACGTTTAATTAATGTAGCTCCGATGAAAACTAACTTGTCATAATGGGGCAATTCTAGAGCGATGACAGTGATGTCTTAGTAAGAATCACATGTAGAGTAGCCCATAAATCTGCAGCGATCTTTACAAAAATGTTATTGACACAAACTGCATTTGTTTGTTATGAAGCTTTATCTTTCTTTTTCATAAATGACGTCATATGTTCAGAATGTATACTTATATTTCAATCACTGCAGTGGTTGGGTACTTGAGATCAGCGTTTGAATCTTGTTTCCTGTATCCCAAACAGAGATTGCACCAAGAACAAATTGTTGTTTCTTTTCCCTCCACCTTAATAGTATATAAGTTTGTGTTTACAGTATCATTCTTTCCTCTGCTGTGAAAGCTTTTCCCTTCAAAATCAAAATGGGCTTAGAGTTTTGTCTCACCTGAGCTTGAGGAGAGATAAAAGTGGTTGCCTTTGTTCTTAACTCCTGGTTTATTGACACCATTCCAGCAGCAAGGAAGATTATTAGAAATGATGTGGTGTCTCAATTCACTCATGTGAAAAAACAACAAGGATAACTTCAGGAATGTTTTATTCAAATAAAAGAAGAACAAAAAACTATTGGAGAGGCCTCAGTGACTAAATACAATAAACTATTTGTGCTTTGTAAAAAAAAGAAAAATAAATAAACAAATACTTTTTTTATGATATGTGATTATTAGTCTTTTGGTGTTGTTTTTCCATCATGATCCATTAATGTCCAATTCTTTATGTAGTGTTTTTGTCCCAGAAAATGACTATGTAACATTCTTTAACCCAGCAGGACATTGGGAGTAATTAAGTACAGAGTTGTGGGCGGAGATAGGGGGGAGGGGAAAACAGAAATTTTGTGAGTAGCCAAATACGGGACATTACCCAAACACGCGTGAAATACATTGACTATGAGGGAAAAACAAAAGCCCATAAACACTGACTTTACATGAGTCAGTGTTACAGTTTTGGGTTTGATGTACTCTGTGACTAGAGACTGTTTCATATGGACCTTTTTTGTGCTTTCAACAAAAATGTAGTTGGTGATTTGTTATGGCTAATTCCTTCACACGTTGCTGTTTTCCCCAAAATCTCATTTTTAACTTCGTTCTCCTCCCACCAAACGGACCAATCCTATTGATTCCTTTAACCTTTCCAAAACATTTCACCTCTGCCCAGGCAAAAACAGGCCAAAGCCACGTGAGGGGAGATGCTCCCAGCTGAGAGCAATTGGGATTTTGAGAAAGTTAAATACTTCTCAAGCACAAAATTTGCGCGTGGACAGCAGAGAGGGGATTGTGTCTTCAGAGCCCCTCACACACTCACCTGATCACAGGGTCAGTGCAGCGCCCCGGCTCTGCTCCCTTTTGGACATTTTGCACTCTCACCTGCCTTTCTCCGTCCGCTCCGAGAGGGGCTCAGCTTTCTCATTTATTTCAAACACTGCTGTCAACAGTTTGGGCTGTTCCCCTCCACTCGGACATGATAAAAGGGTCGTGTTTGGAGGAAGATGACGAGCAATGGTGAAGGACGAAAGGGCAGGGGAGAAAGAGCAGAGTGGACACTGTTAACTGGGCAGTTGTTTGGGGAAGTTAAAAAGACTCATCCCTGTAAGGCTGAAGTACATGAAATCTTTTATATGTTTGAAATAGGCCAAGAAGGTTCCATCATTTCAAAAGGAGAATATGATTGTAAATATTTTGAAGCATCTACACATGTGCCTTGGCAGGATGTGATATGCTTTTTCAGGCTTTTGGAATTACAAGACTTTAGTTGGCATGAAACGTTTAACTGAGAATGTGGACAACATCTGCTGGTGTGATGAAAAGTAGTTTGTATAAATTTGAGCACTGACATGAGAAGAACAAGTTTGGTGAAGATTTGGACACAGGTTTATGAGTGTGATGTGCTGATGTTCGCCAAACGGGACTGGCCCAACGTTTCTAGGAAAGAGAGATAGATCCATTCGACCCCTTTATGAACTGCCCCCACCACAGTTCATAAAAGAGTCATGTATCTGGGCTGTGGACAGGTGTATTACTTACTCTGTGACTATTTAATATTCTATTTAAGTTGATAACACAACAGTCAGACCAACACTTGGGCCCTTGAGGTGTTACTCCTTGAAATGGTTGAATTAAATCTTGTATTAAGCATGTTTTTGTTTTCCTGTTTGGCTGACACTGTTGTTCACAGCCTTGTTTTCGCAATGTTTTCTATTCAAAACCTGTGTAAAATCTGCAAGAGCAATGGAGAGGTATTTGAGACCTATTGCCTCTACAAAGGGAGCTGCATGTTTACAAGAATAGGACAAGCACATTACATAGAAACAATGGTGCACTGCCTCCAGCCCCGCTCTCTTTCACTCACTCTCCCACCCCCTCAGGGTTAGCAGACCTTCCTTGGTGTTCAAAGATTATCTGTTAATCCAAAATGTGCAGGAGCATGAGATGACAGCAGAGAGACCAATACTCAGGGGGAGGGACCAGCCGCACCATGGCTTTATTTGTTTGTTGGCTTTCATATGAATCCGTTGGAACATGCATTTCTGGCCATGTGTGTAAATGTTCCAGAGGCATTAAACGGAAGATGAAATGTTCAATGGATGGCATGGAAAAGTATTAATTGTAAAGACCATTATTTGGTGTCCATGAGGCTGAATCAGCTTAGCCACTCCAGTCGCCCATTTGCATACAAAATGCTTTATTTTGGCAATCAATGAAAGTGCTCCACTGTATGTGTGGCTTATCACATGCTTGCAGGAAATGGATTCCTTCGCCATCTCGTTAAATTCTGTTGATGCAGAACAATTTGAAACATGGCACAGGCAGCAATGACATTTAAAGATGCCTCGGCTTAATTATATTTTGCAAACATTTGGCTGTTTGTCCTCTGGGATAAAGTGCCTCCACTACAAAGTTAACTTGTTAATAATTCAAAATGAATCTCTCTTTTTGTTGAGCACCAATCATTATCTCCTATTAGTGCTGGTTAAGGGCATTCAAGGTGCTTCTGCACACAAGAGACATGCTTCTATTTAATATTGAAAAGGAGCACATGCAGCGGCCAGCATAATACAGCAGCAACATCCAGGCCACTTCAGCTCGAGTGTGAAAGAGGCTGTTTCATTGTGGCCATGAAACACAGATTACACTCAACTGTGATGTTTTATCTTTCCTTTGTTTTATGTTTAGTTTACAGTGCAACTTTTACTTTGAAACTTTATGTATGGCTTTTTATTGATGAATAAACTATGATACAGATGATTATAGAAACCATAGTCTTTATGAGGGTTTATAAGACCTCACGTCATCTGAAAGAACAAATGCTAAAACAGGATTTTAATGATTCTTTTCTGTCTTGTGTGAACATCAAAGAAACGCAATATCTTTTAAGTTGTTTTCTAATGATGTAAGTGGTTATATATAGAAAGCATATCTATTTTTACACGGCAATTAAAACTCAGTTTGCGTGCGCTGCATTCAGATCAGTACCATTATTTTGTTTATTCTGAGCTGTCCAATACTTTCCTGGTTTAAGATTCATGACATTGCCCTTCGTTGAATGCAGGTGCAGCCTCATCAAATCAAATCACCCCCTAAAAAAAGAAAAAAATGAACCTTTCTCAAAACATATAGATATAGTCGTGCATTGATTTAATATAACGCCGTGAGGCCTTGCACCTACACTCGACATGCAATTTGGAAATAAATTGACTGATTTAGATAGAGGCATGGAGAGGAGGAGGAGTGGGTGCAATGTGAAAACACAATCCACCATTGAATAAGGTGACATTGCACAACAAATCACTGACATGAATGGAGAAACACACTGATTTCTTTGACTATGAACGTCGTGTTGTTTGTGGACAGTACGGGGATGGTCATTGATGAATCTGGAAGAGAACTGAGGGGAGAATCATGTCTTGGTATTAAAATATAGGTTTTAAATCATTTTGAAAGTTAACAAATCATAACAATGTCCGTGATGAGCTACAAGGCAAGAGCATTTACCCCTAAACTAGAGGTTCATCTGCAAACTAAAGATTGATCTGTAAATATTGTATTATTAAAGCCAGCCTTCTACTCTCTAAACAATTCAAATGACCCTCAAAAAAAGCCACTAAAACACATCTACCCCAGCTAGCCACTATACGTTCTGTGCTAGCGAAAGTGATTTTGCTGCAGTGGAGTCTATTGTGTTTTAATTGAGCCCAATGAGGAATAATTAAGTAATTAAAGGGTTGATAAGAACCCAGTAAACAGATAAAAGAGCAGTGTGTGAATCAACAATACGGTCCCTTGCAGAGGATTGGATACACCTCCGGAATAGCATTACAAAAAAAGACAAAAAAAGCATTGAAGTCTGCAGCTAAAACGGTCCAGCGTATCCCAAGAAGCGCTGGTGGCTGTGGATATGCCCATGGTCGTATTTAAATGTAATACTTCCCAGCTGGATTTGGGGGGGAATGGGTGGGCATTGTGATATTTTCAACACCACAGTGACATTAGCCGCTTTTATTTTTTGGAGTAATTGCACGGCTTGATGTGTGTACTCTGAGGTTTCCATGAGAACGATGAAAAGTCAAATTTTGGCAATGCTGCAATTATGAGTGGAATATGGAAATACATTGTGCGGCGGTTCACAGTTGAGTTGTGAGGAATAATAGGGAGCGTGGTGAAAAAGTGAAAAGGCCAATTCTAAACTCAACTGTCTATAAAACAGTACAATACAATATGAAAGCTTATTCTTACAACTGCAGCGTTCCACAATAGACCCTTCAGTGTTTGGGCCCGTTCCAAAGACTAATACTGTGAGCTCAGTAAACCATGACATTATTTATATGGTTGAACTGACACTGAATTAAAAAATAAATATATTAATACCCATGTTGAGGTTTTAAGTTTAAGTCAACCAACTTGGATGTGCGCAGTTTCCATAGAGCTCGTGAGTAACTTAATCACCGTATCATAGTGAAACATTTAGAACTAACTCATTAGCAGGTAAAGATAAAACATATGTGTCATAATTAACTTAAACAAATGCGCTGACTATCAAATGTGGATGCGTACTATTAATTCAAAGTATTCAAGCAATTTTGGCCCATTATAGAAGAAAGAATATCCAACTTTATGGCACAACCTTTGAACTTCTCTCCTCTGTTTCTCAAAGTGGATACAGCGTGCAGTGGGTATAATCTGAGTGGGCATCTTGTGCTGTTTGGCCCTGATAATCGATAATCCAGTCATGCAGAAACACACACATGAATATTTGTTTCCTGGGATTAAGAGCTTATAGACAGTGCATGGCATGGCCAATATTGTTCATCCATTTTGTCACAATTTTCAGTGTCACTGGGGAAGAAATGCTTAAATGATGCCATATAAATGTACTTGAATAATGGTGTTGCGAGAGGCAGTTCACAGTCTTTATTAAATTGCTATTGATAAGTGGTACGTATTGGTAGAATAAAACAGAAAGAGGTTTGTGTTTGAATGTGTGAAATAAGACTAAACAATAAAGGAAGAGATCATTTTCAGGTGATGGAAATGTGTGCAAGGAAAAATAAGACACATATATAACAGTCTCTGAGCAGAATCAGTCTTGGTCCTTGGTCTTTTTTCTGTTCTGCAAGAAATCTTTAGAAGTTATGAACCCCACTTTGAAATAATAGCATATAACTCGATCCACAACAGTCAAAGCCTTAGAAAATATTGAATAACACCTGTACATTAAACCTGATGTAAAACTGGTAAGCATTTGTGGCCAGTTTCTAATGAACTGGAATACCCTTTCCAATATCCAATTATTACTCGGAGCTGGCTGAGTATAGGTAGATTGTGAATTATTTATTCTCAGAGCCTTAGTGCGCACTTCTCACAGTTTCTCTCATTGATCAGAGCTGAAGCAGCCTCCTGATAGGTATTCAGAGAAAGACTCACGTGGGAGGGCCCTCCTCTGTCACACTCTAACGCTAATAAGTCCCAGTGGTCCCACCTTCTTGACCTTTGTTGGTTCAGGCTTTTATCCACAGTAAAGGCAGCTTCTGCGTGACCTCCTCTGACCTTGGTCTTACTCTTTAAACAAAAGACATCACACACTACCCACACTGTAGCTATAGGCCTGGAATAACTGTAAAGACAATCACATTATTATTTTGATTACACAATGATACTAACAGCTGTAATAGTGAGTTATGTGTGATACAACCTGAAGCTTAATATGACTGATGTCTCTTTACAGTGACTTTAATGAATTCTAGCACATGAGCTAAAGCCATTATGTTAACTGTGCAGGGGCTGGGTGAATACAGACTAGAGTGACATTTGTGACGTGTGTTTTTGTACATGAGCTTACACTGCCACCTGCTGTTTCTCTGCTGACATCACATAAGGGCTGATTAAAAATGAGATGCTGCATTTAAGTACACGCTGTAAATGTGTAAAATATTATTAGAAAGGGACTAAATGCACAAACAAATAAACAAAGAAAATGTACATGTCATTATTCTGCAAAAAAAACATGAATCAGGTCACACTTTAAAGTTCACTGCAGCACTAAAGCCTCTTCTTATTAGACACATACTGGAGCTTTAGGGGCCCAGACCTTTAGACCTGTTCACATACGCACAGGTTAAATCAGATCAGCACATTCAGTTTATTCCATTTCTTTGTGACACATCAGGCAGTTGTTGATTTATCTTGTTGACTGGCAGTTTAAACGGTTCATGAACGCATCATATTTAATCTGGATTAATCTGATGAAACATCGCCACAAACATCTGCAGCTCTCTGTGTGTCAGGGACGTGGATGTGCACTTGTGTTTCCTCAGACAACATGTCCATCACTACGTGCCAAAAGGTCACCCTGATCTCCTGCTCTGTGCTCTGTGTGTCTCTGTTTCTGCCCCGGATGCTGCTGCCTAGAGCCAAGGAGGACACGGTTCAAAAGGAGGGTAAGGTTTGCTCTTCCTGCTGCCAGATGCGCCACTGGGGCTTAAGCCTGGGAGGCCACACACTGTCAGATGCAACAGTAATGGTCATGCAATTAAGTATTAAGTAATAGTTTTAGTTCAAAATAACTAAACTTTTGAACACTATGTCATAAATATACAGGCATTTGCATTTTACATTTGGCAGACAAATGCTTACGTACATTTATGGTTACAGTATTCATGTAAATTGTAGGCCATGTTTCTGGATATCTATCATAAACATTCAAATGCAGCCTAAATGAGACACAGTAGGTCTGTACTCCATGTCGTCTGAACTAAACTGAGATGTTGCTTTATTTTACATTTTGACAAACATTATTGACACGGACATGATGTAATATAAATATGATGATGTAATATAAATATGGTAATGACTCATGTGTGTTGTCCTGCAGTTGGGCCTGGATACTACCCTCCCATGATGCTCCGGGCCCCTCTGTCCCAGGACTCAGAGCAGCTGGGGCTGGACCCTGTGCACGCTCTCACTCACCACCAGACTGTGGCCAGACTGAGAGGCATCGGCCGAAAGACCAACCTCATGACTCAAGTCATCCCCATCTACGGCTTTGGGATCCTCCTCTACATCGTCTACATCATCTACAAGGTACAACAAAGATGTGATGTACAAAATGAAGATGTGATGTACAAAATGAAGATGTGATGTACAAAATGAAGATGTGATGTACAAAATGAAGATGTGATGTACAAAATGAAGATGTGATGTACAAAATGAAGATGTGATGTACAAAATGAAGATGTGATGTACAGAATGAAGATGTGATGTACAAAATGAAGATGTGATGTACAAAATGAAGATGTGATGTACAGAATGAAGATGTGATGTGCAATGTGAAGTTATTATGAATGCACCAGGTGGGATCAGTAGTATTTGTGAAGTCATCTGATGCTGTTTGTTTGTTTGTTTGTTTGTTTGTTTGTTGCACAGCTGACGTGTAAAGGAAATCCACCTAAATCTTATCACTACATTACGACATACAAGGCACAACTGGACTATACAAAGTGTAAGTGGCTATTCAATATTATGCTTCAACAATTTAGCATGTTTTGAATTTTAATTTGTAAAATAAAATAGTCTAAAATACAAACATAAGGCTGTGTGGCATATGCTGTGATTTTGCAGTAAATGAGTATGAGCTCGTCAAGCTCCAGCGGAGACTGCTGCAGACGGAGCAGATGATGGAGATGATTGTCTCTGGGAAGAGCAGAGGAGCTGGAAGGTAAAGACATTTTTCTATCCTCCTGTAAATGAGCAGATATAATTTTATGTTTGTATGGTGCATATGCCATTTTTTTAAATTAACAGCAGAAATACTAAGTTATCACAAATTCACACTCTCAAACACTGTCATTCTTTCTGTCTCAAATGTGTTTTCTTCCCTCTAGTGGCCGAAGTAAGAGAAGTAAACAGTCAAAGAGAGAAGAGAAACTATTGAGACACTTGAGACAGATCACTGAACTGATGCAGGAGGGACGACTGGAGGGAACATCACCTGAGATGGAGGCGGAGGAGGTGCCATATTTTGCTGGCTGGGAAGGTATATGATAGAGTAATTAATTTATGTATTTAAAAATAAAACCATTTTAGGCTTAAATAAATGTTTAGAACATATGCTCATGATCAAATATTTTCTAGTAACATGTAACAAACAGATTCTGGTGCTCACATATTTATCTTTATGGGTTCTAAAAGAAGCGAGTCTTTAAAGGTCATTAAACACAACATGATATGAACATGAGGCAGAGGGAGACAGAATTACTATTGAACTATTGCCTGGTGGGTTTTGTATTTGCAGGTTACCCAGAGGAGACATATCCACAGTATGAAGAGGAGCCCTGGAACAGAAAGAGATGCAAAATAGCGCCTCTAGTGGTGACTCTGAGTCAGCCCACAGCAGAGGCCCTGGCTGAGAGGATGGAGCAGGAGGAGGAAGACCTGGGCCCGAGGAAACTAGAAGTACTGCACGAGGAGGATGAAGAGGAGGAGGAAGAGGAGGAAGAGGAGGAAAGAGAGGAAGAAGGAGAAAGTGAAGGTGAGGCCCAGCAGATAGTCTGGAAATGAATATTAATGAGTCAAGTATATTTCTAACAAGTTACTACCTACTTTTAGATATAACCAAGAAAGAAGAAGAGGAAGATGAAGAAGAAGTAGTAGATGTTCTAGAAGAGGAGGAGGAAGAGGAGGAGGAAGATGAGAGTAGGTGTCTGCTGAGTCCTCCTTCCCCGATGCTGGCCTCTGAGAAGAAAGAGTTTCTCGGGCTGGAGCTGAGCACAGAGCTGCGCAGCCACAGCCCAGGGAAAAAAATCACCTTTAGTGAGCACCGCGATGTGTACCGTTATCCACGAGAAGACGCCTGTGAAGAGGACAAAGGAGGACAAGAGGAAGAGGAGGAAGCGGAGGAGGAAGAGGAGGAAGAAAGTGAGACTGAGGAGGAGGTCCCTGCGGTGAGAGAGGAGCCAGATGAGGAGGATCCCGTCATGGAGGCAGAGAGTCTCCAGTTCAGCTGTGATGTTGGGACAAACCCAGAGAGAGAAGCGGAGGAGGAGACAGGGGGCGCTCTCACTGAGGCCGGGGAGGATTTTGTCCCACCACAGGGTCCTGTTCCAGAGCAGCAGTCTAAACACAGGACCATCAGTGGACTGCGTATGCGAAACAGGAGGGACACATAGAAACATGCACCACATAAATGAAATGTAAACTGTGGAAACGACTAAGAGACGACACACAGTCATTAAGACACGTGATTATTTTTGTCACCTCAACTCAGTCCCTAATTAAAGACACGCCTGATTGTCGACTTGTTAGAGCAGCACTATAGGCTGAATTTCTTTTTTGTTTGTCTGTGTGTCCCTCAGTCGTCCAGGTCTGATCCATAGTTAAAGCCAAAGTTAAATCTGAAAAGTTAGAACTAAAAAAGTGGCTTGGATGAGCAGCAAAATGTCTTAACTCCTACAACTTTTTGTCGAGAGTTGAGAGATTTAACTTTGGCTTTTACTCCTTGTCTCATGAAAATGTTATTTATTTTCCTGGAATGTTGTTATTAACTTAATCATCTTTCAGTTATTCAATTCCAGGTGTATTTATTACCAAAAAATACTTATAGCGGAGTCGCCTGCTTGTCTGTACAGAGATTGATGAAGTTTTATACTATTTTTTTGAACATTCCATGAAAATTTCCAATGAGACTAGAAGACCCTCCATCTAAAAACGTACAAAGTTAACACATTAGCTCAATTATTTAAAAGAAATACATTTGATTTATGGTTGTATTTGTTCACTGTTAAATGTTTAAGCAGAACTCCGCTCTGTGACAAATGGACATGGATTTGCACCATCATTTATAGTTTGTTGTTTCCAAAAATGGCGATGCACAGAATCATGAACATGAGTTTTATTTTTCTTGTTTTCCAAAGGCTTATACCACAACAATAAATTGTACACCAAATGTAAAATGTATATATTGTACATCACAACAAGTGCACTATAGGAATGAGGATGAGGCTCCTGGACACATGTATGAAAAGCAGACTTTACAGCAAATGTATCAAGAGTTTGTAAATAGAAATAGTTAGAAGACAATTGAGTACAAGAATAGCACATTTGATAAAGATTCCCTCAGAACCCACAGTACAACAGCGGTGTCAGAGATTGTTCTTGAGATTGTTCTTTGCTTTCATTCAGCATTTTTTGATGGTCAAAAATACAAAATACTAATATATTATAGAGAATAACACACCTCGAGGATGTGACGTTGAATAACATGAACAGCAATAAACCTGATACAAAATCCAAACTTTTCCATGAGGAATGTATCGACGCCTCGAGAAGCGATGAAAACAAATCGGTTTGTTTGAGTGGTTTGTTGGCAGTGAGAAAATGTCTTAATTCGAAATAAAAAATCTATGACCATAAAAGCCAAAGTGTCTGTGTTCAGTTTATAAATATAAAGGTGCAGTATGTTTGCCTGGACTGTACGCAGTATACAAGAGACTGGAAGGTACTGCCAGGCAAGTACTACGCAACTTTCTGGTGGGGGGTCCGTCACCCACTTGTCTCCGTAGAAATGTTGTTATTGTTTTGCCAGTATGTTCCACATTATGGCATTAAACTAATAAATCTTGCATTAATCCAACAGGTTTTTTAAAAGCTGTAAACAATAGATCTGATCTGTAACTTAGACAAAAGCTTCTCCATCGACCAGCACCAAAGACCAAAGAACATCTCCCACATGTTAGAGCCACATGAACCATCTCACATGAGGAGGACTAAACCAGGACTAAACCAGGACTGAACCAGGACTAAACCAGGGCTAAACCGGGACTAAACCAGGACTAAAGCAGGACTAAACCAGGACTAAAGCAGGACTAAACCAGGACTAAAGCAGGACTAAACCATGATTAAACCAGGACTAAAGCAGGACTAAACCAGGACTAAACCAGGACTAAACCAGGACTAAACCATGATTAAACCAGGACTAAAGCAGGACTAAAGCAGGACTAAACCAGGACTAAAGCAGGACTAAACCGGGACTAAACCGGGACTAAACCAGGACTAAACCAGGGCTAAACCGGGACTAAACCGGGACTAAACCAGGACTAAAGCAGGACTAAACTGGGACTAAACCGGGACTAAACCAGGACTAAACCAGGACTAAAGCAGGACTAAAGCAGGACTGCACCAGGACTAAACCAGGACTAAACCAGGATTAAATCAGGAGTAAACCAGGACTAAACTGTGATTAAACCAGGATTAAACCAGGACTAAACCAGGACTAAACAAGTGCTAAACCAGGACTAAACCAGGACTAAACAAGGGCTAAACCAGGACTAAACCAGGACTAAACCGTGATTAAACCAGAACTAAACCAGGACTAAACCAGGACTAAACAAGTGCTAAACCAGGACTAAACCAGGACTAAACAAGGGCTAAACCAGGACTAAACCAGGACTAAACCGTGATTAAACCAGAACTAAACAAGGACTAAACCAGGACTAAACCGGGACTAAACCGGGATTAAATCAGGACTAAACCAGGACTAAACCAGGACTAAACAGTGATTAAACTAGAACTAAACCAGGACTAAACCAGGACTAAACAAGGGCTAAACCGGGACTAAACATGGGGAATCAGTGTTTCATTTTTCTGCAGCTAAAACTTGGAACATTCTTCCTGAAGATGTGAGACAGACCTCGACTTTGACAATGTTTAAATCCAGACTCAAAACGGTTCTGTTTATCTGTGCATGTGACTGAAAGGTTTTTATTCTGCACTTTTCTCCTTTAATGTTAATTTTATGATGATTATTTGTGATTATTTATATCTGGATTTGTTGTATTTTATGATTTTAGTCTTTTTTATTTTATTTTGTAAAGCACTTTGAATTACCTTGTGTACGACTTGAGCTGTACAAATAAACCTTCCTTGCCTTGTCCCCATGTAGATAATGTAAAAGTTATAATGCCATACTATGAAATGTTTCAGGCAAAGCAAGAACAACTCCATGAAGACAAGCGGGTGACATGCTCTTCACCAAAAACGTTACATATTCCGCTTTTAAATGTGGACATGGTGGGATCCACTTAATGTGCAATTTCGGAAGAAAAGTCAAAATATACTGTGCAGTTGGACAGAGAGTAGCTACAAGGAAAGATCTCCAGTACACAGTTTAGAACAGCAGGAGTAGCAAAGACCAATTCATGCTTATGTTTGACTCTCAAAGCATCGCACTGGAATTAGTCTTCAAAGGCACAAAAAACATATGTACAGCCATGTTCAACACCACACAGAAGATAAAGTGCACCCCTGTCCTATACATTCACATACATTTAACACAATACTGTCTATGGCACACGCTGCAGTGGAACATGCCTTTGCCCTTGTTTAAGTTTGAGAAAAGCTCCGTCTAATGATGTGCTTGCAGCTTTCTGGAGCCAATACTGTATGGCAACAACGAGTAAAATCAGAAATTCATAAATACAAAATAAATATAGAATGGCGTGCATGTTTTTTTATGTAACGTTGCAAAATTCATGGTGGAAATTTCACATGAGATCAATATAAAACATACCAACGTGAAAAAGATTGTTATACATGTGTTTAACTACGCCATAACGTAACAGTGTTGGTTCTGATAATGCCAGTAGTACAATACAAAGTAACCACAGTTATAAAACAAAGGATCCTCATTTCATTTTTTGTGCTTGTTCTCCCATTGTCCAAACCCACCCACGGGTCCCACTCCAGCACGGATCCGCTCGCACATTCTCTCTGATCTTGAGGCCCATATAAAGCATTAGAATTATGTCGGATATGCCAAAGCTTTGTTGACGTTTAAGGGTTGATTTTTTTCGGAGCCCTTTTTCGAGAAGAGGACAGACGGAGCAGCGCTGGCTCCGGGCTGCTGCTACTCACAGGCCAGCTTACTGTCAAAGCTGGAGAGGGCGATGGCGAACGCTTGCAGGGCACACATGGGGTAGTTATAGTCCATGGTAAAGACGTCCTCTGCCACGCGGCCAAACTGCATCACTATGTAGTCGGCTGCAGGGGACAACACAGAAGGAAGATTATAATGGCGCTATTAAGGGTCAATACAGCTGACTTTTAGAGGCTATTTGCAGTCAAAGTCAGTGTGATAGAGGTGTGGGAACAATGCCAACTGACAAAACCACTGCTGCTGGTGCTATTTTGAAACTAAATCTTGTCAGTCTTGCTTTCACATCTAGTGCTTGCTCTTGGTTAATAATACAATAGCCTTAAAAGAGTGTAGATGTTCCTTATTCATGTAGTTTAACACTATTTTTAATACATGAACTTTGTTTTGGTGCAGGATCCACCACCTGGTTGATGTTTTGGCTCTGTCTAGCATGTTCCACTGGATGGCATTACACATCCAGGAACGCAAGCAGGTGGCACCTCCAGGCCAAGTTACAGGGCAGATATGTGGAGAGGCAAGCTCACCTACAGTAAGAAAGCATAGAAAACAGATAAGTTTAACGTTTTACTACAGACCATTCCAGGTATTGGAAACATCTGTCTTTTAACAACTGATTTTAATAGCCAAATTTACAGATTGTTGGGTCTAAAGACGCCAAATTAGATCATGTAAGACCAGATGTTTGCTGTTGTTTAGGTTGTATAAGGTCTAGTAAGGAAGGACAAATTCATCTGAGTGAACTGACGGTCATTGTCGTGGATGATCTGGAAGTTCTTGACGGAGGCCTGGGTGACTCTGCCGTGGAAGTTGAGCACGTATGACTGCGTGTCGTCGTTCCACACCGGCGTCTTATTGTGCAGCTCAATCACACTCTCCGTGTTTTTGTTCTGCCACCTGGCCAACAGTGACTCATGGTCCTATAATAAAGCGTAATATCATAAGTGTTATTCATATCACAGGCTGGAGAACGGGGATGAGAGGAGACCTACATTTCGAGGACGGATGGACACTCTTTCATGGTCCATATTCATACCAGGGATGATGACACTCATTTTGCGCGGGCCCTTGAAACCTAAAACATTGGTTTCCTAAAATGAAAAGATGAAAGATGATATAGTTAATATATTCATGCTAATCCATTTGAAGTCTGGGTAATGTGTAAAGCAACTGAGGACAAATTACAGGCACCTTTCCGCTCGTGTTGCAAGAGCTGTTACATAAGATCAAATGAAATAGGCTTGTGCATTCTGCTGTTTGGTTCACTGCACAATATTTATTCCAAACTATAACAGATTTTGATTAAAGTGTTGATCTATGTCTATAATATTACATATCAAGAGGAAAATAAACAGCACTAGCCTAGAGCTTCACTAGTTTATTTCTTAGAAGGAGAATCACAACTTTGAGAGAAAACTATAGAATAATAATGTAATCCGTTATATTGCAGATCCATTGGAGACACTATGTTTAAACTCACATAACAAATGGCTGCCAGCTCTTGTCGCAGGTTGCTGGCTTCGAGGCTGGTCGTGCTCTTCATGGGGTTCAGACCGTTGTCATAAACTGTGAACTTGGTCCCCATGAGGTTGGATCTGTGCAGAAAAACCAGAGGAACAGAATAATGTAGGTCTGCACTTATATATAAAACACTAGCTTCACTTGAGAACAATAATGAGAAAAACGCTCAGCTTAAATCATTCAGAGCAATGGGGAACTGTTAACCTAGATTGGCTGTGGCATGGATTCAGAGAGAGCTCTTTCCATCAGCTCACTCTCTGCCTCCATGGTGTACGTTAGAAAAGTATAACGACAACAGATAATATCTGTAATGCTCTAAATGATCGTGGACACTGTGTGAGATGAAACAAATGACATCTGGAGTGATTTTCTGTTTAGTGTATAGTAGAATATGTGTACTCAGACCAAGCATCTCTGAGTGCTATCCAAACATAGAAATGCCATTCCCTTTAATAGTCCATACCTTATTTATGTTATGACCCTCAGCTCCTCTTAGAAATCACTAGATGAAAGGTCAGGACTCATTTAAATTTAGATCACCCCCGTTGGAGTGGTTGTGTGATTGCAGTGGTCCGAGTGGTGCATTGACCAATGGTCTGACTGGCTCTGAAGATTAAAGGCCCCAGTCATATTTGATTAAACTCCCTGGAGTTTCCATGGAGCTGTGGACACAGCCTTGAAGCTGTCTCAAAGGAATAGGTTAGCGCTCACTTCCTGTTTGAGAGGTTTACAGTGGCCTGAAAATTTAAAAAGATATTCTGTTATTTGTGCTGATGAGGAACTTGATGATTGCTCATATGAAGGTGAAAGATAATATGTATTTATATACTGAATGTACTGATGGCATTAGCCGAGTACAAGCACAGGTACACTGCAGTATGTTGAACTTTTTCATGTAAAAGAGCCATAAAACAAACTGTGTGCACTGTGTATACAAGGGATTTGACATAATACTGACTTTTTCATAAATAAAAAGTTTTTTTTTTGTTTTTCACATCCACATTGAGGTGTGCACGTGCCTTTAATAGTTTAATCAGACCATGTTTCAGCAGAATTACTTTCATGAGGCCAACATCATCTTACCTCAATTTACCAATGAAGCTCTCTCCACCGCGTGACAGATCAGTGGGATCAATGGAAATGAGGTAATTAGATGTTTTACTTTTTTTCCTCTTGCGGCCAGCTAACAAGAACACCTGCAAGAGAAGACAGGAAGAAAACAGCGCTGACAAACCAGGAAGACATTAACACACACATAATAAAAAAAAACGCACATACATAATACATTTTATCAAACACAAATGCCTTCTTCATGATGTAGTAAAGCAGCTTACCCTCTTTCCGTCCTCCCTCTCCAGGTGCAGGTAATATGTCGGGTACATGCCGCGGTCCATGCCCTTTTTGTCTCGGGTGATTCGGCACTTCACCCTGACACCCTGAGGAGCTGGTCGCAGAGAAAACTCTTCCAGGTCGTCCACGTCGATGGAGGGTTCATTTACCGGAGGGATTGTTGCTGAGGCCACTTCCTGTGCGCAAGAAACACCAACAAATCTCAGGTAATCAAGATTGTGGCCATATTTATTCAACACTGAAACAGGTTCTGGGCAAAAAACTTGATCAGTGTCTTTGTATTTGTGCACCTTGTTGGATTTCTTGCTGGTGGCAGAGCCTGGTCTCGTGTTGCTGTTGAGCTGTGACGAACTGGAGCTAATTTCATCATCGTCATCTTCTTCCTCGTCAAAGTTCATACTACTAGAAATACCTTCAAACACACACACAGAATTCAGCACACACGCTAATTATGAACTATAACGAACGAGGTAAAACAGAAAACGAATATAGAAGGTGTTGTCATAGTGATCTAGGAGAGCTCTCTGCATTTTAATGTGTTGAATATGTCATCTTATCACACGTGGCATGCCCAAGATGTGCAACACCTGCTACATGCCTCACTGCATAATGAGCGCAGCATATTGACCTTATCAGTATATGAACATTGAGCCTGTATTTATTTGTATTTATAGCAATGCAACCTTTTTAATGGAGCAGAATATAGAACGTGGAACTGCCACTTCTACAGAACGAAATCTAAACTCAGTGCGATGTGTCTCTGTTTGTGCTTTTTTATTATGAGGAAGGTAAGATACATTTGTCTGGACTTTCAATGCCACCGCTGCACGACACAGACTTTTATCACACACACATACATTTAACAGATCTGCTTAAAAGAGCGCGACAGTTCATAACAAATCAAAACATACCATACAAAACAACACCTTCAAAAACTGAAATACTAACCTGCTATAAATATGAATAAGTTACAAGTCTCTACCATCTGTAATGCATCAGTGAGAACCTAGATCTACACTAATTAAAGCAAATTCATTGTCACACAGGGCATTTAAGCGATCGATATTATATTTCATTATTTGCGTTACTTAAAAAGGTCAGAGTTTACATATATTTGTAAAAAGACCACTCAAACACAGGACGAGATTACAAAAGAGACTACAGCTGGCAGTGGTTTGTGTGGTTTAATGAAATCATATTGATATTCTTTGATTGATCTGATGTGTCATGTCCTATTAATAATTGTTTTTCAGGTGATTTATTTGCTTTTATTATCTTCCATGTTTATGTATTCAATTATAAGTGCTTAAAATACCTGTAACGTACTGTAATACCTTCCTTTCCACAGATCTGATATGAAATTGGTAAGTTTAATGACATACCGCAGGACATTCCAGGCTCATTTCCATAAAAACAAGCAGGTGGCATGCCCAACACCAGAAAAGTTACATAGTACATCTTTAAAAAAACATCACTACGGCTGTTTTTGTGAATATTTAACACAAACAGACTTATCTAATCACTCTTAATCTGAAGTGCAATCTGTTTTTTCATGTAATAGTCTCATGATTCAGCACTATGTCCTCCCACGATGCACTTGGCCCCGCTGCACCAGAAGTCTGTGGGAGTAAACACGTGTAAATACTGCAGGGTTTGTGATGTACCTTTCTTGAGCATGGTCACCCTTAGGTCCTGCTTGCTCTGGGACTGGGTGCAGTTGACTACGGGCTCCGCCTCCGCCTCATCCGGGGAGAGGTGTCCTACGGTGAGGATCTGAATGTGTCCGTCTTCATGCTGAGAGGACAGGACATCCATCCCTGCTGTACAGAGACAACATATGGCATCAAAGGGCTGAACAAGCTGCAATGTTTCTGTAAATGTTTCAAACTCACTGTTACTAAAGTGATTCTCAATGGGACGTGGACATGTGGCATCATAACACTGTAAAAGCTTATTCTTTATAATCAGTGTCATAATTGTGTGGGAAAATTTGCTTTAACGTTCAAAAAGTAGATGTCTTGACCTGGTTTATAGTTAATATTTCATTAGTTAAACAGACTCTCCACATAAAAACAAAGTTGGGACAAAGTCTGATGTCTTCTCTGTCAACGCAAATAAATGTACGGAATTATTTTATGGAAAAAGGTTGTGGCCATATTCAATCACAAAAGCATGATGAGTTGAAAAGCTTTAAAGCCGCAAGCTTCATATGGGAAATGTGTAGAGCCAATCCCCGACAAGAACAGAGGCCTTCATGAGAGATGCATCACATTTAAGACATTTGAAACTCAACCTGGGAGAAATAACAGAAACTCGGTGATTTGAAAATGATAAGGGATTATTACTTTCTCCTGCAGCGAAGGCAAGGAGATTAAATTATGCAAATGTTACAGTACTTTCATTAATTTTTACATTTATTACAACAAAGGAATTTTGTGAGCAGATGAAATGATGCAGGCGATCAGTGAGTAAACGTCAGTGTAATTCTGCAGTGGCTTGTTGAGAAAGAGTGGAGAAAATCACAGTGAATCAGAGGATCTGGGAGTGATGCATTTAGTGCGACTGGCCTAATTAACCATATTTCCCACTGGAATGCATTTGCTCTTTTAATATGAACTAGAAAGTTCTCCTCTGCCAGTAAAAGTAATGCTTCTGCTCATTGATCTGATGGAACCAGAGACATGTCATTCTCACTTTCATGAGGAAGACAACACAAGAGGAAGAGTCTAGTGTTCACACAACAATGCCACACAGCAGGGACACAGTCATCGTGCCTTTTAAAGTTGTCGTCTAAGGCTGCTCAAGTATGGAACAAAATCATAGTCACGATTCATTTAATCATAGTTAAAATCACAATTATTCAAATCAGTATTTCCTCATAGAGAGCACTTTGCATCAGGGCTCCTAACATGTGGAACACAAACTGGTGAAATGAAAGCAGGAGATGCATCAGTCCAGTACGACATAAATAAACTCATTCTGTTCTAAGTGGAGAAGTCTCTTATTTTCTCTGTTGTCTATTTTTATGATCACTGGGTGTAACGTGGTGAACTTGAGAGAATAAAACAGTGCTGTGTACTGTGTGTGCTGACGTAACACACTCTCCATCCAGAACAATTTATTCATTTCAATTAAGATTATACAATAACTGTGAATATTATCTTTCCATAGTGGAGAAGCCTTAGTTGGATGTAATAAAACTGGATTCACTGCACAGCACTATTTTAGATAATAAGTAAAAGAGAGTTTCAAAACTTTTATACATGTAAGGTCAGTGGTTTGATGCCAAGAGCATGTTGCCATTGTGTCCTTTGGGCACAACACTTCACACACCTTGACCTTGAGTTGAGGTTGGAGCAGCCGATGGCACAGATTCTGTGAGTCTGTCCTAGAGCAGCTCTGCTACAGGACGAGCTTACCACCATCAAAGTGGAAGCAAAGGAATAATGACTTTAAGAAGCTTATCAAAGTCTCAAAGTCTGTAAAGTGAACACCAATGTAAGCCACAATAATACTTACAAATCAATACAGAGGACTACAATTAAAATTATTTAGTATGCACAGACTGCAGTCCTTAAAAAGACAGAAGACCTGGTGAAAAGACACACTTTTGGAGACTTGTAAAACATAAGACTCCATAAAAACATTTTGATTCTACACTACTGACGTGCTGCCTTGATATTCATAATGTCAGATAGTTGTATATTGTATAATACTGTCATAACACTAAAGTCCTGTAACAGTTGTGTATCTGTGTATCTGTGTGACTCAGTGCCAGTCCTGTGCCCTGCTGTGCCACACTGACCTTTGTGCTTGCCCCGTCTCTCTTTCTTGTCGCTGCCCGTCTGCGGCGTTGAGCTGGCAGATGCTTTGCCTTTTTTGGCCGAGCGAGGAGGCTGCATGTCTGCGGTCACCTTCACCTCCTCCTGCTCTGCCTCTGCCACTAAACACAAGCCCAAAGATCATTTAGATAAGTATCAGGGCAGAGGGACAGAGGGACGGAGGGACAGAGGGAGGCTGCTGTAGCTCAATATGCATTAACATTGGCAGTGAGAGGGACAGTTCACAGCCCCAGGCCCATGAGCTGTCCTTCTGAAGTGCTCTGGTCTCTGTGTGGAGATAAGCTGACATCATCAATTCTGCTATAAATTATGTTTGAAAGTGATTTCTGGTGCATGCATTAGACAGACAAGCGGCAAGATCTGGCTCACTTTTACAGTCAACAATAAAAAGTGCATTTGTGTTTGGGCCTGGACAATTGGGGGAAAAAATCTGAAGTAAAAATAATGTGCTTTGAAGCTGAATTTACTTTCTCTATGTATCACCCTCCACTGAACACCAGCTGTTCTTCAAAAGAGAAATATCTTACAAATTAACTAAATTAATCTTTTTTTTATTATAAGTGAAGATGGTAGTTGCTCTTCATGATACATCTACTCTTTCCTCTACTGCTTACACTGCTGGTTCTGCCCATAAAGTATATTTTGTATTTATATTCAGTCAAATCTATTTATATTTAACACTATTTATTCATTTCCAGATACTGTCATAGTTTATACTTTATGATTGTTCTTCATTGTTTTATGCTACACCACACCGCTGAAGCACGTGAACACGTTTGTGAACTTGTTGAATGTGTTCACTGAGAACATAAGACTTGTGGTGTTTCAGGTGGTGCTAGTTTGTGTGACTTGTTGAACCTCGTTGTGTTTCAGATGGTGCTAGTTTGTGTGTTGAACCTTGTTGTGTTTCAGGTGGTGCTAGTTTGTGTGTTGAGCCTTGTTTTGTTTCAGATGGTGCTAGTTTGTGTGACTTGTTGAACCTCGTTGTGTTCCAGGTGGTGCTGTCTCACCGTGGTACATGGTACTGCTGTTGCTGCTGAGGTAGGACTCCACCAGCGGGGCCTGCTCCTCGCTGTGTTTGGTGCGACGTGTGCGGCACCTCCCGTCCACCGTGGACTGCACCATGAGAGGCTCCTGTCTCTTCTTCTTCTGCTTCTGCTCCAGCAGTGCTCTCTGTACATCAGCACACCCACACAGGAGAAGAGAAATAGGATTCTGACAACTCCAGTAAACATGCCCTATTGTTGTTTTGTTACTCTGTCAAGATCTTTTCTCTGAGATTTTACGATACAACAAAGAAAGCTTCCACAATGTAACAAAAGAATATTTACTAACATCATGATCTTGTCAGCACCAACAACCAAAGGCATTTCATACGGCCCTCGGTTTGAATCATAAAAGCTTGAATCATAAAACGCTTCATATTATCTTTATGAATACATTTTTCTCTTTCCACCACTTTTTAACCAGGTATAAACTTGTCTACTATTGAAACTATTGAATACCTCAAGATAACACTGAATATGAGTTTGTCACGATGAAATATTGAGCATAAAAGAAAGCAAGAAGTAGTTACCATCTCAGTATCATTGGAAAACAGCAGTTCATGGTCAGGTATAAAACATGTCAAATCTGTTGTTGCATCTTTAAATGCTCAAAATCTGACCATCTTTAAATCACTCCTGAACATTTAATAATGTTTAAAATATTCTTTCATGAGGCGTTTTCATGACATCTTGGTCAATAACTGAACAAAACCAGGTCTATAGTGCGTCCGTCAGTGTGGTCTGTCCAGAGACTGTGACTTAGGCCTGAATAGAGCCAAATGACTTATGGATTACCTGTCACCTGTTTGCATAACTTCAAACAAGGCCTCATTGAATACGAATAGACTCTGAGAGCAGAAGGTTGTGCTGCATCTGTGTTTTCTCCAAAGTACTTTGTTAACATTGGTGACATCACAGGTCACGATGGCGTAAACTGTTACCTAAGTACGTACAGAAAGGTAAAGCAAAGCAAGGCAGGTTTATTTGTACAGCAAAAGTCGTACACAAGGTAAAAAAAGTGTTTTATAGAATAAGAAAGTCATTACAATGTCAATACAGTAAATCAAAACATAAATAATCACAAATAATCATCATAAAATTAACTTTAAAGGAGAAAAGTGCAGAATAAAAACCTTTCAGTCACATGAACAGATAAAAAGAACTGTTTGAGTCTGGATTTAAACATCGTCAAAGTCAAGGTCTGTCTCACATCTTCAGGGAGAATTTTCCAGGTTTTAGCTGCACAAAACTGAAACGCTGATTCCCCATGTTTAGTCCTGGTTTAGTCCTGGTTTAGTCCTGGTTTAGTCCTGGTTTAGTCCTGGTTTAGTCCTGGTTTAGCCCTGGTTTAGTCCTCATTTAGTCCTGGTTTAGTCCTGACTCTGGGACCAGCAGGAGGCCGGTCCCTGACGTCCTCAGAGTGTGAGATGGTTCATGTGGCTCTAACATGTCGGAAATGAAATGGTTGTTTTAATTTTAAACAATCTATTCCCAAAACTACTATTAAATCACTCAGTACTGTTATTATAGAGCAGTTAGATTACCCTTTTATGCTAAAATAACAACTGTGGGAGGTTCTTGTTCAACACAGGAGACTATTTTTTTACCTCACTGATACATAGTGTTGCTGTGTCCTTAGGCAAGACACTTTTGTGCTCTTACAGCGTATGAATGTTATGGATAAACACTTCACTGATGTAAATTTATGAAGGCTGAAAACTGATATATGAAAATAACTTACTATTACTGCATGTTAGTATTAATACAACTACTTCTACCTACTCCTTAAATGCACTGGGAGAAGAAAACTTTAGAACAAATGCATTGATCGTGGATATAATGTTTGTTTTGAGTGATTTCACAGTGGGCGGAGGTATCGACAGCACCATCAGTAAACAAAGTGTGAAGCTGCACTTATCCAGCCCTTTAACAGGTACTTGTATGTTTCTGTAGTGACTCACATTTTTTCCAGTAGCATTTCCTCTGCTCTACTTGTAATACATTCTGTCAGACCATCTGTGAGTTTGGCGCTGCGGCAGAGTCACTTTGTGTCCGGAGTGCTGTGTCATGGTGCTTTTCTGAGCGAGCTGTGATTGGACGAGGGACAAAGTCTTACCTGCCGGTCCAGTTTCTGCTGTCGGAGGTTGGTGCCCTCATCGTCTAAAGTGCTGCAAGAAACGGACACATATTCAGGGTCAAAAACTCTGTGCGTGCATGGAGTGTATCAGATGAAACGGTACACAGGTAACTGCAGTTATTCAGAAAGAAACCTGATACATAACACGCACAAAATAAATACATTTTTAACATAACTGGAAAAATTATGGCTGTTTCTTTCTTGTTAAAGGTCCTGTATTTTGCTAAATTGACTCTTGTTAACTTTAAGCTGTGGAAAAAACACCCAGAAATGTGTTTTGTTTCATTCACACATGTTTGACTAACAGTTTATTATTAGTCAGTCACATCTCCAAAGCTCAAAATCCTCTCTTCCACCTTGTGATGTCATGAAGTGGTAGGTTTTTCTGTTTGTTTTTTTTAAAGTTTGCAGCTCCTTTTACCTTTAGTTTAGCAGAGATTGGTAATTCTCGAGCTGAAATGATCCAAATGTTTCTAGTGAAGGTGTAAGGAGTTTAAAAACACAGTGGAGCACTTCCTGTATGACATCACAAGGTGGAACAGAGCGTTTTCTGTTTGAGAGAAGAACTCAGGATAAATCTACAAAAAAAAAACCCAAAAAACACAACTCCAGGTGTATTTTTGATGAGGAAACAACAACATATGGGCCCTGTAAACTATCCTCTTATTATTCTCTCACAATAGACACTTACGCACAAATCTGAAGTATATATCTGTATCTGTATATTTTCAACTTTGGTCGTAACTTTGGTAGATCAGAGTCAAAATAATTAGAAGGTGAAAGCTCATGTGTTGTACTCGCTGTGAGGGTCGAGGGGTCTATCACCCAAACAATTACAGGGCCACTGGGATCGTCATAACAGTTTGGAGGTTTTTGTTTTTTTTATTAAGGTTTTACAGAGACCTTGATGCAAAAATGTCAAATCAAACATATATTTTTGCTCTAAGGTGACCTCATAAGGAACAAGTATGTCTTTTTTTTAACCAAAGACAGCCACACAATCCCCACTTTCCAAAGCTCTTCATTATCTGCGCTTATATTTGCACAGTTTTAGCCTGGAATGTACCTGTTGTTTTGCACACCCGAGGTTCGTTTGCCAACAGAAATCACACATCCCTGCACAATGAAAATGTATTTACTTCCACTCATCCAACGCACTGACAAACAAAACCCTCCATGTCGGCAATCAGTGTAATCAGAGTAATCATCATGTGAATAGGCATCGCCCTGAAGAGAAATACAGCGCGGCGCTCCATTTCACAGGAGGTCAAACGGCTTATACTGTCGAGAGCTTTGGGTCATTGCTGTCCCGACGTACACCAATAATAGGCCCGTAGGAAGCTATAGCAACACATAGAAATATACAGCATAAGCATAACAACGGGGTTCGTATTTTTTAAACTAGTAGGACGTTTATTAGCTTGTTCAGTGCCAAGAGTGCATTTACTCAATAAAGCTGTCATGGCTAAGGTACAGTGGTGATAAAATACATCACAGGCTAACACGCTGTCTTCCAAATGCTTAAACTCAGACATTACAATAAAGATTTGGCAAATTCTACCAACTGCAGATAAGAAACGTGTTATGAGATCTGTTTTAGAGCGTCTTTGTCAAAAACACATCTCATAATACGTGTTTTTCTTCCACGTTATGGCTTAAAACATATCTGTCTTCACGTAGAAAACCGCGTGACGTCACAGAGCCAAGTTACAGGTAAGATCTGCGTCACTTACAATAAAAGTGCGTGTTTTTTCGAGATGGTTATGTAGTAGATTTGACTGACTGGTTGGACAGGGTGAGTGACTTCTGTGACTAACTCTGACAGATGCAGGCTTCTTCCAGCAATGCTTTTAGGATGTCTGCGGGGTGCGCTCCGCTTGATGTAATATTTATATAATTTCTGGCATTATAAAGTATGTCTTTTTAAACTAAATCTGTCCTCTGATATATTGCCTCTCCACTAAAAGCCCCTTGCATCCAAATTTGATGAAGAAATTACATAAAACTAATAAATTCAGTGTATATTTCAGTGGTTTATAGGATGATTTCAACAGGGTTTCACACTTAGAGCTGGGCGATGTTGTGATGTAAATCCATTTGTGATATAACATATGATAATCTGCTGTTTTATTATCAGATTGTGATTCATTTCTTTAATTTAATGCAGACACACTTTTCCTTAGCATCTTCCTCCTATTGGTCAAGTTTCATGAGGCTCTGAGTGAGTGAGTGCTAGATTTATCCAATAACAGCGAAATGTGAACTCTGAGAAGAAGACGGCTCGAGTTAGCGCTTAAATTTGAGGTAAACTGTGCGGTCATCTGGCTACCACCCCTTTTCACAAGCACTGAACTATTTCCTCCGGTCGTATCTATGGTAAATCATAAATGGTCAACGCTTTTCCACGTCCAAGTCACTCAAAGCTCTTTACATGAAGGAACCACTCACCCATTCACACATTCATACACCAGTGCACACAGACGCTGAGGTCGAAGCGGGTAACTGTCTTGCCCAAAAACACAACGACAGTATTCATCTGTAGGAGCTAGAATCGTACCGTCAACCTGTGGGTCGGTGGCTAATGGTATTTATTCAAACCGTGGACCTTAGTATCCGTGGACAAACACTCTACCAACTGCTATTTCTGCTGCAAAGATGGGATTTTGGCTGGGTTAGAATGATTTATTATAGATATGCTGCCAGGAGGGCACAGCAAGTCTCTCCCCAGGCCAATAAGTTGATCATATCCCTGCAGCACGAGACAATATTCATGAGCAATCTCCTCTTATTTTGATGCAACACTGTCCTTGTAGAGCTCCTTATAATTTACTGCTTATTCCCACTGTCAGTCCTAATGAAGAGATTCTCAAACTAATCTTACGAATTTGTCTCCCAGATGGAGGGACTTTTGTTTCATGCTGTGAAATATTGGTTGTGAGATTTTTCTGTCATGTTGCTTGCCTCAGTGAGTGTGTGCACTGTATATCCTTATAATGAGATGAAAGAGCTCCATAGTGCAGCTGTCTTCAACTCTGCACACAGACCCATGCATTTTTAATGGCAGATTCACGCCATGAGGAGAAACATGCTTGTCGAGACTCCACTTTACTGAAGAAACAGCGCAAAGTGGAGCCTTTTCTAATGAACAGATATATTTGCATCGCTGTAAATACATGAATTCATCTGTAACCGACTTTATAACTTAAAAGTGTAATTCTGAAACGTGTCATAGTCAAACCATAACCCTACTGTAGCATCAAAGAGAAGAACAAGAACCATAGATTCAAGAAACAATCACAATGAACAAACAACTTGCTTTGCTTTCCCATTAATGCATTGCTTAATTAGAAAGAAAATATTGATTACAGTCACTGACAAGACAATTATCCCTGCGTTAAAATCACAGTGGTCAGCCTCTGTGTGCAATGTGTAAACCTTGCAAGTCCCTTCAGCGTGGGCCATTGCATTTGTAGTTATTTTGGGAAATCTTAAATCGATATTTGTTCAGAATTCTACCACAGTCAATGCACCGTAGCACAATGCCACTGTGCCATAGTGTTCCATAGTCATTGCAGTGGCACACACACACACACACACACACACACAGAAGCAGCGTGTCCTGTCCCCGCTCTCAGGAATGCATCGTACCTGTAGGGGATCCAGTCGGAGGAGTGCTTGGAGCTCATTCTGTCTCAGTCTTCCTCCTCCTCTTCCTCGCCGCTGCCTCTGTGCGCGGCTAACGACGGCCTGCCTCCACACCGGATCTATGAGCTGTGAGGATCTGAGGACGGCAGTCAGCAGCAGCAGCAGCAGCACCTCTCCTCTTCATCCTCTGCACGTAAACGGAGTGTGACCATTGGATCCTTTTGATTCTGTCCTTCACTGAAGAAAGAGAGCGGCCATCCGAGCCTGCTCAGCCGTGCAGACGCAGAGTGCACACCAAAATCACCGTATTCTTCTCCTCCATGTGTCCATTGAGTGTCCTCGTGTCTTCTCTCCTGCTCCAAACCCTGCTTTGCACTGCCTCTCTCTCTCTCCCTCTCTACCCCTCTACCTCGATCTACCTCTGTATACTTGCCCTTTAAATCCCTCCTCTCTCCCTCCTCCGTCTCCCCCCCTTCTCTATACGGCTAAATCTCACACGTTGCCTCTTTGGCCAATCTATCTGCCGTGTTATCTCCCATCCTGGATCACGCACAGCCCAACCAAAAGCAAGAAAATGATGTTTCGCTAGACCCCCTATTGTCTTTTAGCTCTTTGATGTTCCCTTTTGCAGCTTTGTTGCTATTTTTGAGCTGAACCTCCTCCTCCTCATCCTCGGTGACTCAGATCGGTGCTCACTTTATAGCAGATCAGGGACTAGCTTGGTTTCTTTTCTGAGATATATTTTATTTATTCTCTCCGAGTGCGTGCAGGGCATTAGCATATGAGTGTGCGGACTGGCCTTAACAGCCTTTAATTCAGCGCTCTCCACGGGAACACAAAGGAGCCCTGTGATAGGTCGGCGGCTCTGAAGCGGCTCTCACACACATCTGCTTCCGGACCTAGTGACTGTCGCCACATAAACACTCGCTGTGTTCCCAGGGCTCGTCAAGAGTCCATCTATAGACAGTACAAGCCCCCATCCAGTGTCACCATGGCACGCCACAGGAGACTCATTCATGTCATTAAGGGTGTCATGCAGCACACTGGGAAATAGGCTTAAATGCACCAGCCAAAAGATTATGATCACTGATGCTATTATTGCTAATCTTACACCTTACTTACAGCCACGTACAAAAGCACAGCGTGTGATCTGTGTCTTCTATATTTTAAGGACCATCCCAGGAAGATGAGGGCCCTCTAACACGTCACGTACTGCAATACACTGTTTTAGAAAATATCCCAATGAACAAAGTACTTTATGCGACTGACACAATCCCTAAAGAAGGATAATCCCCCTGAACCGTCTGGTAAATGTAAAATATATTCAAGCTGCATTAAATAAACAGCAGAATGAAACAGTTTAGTTGGTTAGTATTTATAACATCACATAGAAGGCTGCTTAAATCTTACAGTTTACTCAAAATTAAGAAAATGTCCTCCACTATCTGCAAAGAAAATGTATTGTTCCATTACTAATTTACTACAGAGGTTCTTCTGACAGCTCAGATCATGTTACGCACAAAAGCATATATATTTATACAGTATATCAAGTTGAGTACGCAGCTTTCAACATGAACAAGCATCCACGTTTGAAGTAGTGAAAGTTATGAGGGTAAAGGTCGAACTTCGCAGCTGTATGTCACGAAATTATAGAGAAAATAGTCGTTGGATTTGCAGAAAAAGGACAATTTATAGGTTTGAATAACAGCCACATTCAAATATCTGTGTGAAAAATAAACACAAAGCACTGATGAGTTTCTTTGCACAGATTAAAGTCTCTAAAAGTCACAAAAGCTCAATGTAAAATAAGTGAAGTTACAGTTTTGCTGCAACAAAACCATGAACAAAATGAACACATCCAAAACAGCAGCCTACAATGACCACAGGGGGATGAAGTACTCAGTCTTACTACTTAAGTAAAAGTGCAGAAACTGAGGTAAAAAGTTACTCAAGAAAATGAAAAAAAAAAAATCACTTTGCCTGAAAAAATCTACTTGAGTAAAAGTATTTAAGTACCCGTTTAAAAATGTACTTTTACACAAGCGTTGTTAATCTGTTAAAGTGTTAAATAAAAAATAAAAAAGATGGATATTTTGGGCAACAGCAGTAATATACAATTCACTTCTTCATTTTTCTTATCAATTTTGTATATTTATTTTTGTTTTGCTCAAAGCCAAAGCTTGAACTCGAAAACTTCAGTCAGGATGTTTCCACGAACATGGTAAAAATAACCCCTCAAATTATATGAAAAGTACTTTTTACTTTCAGTCCTGGTAAAGAATGTAGTGCAGTAATAAGTACAGATACTGCTCTGAAAAGTACTCCAGTAAAAGTAAAACATACTTACTGTAAAATGTGCTTCAGTAAAAGTATTTAAGTACCTGTTTAAAAATGTACTTTAAGGGTAAAAAGTCAAAGTATTTCACACAAGTGTTGTTCATTTGTTAAAGTGTAAAAATGAAGAGATATTGACTAAAATTAGACTAATTTTGGTCAACAATATGAATCAGTTTCTTTACTTTTCTCATATATTTTGTGTATTTATTTTTTTTGTTTTGCTCAAAGCCGAAGCTTGAACTCGAAGTACTTTTTACTTTTCAGCCGTGTTTAAGAATGTAGTGCAGTAGAAAATACAGATACTGCTCTCAAATGTAGTGAAGTAAAACTAAATAGTTCCCACTGTAAAATGTATTTACGAGAGTACAGATACGTAAAAAATCTACTTAAGTACTTTACTACTTGCACTTTGTAACTCCACCTGCAGCGATTCAAAGTACAAACATGAACACGAACTTCAACTGTGATTCTCTGGGTAGTTTGTTAGTAATATCCAGTAGTAATAAACTCATTCGGACTCACTACAGTACTTCAAATCGCTGCTCAGAAGTTTGTTTGTTGTAGTTTTTCTTGTCTTGTGAAGCATCTTATGTACTGTATGTTTGATGCATTATAAGTATAAATGGAATGAACGGTTATAACTTAGGAGATATTTAAGAAACTGTCAAAGAATTAATTTCCTAGAACAACAAACCTGCATCATGTTTGTATAAGTGAAACCGTCGACTATTCTCCGGAGGCAAATTCAAACCACATTTACCAGTCGTTCTGAACTTTTGGAAGCCTCCGTGCTCCGTACTAAAGCCGCTGACAGCCCACAGCCATTGTCACTTCTTTACCCGCAAACTAAATGAAACATTGATTGTTTCCTCTAATGGTGTGGCCTTTTCAAAATGTCAAGGTACTGTGGTGTTTCTCTGTGACACCGGCAAAAAACACAGTGACTGAATGAATTCAATCTACAGACAGAAAATAGAAACACAAAACAAACAACCGATATTTGAACCAGTTTGGATTGAGTTTTAGTTGAGTCTGTGTGAATGTGAAGGTAATTTGAGCGATTATGTCTGTGTACAGTCTCAAAAATGCATGAATTTGGATGAAGATGAAGTAAAAAAACACATTTGGTGGAGGAGTTTAGCGATACAAATCCTCATATGTGTCGTAAATAACAAAAACAATGTACACGCGTCAATGAAAAGTAGTTTTGAAAGCATTCATCTGTCATTATCGTGCAGTTAAGTGTTTCATAAATAAAATGTGTTTATACAATGTGCATCATCTCTTACTTACTCACAGCTATTAAATATTTGTATGTATTTAAAGGGCCAGTACTATTTTTTCATTTTAATTGAGCAAAATTTGTCTAACTCTAGCGCAAATGTATTGAATAAGCTGCTCTTGAGATCAAAATAAGTCAGTTGTGTAAGCTCTGCATCTAATTATAAAGCGTTTTATTGCCCGAAAATCAGGAAATGTGTTGTTAGCATGCTTGTTGTTGTTGGTTTTACTCTAACGACAAAACTCACTGGTGTCTGAGAGGGAATAGAGCTTATAAACTCATCACGGCGAATGATTAGGATACTCAGAATGAATAAGGTAAGTGAGAAATAACTTTGTCCCACTGCAAACTCTTTCACGTTTTTCATGTTTTTAGGATTTTAAAATGCGGTACAACGTCTTTATAATGTTTTTTTCAACCCAGGTCTCATAAATATTGGTCATAGCTTCATTTAACACAGTTGTAAATAAACAGGAAGTCCACAGTGTGATAAAATGGCAGTAATAGAACAGTTAATCCACCGATAAACAGGTGTAAACACTGCACTCCGCTCCATTTCATTTTTATTGCTAAAGTTATTGTATCCCTGAAGAGTTGAAACCGGTCTCCTTTTTCCGGCTGTGCTTCCTGCTTTCTTCCAATCCTCTTCTGTTTTTATTATTATCCACTTTTAAACAGAAAATTAGCAGATCCCCTTTGCCAAATTGTGTTTTTCGGTATTTGTCCGGTCAATTCCTAAGGGCACGGTGTTGCTAATAACAGGAGGCCGACAGTGCCACCAATTAAAATAATGGTCCCAGGGCACAGGAGTGATGTGAAAATGGATCTGCGGCCTGTGTCTGCCTGTCAGAACACAATGGACCAAACAGCTGCTGCAGAAACACGGGGCTTTCAACAAATCAGTTTTAGCATCTACACGTTGTACAGTTTGTCAGGGATTCTGTGTGAGAAAACACCAAAGCCAAACAATGAAAACAGAGTGCTTTCTTTTGGTTTTCTTTGTCTTAGAGGCGAGTCAATCGAACTGAAACCTTCCTGATGTGCCCACTGAGTACAGGTAAAGCCGGGTGATCTCATTTTGATTGATTTGATCTAATTAAAAGAAAACTCTAATCACCATTTAACCCCAAAGCCTGGACTCCAAACCACATGCTTTTACTGACAGAGGGCTGGCTGTGGTGTTCTTGATCAAAAAGACCCAAGCTGCTCATTGATGATTAGAAATGACGAGATCGTGATTGAAATTTGACTGTAAATGTTTGTAGAGGCCACGGGTGAACACATGAGGAGGAGAGGGACACACAAAAGATCATCTCTGGTCACAAATGAAACCGAATCCACAACTTTGAGCTAAACGCCAATGCAAAACCAAATGTTACTTTGTGTTAGAAACTACAGTGTCTTTGCAAAAACTATTCACTAAAACAACGACTTGATACTTTCACAAAACAACAACCATGAAAGTATTCAACAGTCAGGTATGAGTGGGTCACATATTGTGAGTTACACCAGAGTAAAGACGACACAGACACCAGTCAGAGGTGTCTCATGCTCACTCTGTTCTTTCTACAGGTTTTATTCCAATAACTATATTCTACTTAAGGGTCACCATAGACACCGTAGACTATATGCATCTATCATTCTCCTTATTGTTTTAGCGTCGCTCTAATTACTCTTGTAAATGAGCAGCAATTAGCCAAAGGTGAGATCTGGGAACTATTTAGACAAACAGATAATGCAAAAACCACCATGAATGAAATTAGCACTTAGCATGATCATATACAACCTGCTCCTGAACTCGTGAACAGTGTGACTAATCCAGAGAGAATACACATACTGTATCATACACACTGTATCACATAACAGCCCACAGAGCCAAGCCCGTATGAATCAGCAGTGTTAGCATATATATATATATATATATATATATATATATATATATATATATATATATATATATATATATATATATATATATATATATATATATATATATATATATATATATATATATATATATATATATATATATATATATATATATATATATATATATATATATATATATATATATATATATATACATGTGAGGGAAGCGTTCATTCTAAAGGGTTTCTCCGGAGGAAGCTGAGAGGCAGTTGCCCCAAACAGGGGCTCTTTTATTTCAGGGAAGTAGTAAATTTGGCCTGAGAGTGAGAAGTATATGTGTAGGCTAAAGGCAAATCACACAGCTTCAGAGAACGAGGTGAACAATTTGTGTAGGAAAAACACAAATGATGTAAAATAATGAGCCTTTTTTACCCCTAAATATGACACAGTGTCATCGGTGAGTGTGATTATGGAAAGGAGGCGGCTGAGAGGAAATCATGGTCATTAGAGAAAATGGGACATCAGCACAACTAAAATGAAGACAACAAAAAGATGAATGAAAGTAGGTTGTAAATGTACAAATAGAAAAGTACAAACCATGAGCAACTTTTCCACTTAAAGACAGAAATATGTGCACTCTGAACATGCTAAATGCTGATGTTGATCACACAATATTCTGTAATCAGTTACACTAACAGTCAACAATAATTTGATCATTTGCACGGCCTTATGTTACACAGGACAAGAGTGTGAAAAACAAGCACATTTTAGAGTAAATCTATACAGTATTGTGCAGTAGCTTGTCCCTGTGTGCCTGTGAGGGAACCACATAAAACATGTTTGGATTAGAAAAGGTCACGGTGGATCAGGCAGTGTCCCAGTGCCACAGAGCGGCGGGCAGATGGACTGCTTCAGTGCACAAAAGTTCCTCTGCTGCAGTCTCCCTCTTCTCTCTGAACATTTCACATGTATTATGCAGAAGTCTTCTGAGAGGTCAAAGATTATGTTTGGTTATTTAGTATTTTAAAATGTACTTTTAAAAATGCAGTGTGTAACTTTTCTGTTCTGGGTTCATAGAGATGTTATGACTTGAAATAACTTGACTATGAAAATGTACACAGCCTGCTAATGTTCTTACAGCAAATATATATGCCTCTCCACAGATCTGGCCTGTAAGTTGACCTGGTAACATCGCCTGCATTTCCCCACTTCATCAAGATGTGGAACAACAATACGGCACATACACTTCATACAATAAACATTTAAAAGTCTCCCATTTCTCTAACTCAGCTGTTTTAAAATCAGGAAATGTTCTGAGTCAAAGTTCTGATCTTTTTAGTCGTAGAAAACTCAAATGTGCATAAACTGAATGACTATTGACCAGGCTGCAGTGAGCACGCATTTGAAGCATGTGTTACTGTTGTGAAGAAGTAGTTTTACAAGGTCAAGATGTTCTGTATTTACTGCGTTTACCATTTTCCACTGTAGTGCACACAGTCTATTGATTGAGTAACAGGACTTATTTAAATGCATTGGTAATTTCAGCTAAATTATCCTTAACCTCAAAACATAGATGCATTAAGATGGATTTTTGTTGTTTCCATTATGGTGTGCAATTGATTTTCTTTCCACTTTGGCGCTATAATAAGATTTAAGTGATTAGAACATGATTAGAGTGTGCTGTACTGTTCCAGTGGAGAACATTTATAGCACTTAGCAGCGTGCTGAGAGAACAGCTTTATAATGGCACTACACCCGTCCCTCAATGAATATCTCAGGTCCCTCTTGTTTCCCGGGGCAACAGACAAAGATGTGCCGCTCTTAGACACACCGCCTGTACCTTCTACTCGAGCAGTGGAGGGAAATATAGATTATAGAGGCTGATAGAAGCTACACGGGGCATTATTTAAGAGCTACTCAACAAATAGTGACAATATGGATGCTTTATTTTGCAATTTACGTAGTTTAGATTTGACTAAGCTTCAAAATAATCAGGTCTATATAGAAATGATCGTATTATTAGGCATATTAAAAGAAAAAAATCACATTATTAGACATATAAGCTAATGTAATTGATAACTAACAAAAAAGAATTGAAAAATATGATGTAAATGTCGATATTATGTTCAGATATTACTTAAAAGTTGTTGCACTGGCCCCTGCTTGATTCCATGGAGATATTATTGTTTTGCCTGTAATGTTCCACTGAAAGGTATTAAATGAATCTATCGCCATGGAAACAAGCAAATGGCGTCATCAGGCTAAGTTACAGGTCAGATCTGAGGAGAAGTGATCCCGCTCACAGCACACTGACATGTTTTTCGAAGTATTTTTAAGCAAAACATACACTACTTGGATACATTTAATGCCATATTGAAGAAAATTACAGACAAGACAATGACATCTCCATGGAGACAAACAGGTGGCGCATCTTTCAACCCAAAAAAGTTACAGGGTGCATCTTTTCAAAGCGCTGGAACCAAACTGACCCCTGATTTAGTCGTCTTGTCCTAAAGTGCTGGGTTTTTTTCACCTGCGTTGAATAGAAATAAGTTGATGCGTATATTTAACTTGTCCTTTCAGAGTAATGACAGTCTTGAGATGAGAAGTGCCTCCTCCCACACGCCTGACGCACTCCGGCCCTCACCCACTAAAAGACTGTGCTCAGAAACAGCGCTCATGAAAAAGAACGACTACAATCTGTGACTCACTCGTTATGAGCTGTTTTAAGTCTCTGCTCATTACATTTAATTGCCGTCACAAGTCACTGTATGCACGCTATTGTAAATGAAGTGCTGTTTTGTTTAAGGAAAAAGTGGCCAATTGGAAAGGATTAAAGTCTCAAACAGTGTTATCACGATACTAAATATTCAAACTTTGACTTTTATATTAAGAAAAAGCTCAATGTGCAGATTTGATGATTTGAAAACGCACTATTTTTAGACATTAGTATGTAATTTTCAACACAAAAATCATTTCTCAAGATCAAAACGATACTAAAGCTGCAAAAAATGAAGAAAGATCCAAGTTCGCTGTGTTTTTTTTTTTACTTATTCCAATTAGTATCTAGTTTTGAAGCTCATTTTAGTATCAGTGAGAATCTGGTTAATGATTTTTAGACAAACCTAATCTCTAATCCCTTAAAAAAATGAAATATACATTCAAAAATCATGCACTTTATATCCGCAGCTCCATTTCTTTCTTCCCACAGAAGCTCAAACAGACCCCGCCGTTCAAACTCTCTGATAATTTCACGGTTGAACGAATATCTCTGTTTGATATTTAAATTTCTCCAGCTTCGACACAGTGGACGTCATCGTATTCGGTGGTAACATCAGCGCCACCTGCTTCCTAACCCTGCATCTTTGTGAGAAGGTGCTGATGCCTCTGTCACAGCCTCTTCTCGCTGGTTCATCCCGTGACCATGGCAACTGCGCTGACTAATTACCATTTAAAAGCCCTACCAGAATAACTACAAGATCTGTCTCGGGGAAAAGACACAAATGTGCAAACACAATCAGATCAGTGTCTGGTCAGCGGTCGTATCTGTGAAGGATCTGAGGGTTAGTGCTGCGGTGGAAGCTCTGAGCATCAAATCAGCAGCTGGAGCTTGGTGCAGCACACATTGTGACCAGCAGGGAGGGCCAATGTGGCGTGTGCAGTGAGGTTTTACGGACGCTTGGAGGCGTAGTAAAATCACTCTACATCTGGATTTCCCACCTACATCTTATCTGTGTTTCTGCAGAATGAGAAAGATACAGTTGATAGGAAATAATAACAGTTTTAGATCAATTCATTCAATTTGCCTGGTTCAAACACGTCAAAACAAACACAAATTTTTAAGAAATGGGCTACAACATTCATTTTGTTCATTACTGACTGAGATAAAGTCATGGTTAGGTCATTTTAAACAAGGATGCCATTGAGTTATTAATTAATACAAACCTAAAACGATCGCTACATGCAACACAGCCGCTACAAAGATATGTTTTATATTCAATAATGTGGAAAGATAGTATATAAAGAGTGTATATTGAGGGGTATATGCAGTGGAGAAAGAATGTTGAATAGCACAGATTAAAGACAGCTACACTAATTGGAAAAAAAGCCTTTCCTGCAGTGTATTGTTAGGGACATATAGTGATAAGGAAAGAGGGATGATGGTGTTATAATTAAATGTATCACCTCTGCTGCTGCTCTGAGCCCCGGAGACGCCAGTGTCAGACCTCACGTTATTCTGCAGTGCCACATTTTCATTCACATCAAACTCGTATCTGCTCCTTTATCCCTATAGTGCAGCCATTCAAATGCACACGGAGTCTCTTACAGGCCTAATCTCTCTTAGCTGCAGCGTTGAAATACTGCAGAGATATTTAACTCAAAATAAATGAGGTGGAAATATTTCATAAAAAGTACAAAATATAGAGGTGATATAACAGCAATATAAAGGTGCCATTAGTGTCAAAATGGAATCAGGATGAAGTGGAAGTCTCAGAGGGTGGAGGAGGGCAGAAAGACGCAGTCGTTTCAAAAATAGATCTTCAAATTATATATTTGCACTCAACAAACCAATTAACACTCTTTTAAGTCTGGGGACTGGAGGAACATCAGCGAGGGCAGTTTTGTATGTTTTGGAGATGGAGAGAGAGGAGAAGAAAATAAATGTTTTACCCAGCGTTTCAGTGCGTATTTACAATTAGTATCCTCCCATGAATTAAACATATACATTGTTAAAGCAGACCTATTATGTAAAACTTTAGAGCTTTTGTGTTCTAGTTGTTTCTCCTCACCATTTACTCACCTACAGTTGGATTTGGAGAGTTTCATGCGTGTTTGAACCATCTTTAAGACGCTATATTGCCAATCAATCTCCATTTTCACCTCCACCGGCATAAGTCTACTGCCAAAATGTACAAATTTTAACATAATGATCCCCGTGTGTCATAGATTATAGCTATATAAAAGACAGAAGTACAATAGTCTGCTTTAATGGTAGTTTGGCCACACATTGATGTCTGTGGATGACCTAAAGCAAAAAGGAATATTAAACAGGAATAAGAGAGACAAAATGGATCTATTCACACCTTTCCTAGTATGTTTTAGACTTTAATAAGTGTGAACACGGCTGTTATGAAAGACCAGCACCACACATGCACTTGGAAAAGGGGCCGGCGACACAAAGAGGCCACAAAGGCACAGACCAGGTGAATGAAACTAAACCTGCTGTTTTAAGTACAACGTGAAAAAACAAACTGGCTTTGCTAAATTCTTTAGATGAACGTGAGGTTATATTTTTGTGTGTGTATGAAATGTGATACATTTTATAATCACAGACAGTAGAGGCTGTACATTTTCACACAATGAAGTACTTGTGTCTGAGCAACACTCTGCAAGTTCAAATCTACAAAAGCCACAGCTCTGTGCCTCATATAGAAATCAATAAAACTGTCGACAGACAAAGACCTTTTACAGCCATGACACAATATAGTTTCATATTACTGCAGTTTTCACTTTCAACCAAAAAGAAAAAGAAGCATGTTGACATCCAAGTGATGAGAAAGCATCAAAAACTCTCTCAAAGACTCACATGTGCAGCACTCTGAGGTGAGTTCTACACTGTCAATGTGAAACAAAGTGATCACTGATCAACTTCTATTACATCCATTAAGAGAAAGGCACATCCTCCTGTCCACTAATGCACAGAGCATTTACCTTTTAGGCATTTTTCACAAATAAAATAGTCTGTATTTTAGTTCAAATAAGCTGAAGAAGTCATTGGTCCATCTGCTGCTGGGCAAATTTGAAGCTTGGGAATCTTAAGATGTATTCTGTTTGTGAGTTTGTAAACTCACAAACAGATATCACAAGAATCCATCTTACTGTGCAAGGTTACGCCAAAACTCCAGGGCAGCTAAGATGAATTATTAGAGCTGAGAGGTAGTGAGGCACTGGCTACAGTACATCAGCTCACTGATTTGCTGAAACATAGAAAAACATTTTTACAGCATCTCACACACTGACATGTTAAACAGAGTGACTAAGCATCCAGAGCAGACACAGATTATTAGACGAGTTTCACACAGACACAATGGGCCCCAGCAGTGATCACTGTTTGTTATTTACAGCTCTGCTTGAAGTCAAGGCCTTTGTGCAGAATAAAGGAGCTCCAGCATCAGTCTGTCATGTAGATATCAGTGGTTATTTGACCTTTGTCAGTCTCCTGCCCTGTTTGTGATGGTGTCATCCTCCTAGAGCTTCACCAAAGGCAAACAGGAGATGGGCTGTACTATTTAGGTGTTTCTGCTGCACATGGAGTTCACGTTACATCAGTGTCAGGTGTAATGATCTGATAAATAAGGTGTAAAATACAAATGGTTTCCAGTTTCTAGAAGGTGATGATGTTTCACTCCCAGATGTGCAGACCAGCTCCCCGACTGATTACATGATGTTAAAAAGAAATATCTCAAAGGGAAATTTATACATTTCAACCTGATCATTTCTATTAGTGACTAGAGCTGAACTTGCCATATTATAACAAAAATGTCCATTATAACAAACCCATTATATTAAATATTATTGCCCATCGTCGTGACATTTGTAACCCAACAATGGCCTACATTTACAGCAACTTTAGATGATGTTTTTTTCTGAGTAAACAAGTTCACCGTTTCCAAATCAATATTCCGTTCACTGCATCCTAAGATGTGCTGAGCTGAGAGTCAAGGAACAGAAAAGAAAAGAAAAAAAACACAACATTTAGAGTTTGCCGTGCCATGCAAGCTTCCTCTCCTGAATTTTATAGAGCCATTATCATGCTAAATTGGAGAGTCACTGCTGTATTTGATGGTTTTCAAATGGGATCTGTGGGCCCACCTTAACCATCCATCTCTAGGATACACTGTTTACTCAGTGGTGCCAGGACACAGTGTACACTCTAGGTCACCCCAAAGTCTCTGCATGAATTAAAACACTGACCAAAACCTTTTATTCAGACCAGTGGAAAAAAATCTCTATGCACATCAACATAAAGTGTCCTATTAACCTCTAGTGCAATCATAAATACGGATGAATGAACATGTAGACAGTGTCGCTCGTGTCTAAAGACGTATTAATGCAAACCTCCCGACTCCACTATTAAAACATAAAGACGTGGCCATTTGGAAATCAACAAATAACAATATAATGTCACAATAATACAACATTTTGGTTTTATTTTGCTGCAGATGCTAAAGAACAATATCACATAACCAACCAGATCCTTGACAACACTACACTTTGCTTGTACATATTACACGTACCTTACAGCGCACACTATCTCCAATCCCACAGTCATATGGGAAATCAATTTACAGCTGTAAGACAGTCCAGCAAAATGGCCGAGGTCAGCGAGCTTGTTATTTGCCTGGTAATTAATCCACTCTGATGGGTTTTCAATATTATTACTATTTTGAAAGCGCAGGAGACCCAACTTCACACACTGTGCACAGGGTAAAGGCATTTTTAGGTTTGAACCATTCAGTCCTGACTCATTCACACTTGAGCCACACATCTTTGCACTAAAATTAACTTAAAATGGTTTCATTGCATGGTTATACAATATAAATGTGTCATGTACTGTGGAGCTGTGGAGCAGTCAGTCTTGTGTACAACTCAGACTCTTTATATACACACAAATATGATGTCTACAGATACAATAGGCTGCTGGTTTGTCACATTGTCTTTATATTGTAGTGTATTGTATGAATATATATTTGCTGGGGCACTAAGATATTAAACTGGCAAAATGTTATAAGATATTAAACTGGCTAAATGTTATGTTCAGATGCAATAATGAGAGTAAAGGCAGTACTTGATCAGATCCTGCATCAAGCATCCACGTCGCCAAGGCAATATGAGAAACGCTCCACTACACTTTCCATACAACACCACGTTTGTTACACGTTTATCCCACTAAAGCAGCCTCCTCTCCCCTTCATGCTCTCCTCTCCTCTCTCTGTCACACGATGCTCGGCTTATACTTTGACAGAACAGTCCAAACATAAACGTAGAGCTCAGGTGTAGTGATCTTACCTGTCATAACTCCATCTGCTGTAAGACATGCTCCTGCTGCTGCTCACTCCCTCCATGTCCCCACAGACCGGACGTTTTACGCTGAAAAGACACGAAATAAACCCTTTTCTTGAGCCACTAAAGCGAACTAAAGGAACTGTCAAGTGAATGAGGGAGAGCGGAGGGAGACGGACTCTTCCTCCGGGTTGTACCACTGGAGAGAAGAGGGGAGCGCGGCTCAGCGCACAGAGGCATGAGAGACACGAGTCCACTGGAGAGAAGAGGAGACCACAGACAGAGGCATGGAGAGACACGAGTCCACTGGAGAGAAGAGGAGACCACTCAGCGCACAGACAGAGACATGGAGACACACGAGTCCACTGGAGAGAAGAGGGGACCACTCAGCGCACAGACAGAGACATGGAGACACACGAGTCCACTGGAGAGAAGAGGAGACCACTCAGCGCACAAACAGAGGCATGGAGAGACACGAGTCCACTGGAGAGAAGAGGAGACCACTCAGCGCACAGACAGAGACAGAGACACGAGTCCACTGGAGAGAAGAGGAGACCACTCAGCGCACAGAGACATGGAGACACACGAGTCCACTGGAGAGAAAAGGAGCGCACAGACAGAGACATGGAGACACACGAGTCCACTTCTCATCAATTTTTGTGGAGTGACATTATCCAGAAGTCTAAAGCTCTAAACCTGAAGCATGATCCAACACATGTTCTGTTCTCTCCTCTGTTCCTGTCTGCTTCATGCTCCTCTTCACACGGACACAGCTCAGGTGGATGTGGTCATGTGGCTCATGCAGTGTTTTACACAGTGAAATACATCACATACAGCCAAAAGCTCAATATTTGTAGTTTTATTTTAGCATGAAAACGCTAAACACAGGCAACACTGTTGTGGAAAAAAACAAAAAAAAACAAAAAACATTATGATTTCAATGTACAATTTTCAACAGGATGGACCATGGCAATAATATAATATTTAATTAAAGCTCTTGTGTAAAGTACATTATCAAAAAGAATAATCTCAAACTGGGCCTCACCATTTTACACCAAGCTGAAGGTAACCCCAGATAAATATACTCTTCTACTTTCATAGTAGGAATATTTCATATCAAATTATCTAAATTAGGGCCAACAGTAATCTTTAGTTTAAAACAGAGAATTAAATATTCCTCTTTACATATAGATACAGCCGAGCTGTGGATGTGTACTCACTTATAAACATATAAAAATACTAGTTTCATAAGAAAATAATGTATAAAAGTAGAAACATTTACTCAAGTCCATACCCCACCATCTGATGTGTGTTGGTTATATTACAAGATGACAAGGGGACAGATGTCAGTACTTCATTATGGCTGAGCAGAAGTACTGAGGAGGCTATAACAGCACTTTGTGTCATGACTCCACAGCGGCACAGAGAAGTACAGGTGTTACTCGAGTATACGGGGTGATGTCACTGCTGTCCTTGCTACAAATGACACAAGATTACAACAAGTTCTGCTGAATGCAAGGACAAAGACAACGTGGAATGATAAAACATCTGCCGTGGATGTCACTGAAATGTTTCATAGAGATGTGTTTTGGAATGATCTGGACTCAAGCGACGGGGTCTAGCTGTATGAGTCGAAGATTAACACAACATTTACAATATTCAGAGCTTGAATTAAAACATGTCAAAGCTAGAAAATGTGCTACCGCTGCGTTCTGGATGTGTAATACAATATGTCTGAACTTTTGATATTTCTGTACATCCTCTAAGACTTTAAATCAAATACAGTAGACACCCATGATTTGACCATTGAGATGAAATAAAAGTTATAAACAAAGAAAAAAGATGCTGTTGAATAACAGCATTAACACAGGAGCGGGCTTAAGGGCTGCCAAGGTTTTATAATGTCACTGTATATACAAACTCGTATACGCAAACCAAAATCATCCTCACACACTGTACTGTGGTGATTTAATCAGTCATATGAAATACACTTTGTAAAATCACAAAAAGTCATATATACAGTAGCAGATAAGCACATGGGAGTAAGGGGGATATGGCACAAAGTACACAAGGCTTCCCTCGATCGCCTCTCTGTGTGTCAGAGGAGGCAACTAAGAAGTCATTAACATTCTTGATATATAGTTTCACTCACTGGTAGCAGGTACAAAGGTCACTACAAGGCAAGAAAGGTCCTTCAGAGTACAAAAGATGAAGTTGTTGAGCAGATTTCACAAGGCATTGTTTAGTGTTGGACTTTATACACCTGAAGGTAAAGTGGTGTTAATTTGGCATTGTCTGTTGTCCATACAGATGTCCTGGGACAGTGGTTCCTGGTGAGAGGAACAGATCTGTCTGGAGTCATGCAGGTGAGAAGGCAGTCATCCTCAGAGGATGGGTGAGGCAGAGCAGTGGGGCAGAGGGCTGTTACAGTGAAATAAGGCCACTCACACAATCACACAGTGGCACCCGCTCTTGTCTTTCTCTTTCCTCGTAGGCTCTGGTGATGGAGGACATTCCTGTTCTTGAAACTTTCTGTAGGTCAGAAAAACAGAACTCATTTGAACATTGACAACATAAGATAGTTACTATAAAAGACTAACTGACACAACTGACCTTATTACTCTAACCAACTCGTGAAAAGCCTGGTCTACATTCATACGGATTTTAGCTGAGGCTTCCATGTACGTGACCTTCAGCTGTCGGGCGAGCTGCTGCCCCTCCTCCTGGGTTACCTACAACACAAAGAGACATTACAAGACATGTTTGACAAATCATAACAAATACATAAATAGTATAACAACATTAATCTGAACTAGAGCATGGCTTTCTATGGATACAGTTACTTTTGTGTTTCCTTTCACCAAAAGGGGGCAGCGTAGGCCCGCTGTAGGATATGTTCAGGGACTGCATGTAATCCTCCACATTTTCATCCTTTCAGAAGCGTCCCTCTTGTGCCCCATGTCATGTACTGACAGCACGGATCCCTCTGTGTCTCTTTCATACACTCACTCACTTCCTGATCCTGAGCTGTCAGCTGCAGCTGGGCTGTTATCTGTGAACATTATCACAGGGCTGCCATGTCTCTGTGTGGCTCACTTACTTGCCGCTGTTGCTCCAGATCTGCTTTATTGCCTACAAGGATCATGGGAAATTCATCTCTGTCTTTGACTCGGAGAATTTGTCTTTGGAATTTGTAAATTTCTTCAAAACTGTGAATCACACAAATGACACAGGTGAATAAAGATTTATACTGAGCAGTAGTACAACATCACAGCACACATCTATATGCAGTTTAAGACAGAAGTTAGAAGTTCAAAATATTGTAAATCTGGGAAGAAGTGACCAGTATAAAAATAAGGAAGTCAAACCTGTTAAAGGGAACATGGGAACGTAACATTATGTGCATAGATTTGAATACGTTAAGGGCTTTTACAATACAACTTGTTCTTGACTTAAAATACAAAACAGACAGAGTAGTTTTCACATATTTATAAAACAGAAGATAAAAGTGGAGAACAAGGGCTGTGCTAATAATAAGTCAGCATCAAAACAGAAACTGACATAAATGAAATACATGTTGACAACAATCCCAAATTCTAAGAACGACACAAGATCTACAGCTACAAGTGTGTTATGTGTTACAGCTCATGTGGAGGGCTGAGGGCGGAGCGCGGAGGGCGGGTGGGTGTTAGGGGTGAGGATGGAGGGTGCACAGTTGTGAACAGTAAACAGAGGTGTGCAAACAGAGAACATGAAGCTGTGACTTTGGTGTCACTCACCTTCCTCTGTCAGTGACTGAGAAGACGAGCAGGAAGCCCTCCCCCGTGCGCATGTATTGTTCTCGCATGGCTCCGAACTCTTCCTGTCCAGCCGTGTCTAGTACTAAAGCACATCCATATATAAGTCAGAGGAATTGGATTGATTAACTAAACTCCACACATGCATAATAAACATATAATTAAGACTTTTCAAAACCTTATATCACACCTTTATATCAATTTATTCAATGTTTATGTTGAATAGTTTTTGTTGTAGAGGTTTTTGTTGCTCAGTACAACTACAACTATTTTGAAATGTGTTTTTGTTGTTAAATACGTTTCACCACTGCTCTATAAAGGAACATTGTGTTTGTTTTATTTGACTAAGAATCACTTTTAATGGATTCATTATAAACTAAACGATATTTAACTGAGAATAAAATGTGGTTGTATGAAAAGTACCATGTTTAGCAGCTTATTTTCATTGACATTTCTTACTTTTTAAATGTATTTTTAATTGATGTTAGTGTTTATTCAGCCAAGCGCACTTACTGTCAAGCCGTGCCGCCCTCTCATCTATCACACACTGCTTGGTATAGGAGTCTTCAATGGTGGGGTCATAGTCAGTGACAAAGTATGACTACAGAGGAGAGAGCAGAGGGCACAAAAGAGACACGTAAAGAACATGTGTGAGGTCTGAGCATTGTGTCAACAGCAGACAGGTGGGGCACTACTATCCGCATATATGGAACACTGTTTACTAATGTTTATGGTTGAAACAGGCCTGAGAGCCTAATGACCTCTACCTTTATTACCAAACTGCAAACAGGAGATGAACACTTCATTGTTCATGCCATGGCACACAACTAAACCAAACTAAAGCTTTTCTGTGGGTATTGGAAAAGAAAAATGTGGGATGGAACGATTAATCGCAATCGAATCAAAATCGCAGTTTGAATGGATGCATATAGCAAATCGCAAAGACTGCACTTTTTTAAGAACCTCAATTTCCTCCACAAACCACAACTATCCTGTGTTATTCTGCATGAAAGCTGCTAACACTGTAGTACAGATCGACCGATAGTTTTTTCAATGACCAATAACAATTGTTTAAAATCCAGACTGACCGATGGCAGATCAACTCTGACGATACTTTTGGAAAAAAATTTCCTCAAATTATGTCATTTAATATTTCTACAAACTCCACCACATACTTTATTTACCACAAACCTACAAGAAAACAATGCGTATATATTTAGTTACATTATCTCTTTGCACTAAAATGTTCAAATGTCTTCATGTGTTTTCTTTAGGCCAAAACCTTTGCTGGACATTTAAGGCCGAGAGCCAATACTCTAAAAAGTACAAATATCTAAACCTCCCTGTAGTTTGAATCTGTACAAACATGTTTTGAAATGCGATTCTTGTATTAGTTTGTCAGTTCACATTTCAGTCTTTTTATCTTTTTTTTTTTTTTTTTTCTGGATGCATTTAAAATATAAACTTTGAATAGAATCCATTTATTCAAAGATGAACTACAAATCTAAATGCCTGTATTTGCCAGTAATAGTGGCTACTACATGCTGGTAGTGCAACACTCTATCTGCCCTTTCTGTACTATACATTCACCCTAATTTGGCTAAATACTTTGCTAATCCTGTCGTGAATGAATAATGGGAAGCAAAGTCTCTGTTCGATCAGTGCATTGAATTCCAGCACAGTTCTTCAAGGTTTACTCTGAGAGTTTGCTCAGGGGAGAGCTCTCCGGTGGCAAGTGCCATTTGAGTAAATGTTTACCTGGACTGACCTCCAACTAATGCATTGCAGTGAATGGCATGCTGCATACACAATTACCCTTAGGGAAAAGACAAAAGCTAAACAATAATGGCCACTGGAATAACTGTTCAGTGCAGTCAGGGTTAGAGATGCACAGGATTATAAAACAGTATAAGCAAAGTGCAAAACCTAAACAAAACTGATGCAACAATTTCACCCAAAGTATTTTAATACAGTTTAGCCCAAGCAAAAGGAATTACAGTTTTATTTATTTATTTTATTTGTAAAAAACTATTACAGTACAGTAGTAAAAGGATATTGCAGAGGCCAGCTTTGCATTATTATTTTTTTTATCTTTTTGCAACCCTGGTCTGGTTCTTTCATGATCAAATGAAGCTTGTGACTCATTTGGTTAGACGCTCTTATCACAGAAAAGACAATACCTTTGTGCTGCATCCCGGGGTCTGGTCTCCTAGTAACCCCAACTTTAGGGTGGGGCCAGTGGGCAGGGAGCCACAGGGAGGAGGGGGAGGAGTCAGGCATTTTTGACATTTTTCCCATGTTTTCTAGTTCTGGCTTTCCTCAGAGACTAGTTAAGTGGTGACAGCTGATGGGAGTGCACAGGGAATGTCAAACCAACACCCTAAACATGGACTCATCACAAAAACCAAATGCTGACAACATTCCTAAGTACTTTTACAACAGGACAAATAAATGATTTACTGTGACTGGTGTAAGTTATGGTTTTCTATAGCACACAGTGGTCAGCTGAATGTGGAGCAAAACTGGGTAAATTTGAAAGTACTGGGAACATCAAACATATGTTACTTCATTATAATGAGTTTCCTTTCTTAATACCACTCCTCTTTAGGGGTGATGCTGAAGGATTGTCTAACTTTGCCAACCCGACATAGGGGCCCTGGGTGGGACAGTAAGTAGAACATTTGCAGTGGTTAGACAACTGTTTATAAGTGCATCATGTCTTTGCTGTAGCACTGCCACATTTACACTGTGTAACATTTTTGGTGGAGTAGCCACCTGCATGTTACTACGGAGATGTTACGGCTTTGGTCAGATCTGTGGAGAGGCAATCAGGCTCACAATGAATTAAATGTTAGATAGATACGTTTGATGTCCCACACTGCGGGATATTCTAGACATAGCAATGACATCACCATAGAGACAGGCAGATGGCAGATGATCCTCCAGGACTAGATATTTTACCCTTAAATAGATAATACTTTATCCCATCACAGGTAAATACATGACACTGTTAGCCTCAGCCTCTTTTCTGTTGCAGATGACCGCGTCAGTTCTTGAGTCCAGAAATGATGTAGCAGTTCTCAAATCACAATGACCACACCAACGGTGACTCATAGACACTACCAGGAAGGATGTTTCTGAGAAGACACTAAAAGCCTGCATCAGCAGCAGCACTCTATAGAAATCTATACATGTGTGAGGATGATGTAATCCTGTTCACTGTAGTTTGGATTTTGAGTTTTAAAATGTTATTTTCATTTCAAACAAGTTCACCTAACTGTTCAACACAGGCCTATGTGTACAAATAACTGAATATAACTAGTGCTACAACTATTACAACTCTGATTACAGGATAACACAACCACTACTACTACACTCCTTCAGAGACTACTACAGTACGTTTCATATTTCCCCTAAAAATACTGAATATTAAAATCCATTCTGCATTTCCATTTCAATATCCTCAGGCAGAGAAGTAAAGGAAAAGCTGAGTAAAGCACTTAGGCAACGATAAGACCAGTGCAGACATGACCACTACACAGGGTGTGTGTGTTTGAGGTTGAAACTCCAGGATTATTAACATCATCATCAACACTGTGTAATCTGTTTTTAGTTTATGAAGACACTGTTCTACAGCTCAAGATCAACACAGCAACAAAACCGAGGTTAGTCAATGGCCATAGATACTATTACTGTGTTTTAGGAACTGAAACAAAACAAGAAACACAATGTCAGTGGAAGAGGAAACACTTGTCTTTGAGGATAAACGGCAAATAAACATTGAACAGTAACATCTTATTCTCACTGAAGTGTAATATCACATTTAAAAAAGGAATGGTCCTAAGCAGGATGCTCAGTAGCATATAGCTCTGACGCTAGTATCAGGTAAGTCAGGCCTCATCCTGTGTGCAGGAAGGAAACTCCACCTCCAGGCAGCGGGCCAAGCCTTTGGGTGGCAGTGATGTCACACATGACATGATTCTCCCCACGCCCACCCACCAAAGTCCAAAAGTGTCACTACTACTGCTCTCGAGCACATTCCAATGTCACGCCTTGGACCCCCACCCGTTCCACTAATACACGTGCGTATTACACCAGGAAACTATTAGAGAACTGGGAGAAGTTCACATTGTTAAGATGTCTGTGTAATCTCTGTGTCATCCAGGTCCATAGTAAAACATTCAATTCTGTCAACTGGGCACAAAAGTTTAACTGAACACATTTGGCTGCTCATCCAAGAAATCTGACCAGAACTGAAGCAGTGGCCTGGATCAGCAACGAAACGTCTTCACTACAATCATTTTTTTAAATCCATTTGACAGAGTTAAATTTTTGTTTTACTATTCACATTGTTAACTCAATACAAATATTCTTAATTATTTAAATACATTATTAAGACATTTGACATGTTACGAGAAATGATAGTAGCCAGAAATAGTCTGCTGTTACTGAATTAAGAATAGCTTTCAGTTGTACATCTATATTTGTACATTGTCATTCAAAAGTTAAATCTGTGACAACTGTTTCCCACCTGACTGAAAGTGCATGGGTGCAATGCGTGTAATCACAAACAGGCTCTGCACCCACTTCCTCTGCACTTCAACAGAAACAGAAGACATCCCCTTTTCCACAGAGGTCTAACCACTAACAATAGCCATATATGTCTTGAAAGCCATTATTGTATATTAAATGTATATTAAAAACTGACAGTATGCTATTGTTTACTGCAAGTATAGTGTAGCCTTAAAAACTGTCCTACAAAATAAGTAAATAAATGGTGGTGAACAACATTTCCATTCGGTTTTTGTCACGTCAGCAGGGAGTACTGTCCATAGGCTGCGCAAAACTGGATTTTGGACTCTTGAAATATTATGTTAATCATTGAAAGGAGAAGCACGTGGTCACTGACAACACGGACATGGTGTTTAGTCAAAGTATACTGCTGTGATAACTATTTGTACTGCATCTTTTATATATTTCATTGCACTACATTTCATGAAGTGATGTTGAAGTTTCTGAATATTAAACTAATATGTGTACTTAAATACCTCAGATGTTTCTAGCATTAACTATGTGCATATTTTTCTCTAAAGCTGCGCATGAACTGCACTCTGGGATGAATTATGCAAAAACTCTGGATTTATCAAAATTTAAAAGTCCACTTCCTGTCCTGAGACCACGATGGTTCGACCTCTCTTGAACCTCCGGGGCGAGTCTCCTCAGCTGTCAGTAATCACACAGTCACCATAAGGCTTTAATGTTAAACAGATGAGAGGGAACACCAGGCAAATCTATGGACATTCAAATATCAATCTGTCTTCTCCAGCTTCTGTCGTCCAAACGCAAACAAACCCGCCAGAATCTGTTTGTGCACGGTCTTTTAATAGTGCCGTAGTGCCAAATAGTGAAAATACTAGGACGGACTTTACATGGGGAGGCTGTGGGCTGCAGGAGAAAGCTGGAGAATGAAGAGGGGGAGGGCAAGGCTTTGACTTCCTGTGGAAACACCCACTTTTCCCATGAGCTCATACAAACTAGAAAGGTCACTAATTCAATACCTAATACACAGAGCACACGGTTTGTCCACCGCCTTAAAGGGCCACCAGGGACGAAAGGGCAATATTGAGGAAGGGAATTATGTCAATGTTCCTTTTAAATATTTAACATTTAATATTTTGTTTGTATGTTCGTACTGCAAAACTTGTAACTTTGCCTGGCGGTATTACCTGTTGTCTCCATGAAATAGATAGATTTATGCCACACTGTGAAACATTCTAGGTACATCTCCATAAATTAAAGCAGGTATCAGACCTCTCCACCTCTAAACCAGAAAATGTACAGTGCATGACATCAATTTTGATCTTGTAGACAATATACAGCCCCCCTCTACTGTAGGTTATTGAATAAATGCAACAGACTCAAAATTAAGAAATCTATAATAGAACATTTTACATAGTAGTGTGGCTATGGCTTGGCTCTGGGCCGAATTAAATGAACCCATTGCCCATCACTCTTACAAGTGCTCTTCCTCGTAATGCCTAAAGGATCAATAGCTCGTCACTTTAATCATTCTCTCTTCTTTAATGTCACCAGCAAAAGGGAAATACGGCCTTATAGCAGACAAATCCTCCATACCTTCTAATCCATCAAGACTTGAAAATGCAGGGCACGCCATTATAAAGTTCACATTAATTCTGGTTTATTCCCAACTTTTTGGCGAATGTAGCCGGTGATTTATGCCAAAAGTGTAGTGAATAGGACTGTAGTTGCTAATGGCAGTGTGCTTTACCTCATCTGACTCCTGTTTTGCAGACTTCAGTCAATTGAACTGCTGAGTTTGGAGTTTTTATGCGCCCATAGTGGCTGAGAAAATGTGTTGCAAAGAAAGAGGGTATTATTAAGCACAAAAACATTCAAACACAATTTAACTAACTATAAAAAAGTTATGTAGTGCAAGTCTCCATCAGTCTCTCCTCTTAACTACAAGCATCTCCTCTGGGACACCCTATAATCACCATGACCACGACATCATTTTTGACAACTCATTTATATTAAACTAAGATGACGCAGTCCCTAGTTCACTTTTTCGTTTTATCCATCAGGTTAGTCACTATCTCCACCCTTTTTCATTTCTATAGGACACTGTATGGCACCCACACAGAGAATAAAGCATTGGATGAATGAGCCATGAAGAAGGCTTAACCCTCCTGTGCAGTCTGCTCCTGCTGTCCTCTCACCTCTCTGACATTAAAACTTCAATGACTGGGCCAAATATCAGGGTGTGCTGGACCAGGCACACTTTTGAACTGACTTAAAGGGACCGAATCAAAGAGGCATCTAAAGCCCCCTTACCGCTCGATAAACGAGCCCGAAGAGATAAGCCGTTTGTTCTGAAGTGGAGTCCGCAAAACTCTTACCAAAGCATCAAGGCAGAAATGAGGTTTGTTCTTGCTCATTGTTCCTTAATATCTATATGAATATGTCACTCATTTATTCAGCTGTTCATAATGTCCCACTGCTGTACTTCTGTTTTTACTTGTAACATAATTACATAGTTTATTTTGACTTTGACAAATTACTTTTGTCTTTGCCTTGTCATCTTCAAAATAAATTGCAATACACACATCATTTGTGAGAATTCATTCACTCTGTTCATGATTTGATGAAGTCCTTTGTTCTGAAGCAGCTCAACAAAGCGGCACTGTGAAAGCCTCCGGAGAGGACAGCAGCTACTGCAGTGACTCGTGCACAGAGGGCCACTGTGTGACTTTCAAAAGCCCTGGCAAACTCCCTCACACAAGTGTGGCTCATAGCATCAAGTGTGTAGCTCCAGGAAAACCATATGACCCAGGAAATAATGGGACACTTCTCAGCAGTGAAAACAGAGAGAGAGGAGGCTTGTCTGAGTGTTACATGGACATAAACAGGGATTACACCACAAATGGTGTGATACAGTTTCTTTGTACCTCAGAGAACAGTACGATCTCTCTGCACCTGCAAAAGTGTGTCTCAGTCTCACTGTGCGCAGAGGCAAATGCTGAGCTGGTGTTCTCTGCTGCAGACCATAACTCCTGTACGGAGCGATACGTCAAAGGAAATGGGGCCATTCACTGGCATCATGTCAGATACAGAGCAGCATCACCACTGTGTGCTTTTAAGCCAGCAGACACACAATTACACAGACAGTGCAAATGTTATTACTTCAGCAGCCTGCTCCCCATAAATAAGATCTAATGGACGTACAGTACCTTCCTCCGCAAGGCACACTTCCTCTGTGGCTGTATGCCTATAAGATCCATTGGAAAAGTACAAACTGCTGGGGACAATATTTTAAAAGAAAGATGTGTTTGGTGGAAAACAAAAGAATTTATTAAAAAGCAGCTCTAGGAAATTTCTTCCTCATATCACCAAGCAAAATAAATATATAAATAATAAAAAAAACAAAAAAACAAAAGTAAGACAGTTTCTCCACATCGTCTATTCCTGTCACTCCATGTATTAACTAACTAATTGTGACTAAAAAGGACTGTGGAAGTGAAACAAACACGTATCATAAATCATAGCTCGTTAACTAAACAAGTGCAAATAATATGAATTCCTTTGATTTATAGCACTGAGTTTTAGCGTCAGATTTCTGTCTGCTGGTGCTGATTGTTAAAATGCATGATGCCACACACAGTCTGTTTGAAGCAGCTGTTGACATAATGGTCTACAGCCTGTTAAAGTACAACTATAGAGTATAGAATGACTGACAGCTGCCGTGAGCCACAGAAAACAGTGGCTGTAATGGTCACATGACAGCTGTCTGTGGTGCACCTGAGCAGCTCTAAATGATACGTCCTTATCACAGAGCAGGCGCGTGTCAGCCGCAGACGCACTGGCTCTGGTTGTTAGCGCAGTGGGACAGTGGCTCTCAGACTGTGTGTATTGTCACCTGTCGAGGAGTTGTCCTGTTCCCTGATGGACAGCAGGTGCCCCAGCCCTCTGGACACTGTTTGCGTATGGGACGTGCCAAATGTCCACCAGCTGCCCCACCGCCAGCCTGGACATTGCATCAACAGCTCACACAAAGAGAGCCAGTCCTCGACCTCTAAAGTACTATGTTTGTATGTGTAACACTACTATCAGTGCAGATGAAACATAAACCAATATAAAAGTGCCTATTAGCAGATGGTAGCGGGAGCGCAGGGGGGAGAGTATCTAAAATAAGCAGCAGCTTGTCAGTTTCCCATAGAGAGGCTTGTTGTTATATGACTCGGAGATGTGAGACCTGATACTGTGGCCAGTTATTCTGAAACAGACAGATGTGTGACTGCACAATAATCGCCAAAAACAACACGGAAGAACCCACTGGCCTCCACTGTCTGAGTGAGGGCAGCCTGAAGGACAGCAATAACAGAGCTTATGGGGCTATATCTGTTCAATAACAAGAGTAAAAGCTATTCTGGTAATCCGATTTCATTCAAAGTAGGGCCTATTTTGGCTGATACTTGGATAGAATCATTTTTAACTAGTTTTTATTACGAGTAATTGTGATGAATCAAAGCAAGGTCTTTTCACTTTTCAGTCTAACAGTCTAATGAAACATCACTTACGTCACTTTCAAAGTAAGACATTTAAGTTACACTTTAAATACAGCGTGGTTATTGAAACATTACTAACGGTTCATCATCAGTTGCATTGTGTCCTTTTATGTATTTATTTTATGTGAGGCCTGATACCAAACCATTGTGTGTACTGTACCATAGCAACGCAAAATACAAATATAAAATGGTGGCAAATGGGATGTTATAAAGTGCATGAAAAAACAATGAGTCATGATGAGTAGCTGAAGATAGGGAAATATCTACAAAGGAAGTTAAGTTATCTCTGTTTAATCAGGTATAAATGTAACTGTGAGTGTGCCGCTGGAGCAGGCATGGACAAGCACGTTAAATGGCAAATTAAAACTAAAATCACTAACACAAGACAAAAATGTTGTGACTTGCTATCTCACTGGTTGCAAAACAAACTACATATTAAGATTTGTTGATATGGGAATAAAAGAATCACGGTTTTTCCCCCCAGATTGACCAAAGTTTAGATCGTGATCTATCAACCTTTTCATATAATTAGAATGGAGCATCCTTTACCAAAATACACAATTATCTAGATTTGCCTAATGTCGTTGTAATGGCTTTAATGCACATTCAGCAATTGCTTATTAAGAGCAGAGTCTCTCCCTGGGTGCCCATTACTTTCTCATTAGCTTAAAATTAAAGCGATGACCTGGGTGTCCTGGGAGCATTCCTGCAAAGGTGGGGGAGTACAGTCTCCACTCCCTTTCACAAAAGCATTCCTATGGTGGGTCTGCATGGCCCATTGCCAGAATCAAGTATCTACTGATATGAGTTTGGACAAGAACTCAAGGCAAGTACTACACAAAAACACCTAAATATTGAACCGCTAGTTAAGGATTTACTCACAATACACTTACAATGCAATCCTCTAGTTAATTCACTGACATATTAATCAAACTGTTTAACACCATAGACATAAAAGAGAAGAAAATGTCTTGAAGGAGGTGGGATTCAGCTGTCAAGTATTTACGGAATGTGAAATATTCCAGAAGGTGTGCCCTAAAGCACAATTTTTGCGTGTTAAAATCATCGATGGAGAGCTGTGCATATAAGATATTGTACTAAAACCAGAGTACGAAGTATTTAGTACTGTATTACTAAAAGAACTTGATTATTGCCATCAGAACATCATGCAGTCTTTGCTTCAGTTCCAGCATTTTTCTTGTATTTCTGCACTCGCTGAATCAAAAATAATCGAACACAGCGGGACGGACTCTTGTTAGTTTTTCTCAGCGGCACGGAAGGTCTGCCAGATTCCTCAAGAGATTCAATGGGAAGTTCCTGATTCTAGTATTGTTCACTGACTTTTTTCCTGCATACTTCACTGTCATTACACTGGCCCTCGTAAATTAAAAGTTATGTAGAAAACAAAAGTGAAACTAGATTTAAAGATGCCACAGCAGTCACACAACAATGTTTTATTGTCAAACCACTGTTTGCAAGTGCAGTGCTACAAAAGCAATACCCACAACCCAGATAAGATACATAAGCTACAGACTGGTTGAACCAAAAAACACAAATAGAAATCTTTTTTTTAATTGTATATGTTTAAAAGAAGAACTTAGCAGCTCTTTTGAGAAATGGTCTATGGTCATCGCATCTATTTATAAGGAACCATAATATCAGTTTCATCACTTTAACAGTTTAGGAGATAAGATGCAAAAGAAACTTGTTGAAACCATTTCTTTTATAATCAAGCAGCAAAGAGAAATTAGTTGGGTTTTTTTGTAATGGTAACATCGTTGTAGATTCTTCTGACCAGATGAAGCTGTGAACCTCAACGCTCTTTGTGCCTGAATAAACCCGAAAAAGACAGATATGTGAAGTTATTTTTACATAACATTACTACCTAAACAAAGTTAAAAGAGACGATGTTGTAAGGGAGGAAGTGGTGGGTGAGAAACCAACAGGTGCCCTTTCACGCACTGAAATGAACAATGTGCACCTTTTACTTGGCGGCCAGACACATTTTAACTAAAGACATCCAAACTAAATGCACTCGCTACGGCTACGGCTAACAGTCCAGTCCTCCATAACAAAGAAAAGTTATTAACTCCCTGAAAGGAGATGAAGAAACAGCAGTAGGGATATAAATGGAATTGTTTGCACTCAGCGGTATGGCATGTGACATAACAGTCAGTCAGCCCCGTTACAAAAGTGCATGTATCCTAAAATGGTACCAGATTATTCAAACACCAAAACAAAGTCACAAAACTCACCGAAAATCTACACGGAATAGCAAGGAACGCACTCATTTCAAACCCATACTATCATTACCACACCTTGTCTGCACATGCCCACACAGCGCGGCCTGCTAACCCGTGTTTATTCTATTGAAACACTACTTATGGTAACATTCCAGCATCATGACCTCCTATCTGAGCTATCAAAGAAATGCTCAGAAATATGTTCAAGGGCAAGGCCGAGTAAAGAGGGAAATACTTCGACTGTAAATCCATCTCCTGAAATCCTCCGCTTATCTGTTCAGACACGATCATGCTGAATAATTGCCCACATACCAAATTTATGACTTCAGACAGGAAGCCCTTCTCATCCTATTATATGCGATTTGCCAATGTATCGGTTATACATTTTAGGTCAAATACACTTCCTGATGCAGGCCTCTCCATACCCTGCACTAAAACTGACACGTACCGTCCTCTGACTTGTGGTCTACTGTAGCTAATAAACTTGGTATGATGTGCTAATATACTTGGAATAACATTGAGACTATTTCCTATATGCACTCTTCACATGGTTGACATGAGTCATGTTTTCCTTTGCTTCCTCCCTAAATACATCATTAAACAAGTACAACGTTTGTCAGATGACTCAGTGTTAAGTCATCCCAAAGATATTTCAGCTAGAATCAGTTGCTTGGCATGAAGGTGGTCAGTGGCTTCTTTAAAGGCACAGTGGCTCATGTGAGTATCTGTGGTTGACTATAAACCCAAAGAGGTTTAACAAAGGATGTGAACAAGAGTGAACTTATTGTCATGTTTTAGTGAAACAGAAGATTACCACTTAATGTCAGATCCTAAACCAGGATAAGTGAAGTGGTTTATGTCACATGGGGGATCTCAATCAAACGTATTCAAAATAAATATGCAAATCTCTTTGTGGCAGAATTTACTGTTGAAACATCAAACTGTAATTAATAAATACAAACAATAATACTAAAGAATAGAGAAGAGGCGCATACTTCATACTTCATTCTGCACGGACACAAATGTGATGTGCCGTTAACTTTCTGCTGAGTTAATATTCTTGGGAAAACACTGAACATAATACTCTGTAAAAAGTTAATAAACTATTGGCCACTATAACTACACAACTACACAAACCGGATCGAGGAAGCAGGTCGTCGTTTTCCACATGAGAGTGGGCAGCAGAGAAGGGACTTCCTTTTCTAAAGGGCCAAATTCCACATGGTCCGTGACCATTACCCACCCAGGCTGACTCAGACCCCCCGCCTCTGCACGCCCCCCTCTCACTGTCCAAAACTCTGCACAGTTAAGACAGAACCTGCTCTTCTTAACCAGCTGTTAGATATTTTCCACTGGCAGGTGACTCCTACAGACTTCTGTCAACTGTACATGCCTGTCATGTCCAAAATGTCTCAATTTTATTTACAAAGAGAGACAAAATAATCAGTTTTAAAAAATATGAATGAAACTTTGATTTAATTTGAGTAAGCAGGGGCCAGGTGCTCTTGTGTCCACAGATGTTTAGCCCTACATCATTCACACTGGTCTTTCAAAACATTCCTTGGTACCAAATGAATGATTTAGTTATTCAGAATAGTTTTGTATAATGCACACCTAATGAAGCCCTGTGACAAGTGGCGTGACAGCAGCCATTACCGGCAAAACCAAATGAATATATCAAACATAACATAACGTGAAATGTGCTGTGCTCAGACCTGTTCTTAGTGTTTCATGCCTGTCACTTTGCGTCCAAGAGGGTCAGTAGGCTATCGCACGAGTCCATGCCACTGCTATCTGATCCTTTTTACTTGGTATGCAGTTAATGAGCTTTTTGAACCCTCATTAGACACAGCCCTCCCTCAAACACACACACACATTCACCAAGTTTTTACCCCCACTCCCCAAAAGCGTGCCAGCCCACTATTGTCTCTGTGTGGAGACATGCAGCTGCCTGCAGTCTGGCCCCTTGGAAGTTACGAAGCATCACTGACATGACAGTCGCAAAAGCTTAGGTTTCTTTTAAAACCAGAGTGCTCGTGGGTGGGCAGTCCATGTGCAAAAAGAGTATGCTGTAAGTGTGGAAGGTCAACGCAATGCACAAAGTCTAGGCCCTGCAGTCTGCTTTGTGCTGGAATGCAAGCAGTAACAGAAGAAGACAAACTGTTACATGCCTGTCTGTGCAGTAGGCCATATGTTCATCTAAGGAGTAGTAAAAATAATACAGACAAATGTGTTATTGTTCAGTTTTGAGTTCATCAGATAGTGCACTAGTGTTTTGGCCCTCACTTCACATTCATAAACACTTAATTGACTCGTTGGCTACTGTGTAAAATCCTTTTGCCCAACCCATGAAAGTCAGGGGGATATTATCTGTGAGCATATGCATTTCAAAGATACTGCTGGTTCTGAGATTACTTCCTCTAAAATCTCTCCTCTGTTACTGCCTTCACTTTACGCACTGCTCTTTGAGTCTGGTGACTTTTGCGCGCAGAGTGGGCAAGTCAGGCTTTGTAACTAATTGCCGCTACTTGACTCAGAAGAGCGAGTCCATAAAACAGAGCAACCACAGGCACTTAGTTTCTTTTTCGGCTGCGGGGGGTATAAAGTGGAAGTAGAGCTTTTTGCAACGCGCCAAGTTAAAGTGACAGCGACATATAATGGTTCCCTGTACAAAATAACCCACACAAGGCCAACATAACGCAGGAATAGCCCGTCGTGTCTTAATAGTTCCAGGCCTCGACAAAGTCTAGAGGAGAACAGAGCAGAGTCGGACTAAGTAGGACTAATGACGGACTGCGCTTGGGTCTGGCCTCTCCCCGCGTCTTACCCCGTTACTGGAGACGCGGAACAATCTAAGCGAGGGGCACAATTCAGTGGAGGGATGAAGGAAGGCTACTGACCTGGATAAACTGGATAGTGAGGGCCGATTTGCCGACACCACCGCCCCCGACCACAACCAGGCGATACTTCTCCTGCACTGATCCGTCCTTCCAGCCAGCCATCGAGGACACTTACGCCGCTGAAACACCAGTGAGCAGCAAACACCCACTTTTCTCCAGCGAAAAAACTGACAGAAGCCCCGCAGTGGAGACACGGAGAGTGCGTAAAACAAAAATACGAGGCAAACTGGTGCGTGCGGTGCGTCAAAAGCGCAGAGAGAGGAGGTCCATTAAACCACACAGCGATGTTCAAGATGTAGAGACGATAGTGAGACTGGAGCGAGCCAGGCCAATACTGATGTCTGGCGCTAGGGGCCCTTCTACAGGCTGCCTTTACACCCCCCCTACACACACACACTTACACACACGCGCGCACACTCCAGCCCTGCCTCTGGCTCTGTCCTAAAGACGAATATCACACACCCCTGCAGTCACATTCCTGCTCGGAAGGGGTAGGCTCTGCTGCACTAAAGACACATGGGCATGGGCAGCGTCTACAAGGCCAGGATTTACTCTGAAAAGATCTAAAAGTCAGTGACACACTTTTACGCACGCATTGCATAAGATAAGTGAGTTCATATGGTTCATTCTAAAGTGTGCCAGACATGGACTATAACTGGTGTTTCCACTTCCCTGTTTGTTGTACACTTATATATATATATATATATATATACACACACACACACAAACACACACACAGTCTATAATACACTAATGTCTCTTTGGAAATACTGTACCATAAAAGAAATAATGTTCATTCAACTATTGGCTTAACTTTGAACTATAAAACAGCTACAAAACAGAACAAAATATCTAAAAACATGTTTTCTACACAGTATTGAGTTATGTCCAGGCCTGCATCTGCCTTCATAATTCTTGTGTTTTATTTCAGTGCTCAGTTCCAAGTCTTTTTTCTATTGTTCAGACACATTTTTAAGTAGACTGGCCTGTTACTTTGGCTCAATAACAACATGACATTTATGCACATCCCTCAAAAACTGCACATTCCCTTCATTCTTCTCAAATCCAGTCTATATTCTGACATTGTGCGCATAGTTTTATCAGACAAATGTGACCCTGTAGCTACGAGTTATGACAGAAGGAGTAAAAAAACATGAGATTATTATTTTTTATGACTCAGGTATGGAGGCATGACAGATGTAAACTTGCTGCGTTACTGTAGGCTCTGATTTTTAGAGGCGCCATCTAGTGTCCAGTAGAGGCTCGTTACAGGCTGTGTCCAGGATTTAATCTGCACCATCATGTTGTTTGTGCATTAACAATCTGGCAATGAAAAACATTTGTAGAAATTTAACTACTGGTCTAACTATTGAGGAAAAACACAACCGCCCATAATTATATAAATATAATGACTATTATTAAGCAAAGTAGGTTATAATCTTCTATAATAGTCTGAAGATGTGAGGCAGGTCTTTACTTTGACAATGTTTAAATCCTGTGCATGTGACTGAAAGGGTTTTATTCTGCACTTTTCTCCTCTAATGTTGACTTGATGGTGCTTATTTATGTTTTCATGTGTTGTATTGTGATTTTAAAGCACTCTGAATAATTGTGCTGTACAAATAAACTTGCCTTGTCATAAAGAAAACTCCATTGTACAGTGCAGAGTGTCAGTTTTCTTAGGTAATCATAAGGCAATAACCTGTTGCTATTGTACGCAGACTTAAGACGTCAGTTCTTTATTTCACGGTATTTACTCTGACCTTAAATCTACCTCGGCTCTCACCACACCCTTTCTGACACGTTTGAGTTATAGTGATCCTACTTCTGTATTCCCAGAAATGCACTGAGCTTGGAAATAATCAACCTGGCACATAATATACAACATCTATATACTATAACCAGTTGGCATGTCATTTGTTTAATTTCATGTATTTAATTGTCCAGAAACTAGATGAGACAGAACATATATTAATATTATTTAGACATGGGCAATATCTATATTATTGTGCATTCATACATGTTTATTGAAAATGATAAATGAAGAAAAGCATGGACAAGTAAATTACAGAGTGTAGGTTTTAGACAACAGTAAAAAAGCACAGAATCAAATGATTAAATGTTCTTAATTATCTGTGAATAAAGACTGAGAAACACAAACCGGTGACTTTACAACGTAGAGTCAGTTCAGACATTTGCCCTCTTCTGGGAGAGGTTAATTTTGTCACCGAGACTCAAGGCCATACCCTGCAAAACAATTTTATTCAAATGTATTAATATGGAGGACCATTCAAATAATGTTTCACTGTTAGCCTGACGGATTCAAGAAAATATAAGAATATCCATTTGGTTTAGACAAGAAGTGTAGCAAGAATTGTTAATAATTAGACAAATGTTTTAGTTCTGAATAATTCTTATTTAGAACTCATTTTGAATAAACGACTTGCTCTTAAACATGTGAAAATAACATTTTTGGACACTGGTTTTTGGGAGCAGGTGAAGCAGCAGCTGTGACCTACCTGGCTCTTGGCTCTGATGCGGATGTGACCGTTGACAGGTGCATCGGGCCCTAGGTGAATGGGCTTCTCGATGCTTACATTAGCCAGAGCATCCTCACCGAAAATGGAGCGAGCGTAAAGATTTGCAGCCATAAAGCCACAAAAACCAGAGAGAGCCTGGTGAAAAAAATAACATGATAATGATACAGTCCTCAATACTCCCATAGAATCAGCATCTCTACATCACTGAGTTTACAAACCTTTTCAGGAGTCAAGCATTTCATGTTTGTGGACTTGAGGATATGTTGAAGGTATTCATTCAGATCAGTAATGTTAGTGTTCACGGTCACCTGTTTAAAAAAAAAAAAAAAAAAAAGGATGGTTATTTTAACTAATTACATTTTTAAAATAGGTTTTCTGATTTGAAAAATATTTTTTGATCATAAAAATATTACCTTGTTTTCCCATTCAAACTCTGCCCACATTTGCCTGAACTCTGCATCAGTGCATGAGGCTGGTTGGATGTAATCCATGATGTCAATGTGAATATCACTGAGGACGACGCAGTTTCTGTCACTGGCAGCACCCGATACATCATACACTGTGGATAAAAATATACAAGAGATTTGAACCTTTAATGTTGTATAAACATTACTCAGTTATCACTTGGTAAAAAAAGTAATACCTATATTTCCAAATATGATGCCATTCTCTGTTGAGGCCACCTTAACATTGGCCTTAATGTTGGCAAAATCATGTGGAGCCAGAGTTAGAGGAGACGGTTTTTCAACTAATTTGAGATCACCTGTAACAGGCAGAACATTTACAATCAACGTGTCTTGGACAAATAATGTAACAGGTGTAAAAGAGAATTAAGACTGATACCTAATGTTGCGAGCTCCAGGGTGCAGTTTTGAAGTGTGTCACTGGTTTGATTAACAACCAGCACATCCAGGACAATGTCGTACTGGTTAACATGAACATAGGCTTCAGCATATACTGGGTCTGAAAACCCCGTTAGCTGAGTCACCTGAGATAAATACACAACTGATCATGAGCCAGTTCAAGAAAAACGTCATAAAAATCTGTGACGTTAAGGTTGGTGAGATCTCTAAACCTTGTTGAGTTTTGATGCCAGTGGATCTGCCGCTTCCTTCCTCTGAGTGTTTCCCATCGCAGCCAAAAGACTGAGCTGAAACTGGTCCTCTTTAGAAGTCATTTCATTTTTGGCTGTGAGCTGCATGAATGAGATGGGATCATCTGCTTGGACCGTCACATTACGTTTCTCAGATTCTTTCTGTAGGGAAGGGAAGATCAAAAACATAAATAACAATAATGTTTTGTCTAATAAAAAAATAAACACACATACACAATGACTGTACAATGTCTTCAAAGCAAAAAAATATTAAACACAATTGAGTTGTTTACACGGTGCTTTCGTGTTGTGATTCTGTTGGCAGGAGGTTAGTGCTGTGTGCAAACTCTATTACCTTTTGTGACAGCTTCTCCTCCTCCAGTCTGACAGTCAGCATGTGGGACAGGGATTTGCGGCACTCCTTATTGAAAATGTCGTTCATGAGAGGCGAGCACTCTGACAGCACCTTCAGGCACAGTGAGATGCGGTCCACATCATCATCTGTAATTGGCTTTTTAGGCAGAGACGACTTGCCCAGGTGCAGCACAGTGACCATGATCAGCATGGACTCTGCAACAAAAGACTACAAAAAAAAAAAAATCATACCAAAATGAGAGCTACAGTATTTGTTAATAAGTAAATAAACAAATAAAGCAAGGATTGAATTGGCTTACATTCTGTTTCTTTTTATCTTGAACAATGTCAACGTAACGTAATGCTAGTTTTGTTAGCGTAGTGGCCAAAGAAGCAGCCACATAGAAGTCTCCATCCATCAAGAAACCACGAAGCGGAGGCCTATAAAATATAGGACAGGTATTATTAAACAACTTTAGATGACTGCTTTAAGGTCCCAGACTGTGCAAAACAGACTCTTGTGAGCTTTAAGCCATGTTAGAATGTTGTTTCTCCTCAAAAACATACCTGGAGTAGTATTTTTTTCATTCACACATGTTTGATTAACCCTTTATTATTAGTCTGTCTACATCTGTTCCACCTTGTGATGTCATGATGTGGTAGTTTTCAAGTTAACGGCTACCCTTTATCTTTTGTTTAGTAGGCAATTCCAGGGTTGAAATTATCCAAATGATTCTAGTGAAGGAGTATGAAGTTTAAAAAACACAGTCGAGCACTTCTTGCATTACCACACAAGATGGATTTTTTAAATGTTTTTGTTTGAGAGAAGAACTCAGCCTTAATATTCAGGGTTTGTGAGTTAAACATGTGTGAATGAAGCAAAACACAACTCCAGGTCTGTTTGTGATGATGAAACATTATAACAGATCAGAAAATAGTGTAATATGTGGCCTTTAATCAAATGATAAAGTGCAACTTTTACCGGTCTTCCTCTTTCTTGGACGGCCTGGAGGAGCTGAGGGCACTTTGGGTCACGTATGTTCCCATTTCTGTTACAAGTTTCTGAGCTGGTGTTGCACTCACTTCATCTTCAGGTTTAACCTCTCCTGTTTCTTTCTTTATTTCATTATCTACTATAGGGATCTGTAAATTCAAATCATAGTCAGATGGTTCTCATCATTCTTGAACATATATTAAGTTCATCAGTGACAGCACAAACCAACCTCTCCCAAAGACCTGCGGACCTCTGTCATCACATTCTGAATATCTTCCTTTGTGCTACAGTACTCTCCCAGAATCCATAGGGCCCCTCTGTAAATTCTTTAGGACACAAGAATGTAACATGATCACAAAATAATTCATATTTAAAATAGTCTATGAAACAATGACAATGTTACAGCTACAGCACTGCTTGAGGAAATGAATGTGATCAATGAGAGATTGAAGTGTGTTATTTACAGTAGCGGTGAACAACTGGTACAACAACTCCTTTTGATTACCAATATGTATTTTATGTTGCTCAAATTTTCTGTAGATGCACATAATCACTGGTTTTGGTATATTTGTAAATATAAAATTTGGTCCATACATGGCTTTTATAATAATAAAATATATTCACGATAAATATTTCTCACATGCTCATGTATGTGTTGCTTACTTTACTGTTTTGATGGCATGGAAAACCTCCAACATCTTCTCAATGATGAGGGGCCTCAGGGTGTCAAATCTCTGAATAGCCTCTCGCACAAACTCCAGCACATCAGCAGCAGCCGCCTCATTAGTGTCACTTAGGAATTCCATCAACTGTAAACCAAAAAACACACACAGAGAAATATTTTCTTATTAAATAAACATTGAAAATTAAATAAACAAACTTTTTGCTATATTGGTCTAAAAAGCATGGATTCATTTTGGTCTGTTTAATTTGACTCACCACTGGTATAACGTTGGCCGCCATGTCAGGGAAGCGCACACTGCAAGAGTGAAGAGTGCGCACCAACAGCTGCCTGTACTTATCTGTATCTTCATGTTCAGTTACATTATTTGTTTTGATCACCTCTTTCTTCAAAACTATCACCAGCTAAAACATAAAATATTGTAAAGATTAAATGCAATTTATTCAAAGATATAAAACTTATTACACAAACAACAAAAAGCCTTACCTCTTCTACATTACGAGATGAGACAAGGTCCAGTGCCAGCTGCAAGGTCTTCTTTCTCACTTCCAGGTCAGGGGTGGAGAGCACACGCAATATATCCATCACAAGGTCCTAAAGTCAAGGATTACACCCAAATTAATATCAGACGCCACCTCAGGGCAGCACCAAAAAAGTAAAAGTAAAAAGTACCTGAAGTACACGTTCATGAGTGGGATGTTCCTTCAGTTCAATCAAACGATCAAGTACAATCAGTTTCACATTGTTGTCACTTTCCTTGATGATCAAATCAATGTAGCACTGGGCAGCAGCCTGGAACACAGAATATGTAAGACATTGTACAAAAGCTAGGACAAATATTGAAAGTACTGGAGAAAAAAAAAAAGAGTGTTGTGTACCTTAATAGCTGTGGGGGCGCTTGAGAGGGTTACAAGAGTACCAGCTGCCTCATATTTAACAGCTGGACTTGAGGACTGGAGCAAATTATAGATACATCGAATAAATCTGGCCCGCTCAGAGGGGTTTGCATGACAGACCTAGAAGTTAGGTAATAAAAAACATTTAGATAGATAGATATTAACAATGCTTTTTAAATAAACCACAGCCCCTTTACGTACTTTGTAAATCAGTTCCACAATAACAAGCTGAAGAATGTCACCAAAAGTATGGACTTGATCAATACAAGTGCTGAGATAATCCAAGGCTCTATCCTGTAAAAGTAAGTGTGACATAAGCACAAAGAGAGAGGTTATTCAGGGAAAGTATAAAACATAAATATTTGGCAATAAGTTCACAAAATATTACACACCTGGTCAGCATGAATCAACATCATAAAAGCATTTCTTTTACAGCTTGCATCTTTTTCATTCACAAGAAAATCGTGAATGAGTTCAGGGGCATCTGGGATGAGGTGTTCAAAGTTCCTGGGACAGAATCAAATGGGTAGTGTTAAACAACTTTTCTATACAGCTTTACAGCATTTGAATAATAAGAAACAAGGGACATTTGGTGTACCTGTAGATGGTGTAAATGGCCAGGACTGCATTGCGTCGCACGTAGCTGTGGCGGTGTTCAAGGCAAGCACGAATGGCTGGCATCAGAGGCTCAAGCAGCTCAGACTCCTTCAGTTTGCACAGGAAACGCAGAGTGGAGCCACGGATGAACTCGTTGGGATGCTGCAGGTCCTGAGAATTGGAAAAAAACACACTTAAATACTTTTATACTTCAGAAATAATTAACAATCTAATCTAGCAAACGGACCTTTCTGTAGGCATCACAGACCAGAATCATCTCCTGAAGCAACTTTCCATCTGGAGTTGTTTTAGGAACAATCTCCCAGAAGACAAGAAGCAACTTTTTGATTGTGTGGTCTTGAAGTGGCAAAACAAAGCGTATGATGGTCATGAGAAGCCCAGGTAGTTTCTCGCCATTCAGTATCATGATGATGACTTTCTTTAGTGCTTCAGTTTTTGCCTTGATCTCCCCTTTTTCTGCAGATAAAAATACTACAATCAGCCACAGTTCTGTGTATTGGATCACTTGTAATTGGCAGTGTAATAGTTACCCAAGTCAGTTTTTAGGCTGACTTCAGAGGGGGGCTCTGAATCAGAAGTGACATTGATCAGGGTGTAGCAGACGTTCTCTGCAGCCGTCATCTTGCTGCTGCTAAACTTAGTTCCTTTTGTAGATTCACAATAGTGGAGAGAGACAGAACACCTAAGCAAGTCAAAAGAAACGGATTAATACAGACTACAATAAAATAAAGCACGAAACAATCGTTTTACAGCATAATGCAAAATCTTGAAACAATAGTTGGACATAACTTTATAAGCTTGGAGGCTTTATACATCATAATATAAACATGTGCAAAGTAGTCTACTGATGTACTGCATTAAATAGACTCAGCTGTTGTAAATCTGTGAAGCTTTTGAGTCGCGTTTTACCATGTAGATTTATAATGACATTTGCAATGACAACAGCTGAGACATAGTCAAGTCCAAAATGAATACATAGAAGCCGGGTGGATAATGAATGAGAAATAACTGTATGAACATCTGTGCAGCCCTGACGGAAGCGGACACGTAGCATCGTCCACATCACAACTTTAAAACCCCGGCCGCGTTGACAATCGGTGCTTTAAACGCACAAAAACACGAAGTAACATGTCATATGAGATCAAGTAGCACATCTGTAGGAGTTTGATCACTCACTAAAATGTAAGCTAAATGCTAGCGCTAAACAACTTAGCCTCTGCAAAGGCCGTCAGTGAAATGGAGGACAGAACATCGCCTAGCTCAACTTAAACACAAACCAGGAAGAGAAACTGCGCATTAGGAACAAAAAGATAATCTGTCTTACCCAAATGCACAACTATTATCCTCTGGAAGCTGTCGGTGCCTTGTATTAATATTTACATGTGTGTAAAAAGCTCGGTGAGTGTTCAGACGAGCTGCTGCTCTGCTCGACACTTCCGAGTGACGTGGTGACGTGGAACATTCCCTCGTGAGCCACGTCAGAGCTACGGCGCGCCGCGAGGGACAAAAATAAGGACTTTTTTTCTCTTCGCAACATAATAATAAAACTTTAAAAAAAATTGATAGACTAAAACGTGTGTGCAAAAGACTAATAAACAAATTTCTATCATTATATTCTCGACAGCATCTCTTTTTGCTACAAGTTCTTTGAGTAAATTTAATCACATTGACTAAACAATTATATGTGTGTGTGTAAATTAATTACCCATGACTTAAAATATACCATCTGTTATTTTGATAAGAAAATAAAGTAATTTGAATCAGACTATTTGAATTCTAGATTAACTTGACCCAGATGGATGGTTTGTGCTGCCCTCTAGTGGACACATGGGAACATACTCATTTTAATTGAGAAAGGTTTTCAATTCATTTGTTATTTATAAAAAAATAAAAAAAACTTATATCATATGCATTATTACTACCAATTCAGTGATATTTAAGTATTTAAGTATTTTTAAATTATAATAGTTGTTCTGGAATCTGAGTAGTTTTGACTCTAAATGATGGTCCTAATTTTATGAGAGCTTCTACACACATTGCGCCTTAGCTTTTGTTTTATTTTGAGCAAAGCTGCCTTTTATTTCTGCTTCAAGAGTAAGCCCTCTGTTTATTCCCACACTGTAACTTACAATGTGACAGAGAACAATATAAGTGCAGGTCTGGATTGTGGCCCGTGGGGGGCGACAGGGAGTCCCAGTTCTGTAAAAACAACATCTCACCTTCTTTCTTTAGTCCAAGTGGTGGAGCACGTTTGGGTGACCATGGAGTGCGTTTGCTGTCATGTAGTTGAGCGCTAATCCGGCGTGAATAGCAGCAGAGGGGGGCTTTGGAGCGGGGCAGAGGCGCGATCGGTCGAGTCATGGCTGCACGCGAGGACGCAGAACTCCTGCACGGTAAACTACGGCACCACGAGCGCGCTGGAAGTGTAAACAGCTCCGAGGCTTTCAGGAACGGCTATGTGAAGAGCTGCGTCACCCCCCTGAAACCAGACCAGCAAAGGGGCTTTTTGTTGAACCTGTGCAGCTTTTGCAGTGAAGACATCCTCAAGTCTAAAGTGTTAAAGGTCTCCGCGGTGTATGTGGGCGCGTTTGTCTTCTGTGCGCTTTCCTTTGCCATATCCAGGAGCTTGCAAAGTGACTCGTTCTGGGATTTGAGGACTTTTCTGTCGGGGTTCTCTCAGTCCATTAGTCCTTTATTTAGTATAGGTTGCGCCTTCTTCTTTTTAACATTTTATCTGAGACGGAAAAAGAAGGAAAGTAGTAAGTGTTGGCTTCTGTCACTGCCAGCGTCGTGCTACCTCGGGGATTTTTTGGTTTTGCGGTTTCTGCAATGGGGAGACGAGCAGCACCAGATCCAGATGGTGGGCAGGTTGTTATTCGTGTTGGGATGTGTGGGTCTGCTCACGCTGGTGCCCTCTCTCAAACTCAAACACAGTGTGCTCATCTTGGTCTTCTCCAGTGTTGTTTGGCTCGCGTCTTTCACAAGTTTGAGCGCACTGCCCGCGCTCCTCAGGCCGCTGTTCGCCTGCTTCTCCGGATTCTGCGGATCTCTTCTGGGGCTGTGCTTTGACCGCTTCTACCCCGTGAGGGAGGCGACCAGCGGCTGTCCCAGTCCGGATGAGAAGGTGCCTGTGATCCGGCCTAGAAGACGCTCCAGCTGCGTCTCTCTGGGAGAAACCTCCAGCAGCTACTATGGCAGCTGTAAAATGCCCCGCAGACCATCCCTGCCCTGTATATCACGGGAACAGGTAGGTCTCACACGCATAGTATCAGACATAGAGGGTAAAAGTGCTGCTGCAGGCTACGCTCAGCTCACCAGACTTTAAACTTACATCTGAATAATCTCCTTTAAAAGAAAACAGCTTCATGTTTCCTAAATACATTGTCCTCCCTTTATGCAAAATGACAAGGCCCTGGATCTTTTTATGGAATTGTTTTTGCTTCATTTTATCCACCTATCCATAAAGTTAAAACTACCTAAAAGTGAAATGATTAGGCCACTTTCAAATAGTCCAATATCTTCAAAATAACCATTAAACACTTTGTCATGACTCCCCTGATAACGCTCTAATGTTTGTTGTTGTTGTTTTTTTACTGTAAACAAAATGACCCTAAAAAAAAAAAACCTCCTGCCCTTGGACAAAAACTTTTCACACGTCACAGCTCGGAAAAGACTTTGTCCTAACTTACACTAAATTATATTCACAAAGTAATGTTTAAGTGGAAAAAAGAGGATTAAAGAAAGCTGAAACTTGGTGAAACTAGGTCTAAGTTTCAAATCTAAATCAGGATTTGTGAAGTTTCAGAATAAGCCTCAGTGTTTGAGCCGCATGGACCTGGGACCCAGCGTCAGAACCGTGAGGATGTTTTTTTTTAGGCAGAAATATTTGCTTTTGGTGTATTGTTAAATCTCAGATGACATGAGCTTAAAAAAGGGAAATGATTTGAGGGACGTCTTAGTTTTGTCATTGTGCCATGGCCCGTGCTCCTAAACCAGTTTGTTTACATGCAGCACCTGAGCTTCAGTTTATGAACAAAATCACATCCAACACCAGAGTTTAGAAACACAGTCGATTTGAACTTGTACAAAATTATAATAGAATAGTATTAAATAAAAATATCGTTTTAAATCTGCTTCAGCTAAAGATCCGACTAAATAATAGATCTGATATTTCTGTGAGTTTATTTTAAGCTCCAGATCTTAAAGAGCCCGTATTACACTGTTTTTGATCTGTCCTAATGTTTCCTCATCACAAACATAAGTGGAGTTGTGTTTTGTTTCATTGACACATGTTTAACACACAAACCCTGCAGATTTATTTATTTATTTTCACAAACAGAAAACGCTCTGTTCCACCTTGTGATGTCACGTGGTAATACAGGAAGTGCTCCAGTGTGTTTTTAAACTCCGCACACCTTCACTAGAATCATTTGGATCATTTCAGTCCTGGAAATTGTTGATCTTTACTGAACTAAAGGTGAAAGGCGGCTACCACTCGATGACATCACAAGGTGGACAGAGCGTTTTAAGCTTTGGAGACGTTACAGACTAATGATAAACTGTTACTCAAACATGTGTGAATGAAACAAAACACAACTCCAGTGTGTTTTTGAGGACGTATCACAGTCTCACAGTCCATTTTATGTGATATAGACCTTCACTCTACGTGTTATCAGTCGTATAATCAGGACATATATAGATGCAGATATACGATCACGTCACTATCGCTCTGCTCTGGTGGTTATTGTAGTTATAGATATATTGTAGTTGTAGATACCTGCGCTGATGTTTGGTGGATGCTTTGGGCTTTTTGAAGTGAAACATGTAATTCTCCTGTGTCCTGGACACATTGTTTGTGTCCTTGGCAGAACTAAAATGTACTTTTTAGTTGTGTTGTTTCCAGTATTTGTTTTCGTCAGACTATTACTGTATTAGATATTTAGCTCAAGGTCTAAACTCCTGCACATTATACTACCACTATACTACTACTGTACTACCACTGTACTACCACAAAACTACACATTATCCTACCACTGTACTACCACTGTACTACCACTGTACTACCATTATACTACCACTATACTACCACTATACTACCACAATACTACACATTATACTACCACTATACTACCATTATACTACCACTGTACTACCATTATACTACCACTGTACTACCACAATACTACACATTATACTACACATTATACTACCACTGTACTACCACTGTACTACCATTATACTACACATTATACTACCACTGTACTACCACTGTTCTACCACTTTACTCCCACTATACTACCACTATACTACACATTATACTACCACTGTACTACCACTGTACTACCACTATACTACACATTATATTACCACTGTACTACCACTATACTACCACTGTACTACCACTGTACTACCACTGTACTACCACTGTACTACCACTATACTACACATTATATTACCACTGTACTACCACTATACTACCACTGTACTACCACTGTACTACCACTGTACTACCACTATACTACACATTATATTACCACTGTACTACCACTATACTACACATTATATTACCACTGTACTACCACTATACTACACATTATACTACCACTGTACTACCACTGTACTACACATTATACTACCACTGTACTACCACTGTACTACACATTATACTACCACTGTACTACCACTGTACTACCACTGTACTACCACTATACTACACATTATACTACCACTGTACTACCACTATACTACACATTATACTACCACTTTACTACCACTGTACTACCAGTGCATGCTGTCATTGAGTCCTTGGGCAAGACACTTCTATGACGTTTGACGACGGCCAGATGGGCTTTAAGTGCACTCTGTAAAAAAACAAAACAAAAAAACCAGTGTGATCAGATAAACATTTTTTTGTAACTACTACATACTGCAGTTGACCTTTGCTGCTGTGTACTTGAAGGAGAAGGCGGTATTTTCTGGCCCTGTTGTGTGTATTGTCAGAGACTGTATTATACTGTAATTACATGATACACGTTGCTCTCAAATGCTGGTACATAGTTGCATATTATTGATAAAGCACAGTTAAAGAAACAAACCATTACTGTTCTCCAGTGACTTACAGGCTCACCACTTTTCTAATTACACTACAGTGGTTCTGTGTATCAGGTACATAAGTTTTTGGGAGGATAAATATTGTTGACTCGTCCGTCTTTGTGAGCGGCGTCACTCGGGGTCCAGTGCTGATGTCACAGATGGTCTTCCTTTTTGTTCACATTAACAGGCCTGTTGTTTTTTTTTAGCCCTCAGTCTCTTCAATAAAATGTTATGTAGTTTTATTCAATTGAAAAGCCAGAAAAAACTCAAATCATAAAAATGTCTGAAACCTTAGGGACAAACCTGTTATTGAGTTATTTTCACAAACGCACAAAGAAACAGCAAAGGGATTCAAGTTTTTATTAATCAGGTGGTAAGATGTAGGTGAATTATATTTTTTGCAAACTTTAAAAACTGGAGATGATCTAAAATATAAACACATCAGTTCCAAATTATTACTATTATTATTGTTGTTAATGTTCATTTTACACTCAACCTCGAGTGTTGCTAAAGACTTATCCAAACACAATCAAGTCCAAACTAACGTCCAACAAAGTGAAAGTTTTTTTTTTTTTTTTAGGCTGTCGTCTGCAGGAGACACAAAGTGCCACAGTATGAGAAATAAAAGAGTCATACTTTTTTGTTCTTGTGCATATTTTTTCCATTTCTTTCACAGTTTTTGGTTGCGATTAAATTAACCATGCATTTTATGAGCACTGATGTTTTGTAGTGCAACAGTCGCCACGGCACTAGACTGTTTACTCAAACTGCAACAATAGAGCAAGAAGAAGAATGTTTAGCATAACCACTTCCACCAAAATCCACGTTGTTCCGGCTCCCCCTGCTAAAGACGGTGAAACTGGAGTCCGATAAGAGATGCCTAGGAACATATAGATAAATATTGTCAGCGTGGTCATGTGATGTTTAATAAGGCAGAAGTGATTACAGGACGACACACGATGGTAAAGTCAGACATAAGAGCAGAGCACGAGAGCGCAGAAAGGTTTGGACTGGAGGGAAAGCAGAACACATCACAGCTTTAAACACTCAGCTTGAATTTGTGTGACTTAATGTATATTTGACAACAGTTCAATTAAAGACGATGTTTCTTGACACTACGACTCCAAATGTTTAGTTAATTAACACTTTATAAATGGCCTTAGGAATTGAAATGAGAGCTTAGCTTCTCTCTAAGAGTTGCACACAGTACTTTGCCATTATCTGCCTTCAATGTAAATATCTGTCCAGGTCTTTTACTAAGATATTTTTTTAAATGCCTTTTTGTCTTTGAATGGACATGATTTGGTCATTGTACAGTAGTAGTAGTAGTACTTGTAGTAGTAGTAAAATGATGTGAATGTGGTTATTTGGTTGTAAAAAGCCTGATGCACATCCTAATAGAGGAGCTTCCATTACGGCGCGGGGCCTGGGGCAGGGCTGTGTGTGGACTCTCCTCTGAGGAGAGGGGCAGGGCTGAATAACACACTTAACTGTCCGTACAGAGGCACAGACTGCAGAGGAGCAGGAGCCCGCGCTCAGCTGTCACGTTCGCTCGCTCTGAAGCCATGTGGAATGATATAACATTGACGTCACGGCCCGGTGACGTACCTCACGGTGATGGCGAAGAAGAAAAAAATGCCAAGTCTTATTAATGGCCCTGCACAATATAGAGTGTGCCCCCAGCAAAGAGCAGAGGAGCCAGAGCCCAGAGAGCCAACACTTTACACAAAGAGACACGGGGTTACGCCTGGTACAAACATCGCACAAACACACACACATCTGCACTTTGGCACTGCTGTGGAGCTCACAAATGTCCCTTATTTTTATTTTAGATTAAAAAAAAATCTACATTTATCTCACACATAGTTAGAGCCAAGAAAAAAAAATCCTGTGGCCATTATGATGAAAGACAGTGATCAGGGAATTACAGTTTTTTACTGAAAATGATTAAATTAACCAGTGGTGACGTGTTTTACATTCATTAAAAATTAAAAAAACAAACAAAGGAGGTTTCCCTGAGTTAAAACCTTTAACCTAAATCTTAAATGTTATTTACCTTGTGTTTAACTGAGGAGAAAAGCCATGATCAATGAAGCAGAGAAAAAAGGATTTACCATGGCAACAATAAACCAGACGAGGAGCAAGAAGTCACATGACTGCGGACACGCATGTTATAAATAAATAAATAAATACATGAGTAAATATATAAATCATTTTTAAAAAGTAATTATTAATACAATGACATTATACATTCATATTATAGTTGCTTATAAAACACATTTTTTTATTTGCGTTTGGAGAGAATTATGTTGTTTTTTTTATTCTTCACATGATGTTATGTTAATTAACATTTGAGTCGAAACATCCAGAGTCCCATCGACACTAACAGCAGAAACCAGCACTTTGTCTGAATCTCCTGATGAATAAAAAGCATCAGGGGAAAATCACCTCCAGGGGCTCGTTTGAGGACATTTATCACCTTTGTTTCTTTTTTGTTTGTTTGTTTTTTGTTTTGTAGTTTTACATAAAGCCGTGGAGCAGGTTAAAATCACCAAAATGATCCTGAATGAAGCTGATTCCGTTGGGTCTGGATGCAGCCAAAGTCACGTTAATGACATCATCATGTAACAGTCCTAAAGTTTTTTCACATGATGTCATTTTAATCTTTTTGTTTTTGTTTAAGTAAATTATTCATGCATCAAATAAAAAAAAAAAAAACGTGGAAAGTAACGTGGAAGTTTGTCATCACTTCTGCCTTTAGTGAAAGTGAAAAGTGTATTTACGTTATAAAAGTTAAATCCTCATTATTAATCCTGTTTTGAACTTTCCCCCCAGTGTTTGTGTGAAAGAGGAAGTGAAGTGTCCAATCAGAGCTCTCGTTCTGCAGACTCTGCTCAAACTCAAGTGAGACGAATAAAACCATCACAGAGTTAATGTGGTGACTGACTCAGGTTTTAGGTTAACGCTCTGTGAAAATGTGAGTCTGTTAATCGTGAAATGAGCTCAGTTTGAGTTAAACGTACTTCTTGAAATAAGGACAAAATGTTTCTGTCTTGTGTATTTTTACTGGGTCATTGTATATTTATATGGGTTTAATACACTAACAGCAGTGATGTGAAAATGAATGCTGTGTACTTGTGAACAGATGGCTTTTGTAGCTTCGGTAGGTTCGATGTATAAATGATGCTGATTCCCTCTTGAGCTTTCATTGAAGTAGGCTTGTGTACGGTTTGTGGTGGGAGTACTGCCCTGAAAACCCTGTAAAACGTGGCCTCTTTGGGGTGCGGGCTACTGTAACGAAGCCTGAGATGTCTGTGAATAATGTAAATCTCAATTTCCTGTCAGGTCAGTCCTGGCTTTAATTTTTCATCTGGGAGCAGTAGATAGGGTTAAGTGGAGTAGGCTCCGCGTGCTTGGCGGTGCAGGCTGAAACAGGATGCAGCGGCTGCATTGTCAGCCTGCTGCTGTGAGTGCAAACAGATGAGGAAATGCTGGAGCCTACTCCAAAACTCATGTCGCCATGGAAACCCGTGTGCGTCATGATCACCAGCAATTAGCTCGCAGCTCTTAAGTTTTCATGATAGGTCTACCAGAGCTGCAGTGTCTGATGAGGCTCCATCAAAGGAGGGCGACGCATTACCAGGGCTTTAGTTCTTCACTTTTTCACTTCTTCTATTTCATATATTTTACACTTTGTTATTTCGTTGTAAGCTATACTTGCTTGTATTACAAAATGTACTTCTGTGTGTTTTTTGTGGGCCAGCTCTCATTTTAAAGTACGGTAACTTCAGTTCAAGGACTACACTGTTTTTGTGCATACTTTTGTCTGCATGTAAAGCATTCAATCTCTCATTTTTACAGATACTATGTTCAAGTACTCGTTTGTTCTACAGATATTTATTAAACATGTAGTTACTTGAGGAGAATACTAAAGTGCCTTTGTGTTTTTTCCCTTCTTGCTGCTATAAACACATAATAACAACAAAAATCTGCAGCGAGGTGAAGATATCAGGTGTTTAAAGAACCGTGAAATTAGTATACAAAGGTTTTATAAAGATTCTGTTTTGTGTTAAAGATGTCCAGACGTCCGTGCACATAATGTCACTGGGTAATGTGAGAGCTTGTCGTAACGGTGCGGATAGGACCAAAGGATGCAGACCAGAGCAGTTTTAACAGTGTTTATTTACAGCGGTGAAAATGCAGTCTTTAAACAGGTCACAAGAGCAGGTACAGGAACCGGGGAGCGGGAGACGGGTCAGGCGGGTGCGGTGCAGGTAGAGGCGGGCAGGACAGGACCAGGACGGGGACAGAAGCAGGTGCGGTACCAGGGCGGGCGGAGCAGACGAAGACCAGAGCGGGGAGCGGGTGACAAACCAGAGACCAGGACCGGACAGGAGACGAGACGAGCAGGAGACGAGACGAGCAGGAGACGAGACGAGCTGGAGACGAGACGAGCAGGAGACGAGACGAGCAGGAGACAAGACGAGCTGGAAGCGATACCGGGACTGGAACGTGGCGGCAGGAGCTGGGCGAGTAGAGGCAGGAATCTGGAGGGTGCATAAATCCAAATGAGCATTTGCAGGAAAGTACCATATAACAAAGCTTAGCAAGAAACATTCACGTTTTACACGCGGACGGTCTGGCACCGAGTGTAGACTGCCAAGCCTTCTTGTACTCAGCAGCAGGTGGTGGTGATTAGGCTGATGCACCCCAGGTGTGCACGGGAGGAGTCAGGCACTCCACCCAGCTCCAGACACACAGGTAGGGGAGGGGGAGAGAGCACGGGAGGACAGGGAAAACTGACATCATGACAGTACCCCCCCCCTAAGGTCCACCTCCTGGTGGACCCCCAGGCTTGTCAGGATGAGCGCGGTGGAAGTCTCTCACCATGTCGGGGTCCAGAATGCGTGCCCTGGGCACCCAGGATCGCTCCTCCGGACCGTAACCCTCCCAATCGACGAGGTACTGGAGGCCCCTACCACGGCGACGAACGTCAATCAGGCGGCGGACGGTGAACGCCGGGTGGCCGTCAATGACTCGGGCGGGCGGTGGGGGATCGGCCGGAGGGCACAGGTCGCTGGTCCGGACTGGTTTAACCTGGGAGACGTGAAAGGTCGGATGAATCCGGAGAGACGGGGGTAACTGGAGGCGCACCGCCGATGGATTTATGATCCTCATGATCTTAAACGGTCCCAGGAATCGGGGGGACAGCTTACGGGAGTCCGTCTTCAGCGGGACCGTCTTGGCGGAGAGCCAAACCATCTGGCCAGGTTGGTATACGGGCGCCGGGACACGGTGGCGATCGGCCGTCGCCTTAGTGCGCGCTCCAGCCCGAAGAAGGGCCGCCCTGGCCTTCTTCCAGATCCGGCGACAGCGCTGGAGATGGCGCTGAACAGACGGGACGGCGAGGTCCCTCTCCTCCGTGGGAAAGAGAGGGGGTTGATATCCCAGCGATGCCTCGAAGGGGGACATACCAGTGGCGGAACTCACGAGGGAGTTGTGAGCGTACTCTATCCAGGGCAGGTGAGTACTCCAGGTCGCGGGGTTGGCGGAGGCTGTGCACCGTAGGGCCGACTCCAGGTCTTGGTTGGCCCGCTCCGTCTGCCCATTAGATTGTGGATGGAACCCGGACGTGAGGCTAACCGTGGCCCCCAAACTGTCGCAGAAAGACCGCCATACCTGAGAGGTGAATTGGGTCCCTCTGTCGGACACGATGTCCACCGGGATGCCGTGGAGTCGGAAGACATGACTGGTCAGCTGGTCGGCAGTTTCTTTGGCTGTGGGGAGCTTAGGCAGGGCAACGAAATGGGCGGCCTTGGAGAAGCGGTCCACAATGGTGAGAACCACCGTGTTCCCCTGGGAAGGGGGAAGGCCCGTCACGAAGTCCAAGGCGATGTGGGACCAAGGGCGACGAGGAACTGGGAGAGGATGCAAGAGACCAGAAGGGGGTGAGTGGGAGGCCTTGGCCCGAGCACATACCTGGCAGGCGGCGACATAAGCCCGGGTGTCTGTGTCCATCGTGGGCCACCAGAAGCGTCTCCTGAGGAGGGAGAGAGAGCGACCGGCACCAGGATGGCAGGCGAAACGGGAGGCATGGACCCACTGGAGCACCTGAGACCGGACAGAATCGGGAACAAACAGTTTATCTGGAGGGCCGTTACCTGGGTCGGGGTCGTTGGTCTGGGCCTCTCGGACGGTGTCCTCGATATCCCAATGGACCGCGGCCACCACACACGAGGAGGGGATAATTGTTTCTGCGGTGACCGGGCTATCCTCCAGGGCGAACTGGCGGGAGAGGGCGTCTGGTTTGACGTTCCGAGATCCGGGGCGGTAGGTGAGGAGAAAGTTGAAGCGGCTGAAGAAGAGGGACCAACGAGCTTGACGGGGATTGAGGCGCCTGGCGGACTGGATGTACTCCAAGTTTTTATGGTCGGTCCAGACGATGAATGGTTGCTCCGCCCCTTCGAGCCAGTGGCGCCACTCCTCCAAGGCCAGCTTTACGGCAAGGAGCTCCCGATCCCCCACGTCATAATTGACCTCGGCCGAGGACAATCGCCGGGAAAAGAAGGCGCAGGGACAGAGGCGGTTGTGGGGGTCGAACCTCTGCGAAAGCACGGCCCCCACTCCCGAGTCGGAGGCGTCGACCTCCACGATGAATTGCCGTGAAGGGTCGGGCTGGTGCAGGATGGGAGCGGAGGTAAATAGTCTCTTAAGTTTCTCGAAGGCTGTCTGCGCCTCAGGAGACCAGGCAAACTGCAAAGCAGGAGAGGTGAGTTTAGTTAAGGGCGAGATAACCCTACTAAAATCCCGGATGAAACGTCTATAAAAATTGGCAAAGCCGATAAATCTCTGGAGCTGTCTCCGGCTGGTAGGAACGGGCCACTCAGTGACAGCCTGGATCTTTTCAGGGTCAGCTCTTACTTGGCCCCGCCCCACAATGAAGCCCAAAAAGCTGACCTCCTCTGCGTGAAACTCGCATTTCTCAGCTTTCACGAACAGTTTATTCTCGAGGAGGCGCTGGAGAACCTGGCGAACGTGCTGATGATGCTCCTGGGGGGACCGCGAGAAAATCAAGATGTCATCCAAGTAAACAAAGACGAATCGGTTAAGGAAATCACGGAGCACATCGTTGATGAGGGCTTGGAATACGGCAGGGGCGTTGGTGAGACCGAAGGGCATAACCAAGTATTCGAAATGTCCCAGGGGTGTCTTGAAGGCCGTCTTCCATTCGTCTCCCTCCCTGATGCGCACCAGGTGGTACGCATTCCGCAAATCCAACTTGGAGAAGATGGTCGCACCGTGGAGGGGCGTAAATGCCGAGTCCAATAAGGGAAGCGGGTATTTATTCTTTACAGTTATATTGTTCAGACCCCGGTAATCAATGCAAGGCCGCAGGGATTTGTCCTTCTTAGCCACAAAGAAGAACCCCGCTCCCACGGGTGAAGTGGACGGGCGGATGATTCCGGCAGCCAGGGACCCACGGATATAGTCCTCCATTGACTCGCGTTCAGGTCTAGACAGGTTATATAGCCTGCTAGATGGTAGTGGGGCACCCGGCAGGAGGTCAATGGCGCAGTCATATGGGCGGTGGGGCGGTAAAGAGAGGGCCTTGCTCTTGCTAAAAACCTCCCCCAGGTCGTGATATTCAGCAGGCACCGAGGACAGATTGGGGGTGTCTGGGGACGGATCAGCGACAGGAACGGACCTCCCGGCCGGAGGGAGGGCGGACCGAAGGCACTTGGCGTGGCAATCGGGACTCCAGCCCGAAACTCCGCCCCTGGCCCAATCGAAAACAGGGTTGTGGGCGCGTAGCCAGGGGTAACCAAGGACCAGAGGAGAAGCGGAGGAGGACAGGACATGAAACTGACGGTTCTCTTGGTGGTTGCCGGACAGAATCACGGTGACAGGTTCTGTGATGTGGGTGATGTGCCCCAGAAAACGTCCATTGAGCCCCTGGGCATTTAAGGGGCGTTCGAGGGGCTCCAGGTAGACCCCGAGCTGCTCCGCGACTTGGGCATCAATAAAGTCCTTCTCAGCCCCGGAGTCGATAAGGGCGGAAACGCATAAAGTCTCTGTGCGAACGCACAGGGTGGCGCTGAGCCGCAGTCTATTAGTAGAGTCCAGGATGTGTTGCTCGCCCACCAGTACTCCCAGCGCTACTGGTGGGCCCCCCCTTTTGGCCGAACTGGGCAAGTGACCACATAATGTCCGCGCTCACCGCAGTAGAGGCAAGCCCCGGCCAGGCGACGCCTCCGTTGACGCTCCTCGGCCGACACAAGGGTCCTGTCGAGTTGCATGGGCTCATCTGGCGGGGGCGGGGCAGCGCGTGGCTCCGGCGGGACCGGTGACCGGCGTCTCTCTCGGCGACGAGCCCGTAGCCGGTTGTCAATACGGTGAGTGAGGGAGATGAGGCTCCGCAGGTCGGGGGGTTCGTCCCGGGAAACCAATTCATCTTTCAAAGTCTCGTTCAGGCCCCGCACAAACACAGCCCGCAGCGCGCTGTCCGTCCAGTCCAGCTCCGCCGCATGTGTCCAGAATTCAATGGAATAATCCGCTACCGTCCTGGAGCCCTGGCTGAGAGTCAATAACCGGGAGGCAGCATTGTCCTGGTAGTGCGGGTGGTCAAACACCAGCTTAAACGTGGACACAAATTCATTAAAATCCAGGCTATCCACAGACGTCTTCATTAGGCGCGCCTCTGCCCACTGGAGAGCTCTGCCCCGGAGTAATCCACATATATACCGGATCTTGGTGGCCCCCGAGCTGAAACGAGAAGGGCATTGCTGGAACATGAACTCGCACTGGAACAGGAATCCGCGACAGAGGTGAGGTTGTCCAGCATACGGCTCCGGATCCGTGCCTCTCGGCTCCGGGAGGCGTGGCGGCGCTCCAGCTGCAGCAGGCGGGGTGACGAGGAGCGCGGCCACCTGGTGGTTAAGCTGTGCCACCTGCTGGGACAATGTCTGATTTAGCTCCAATAGAGTTCGAATGGATTGTTCATGCTGACCCAGCACCGCCTCGGGGTGAGAGTGCGTGAGGCGGCGCGTCTGGTCCGGGTCTGAGCCTGCTTGGTCCATAGTGGCCAGACCGTTCTGTCGTAACGGTGCGGATAGGACCAAAGGATGCAGACCAGAGCAGTTTTAACAGTGTTTATTTACAGCGGTGAAAATGCAGTCTTTAAACAGGTCACAAGAGCAGGTACAGGAACCGGGGAGCGGGAGACGGGTCAGGCGGGTGCGGTGCAGGTAGAGGCGGGCAGGACAGGACCAGGACGGGGACAGAAGCAGGTGCGGTACCAGGGCGGGCGGAGCAGACGAAGACCAGAGCGGGGAGCGGGTGACAAACCAGAGACCAGGACCGGACAGGAGACGAGACGAGCAGGAGACGAGACGAGCAGGAGACGAGACGAGCAGGAGACGAGACGAGCTGGAGACGAGACGAGCAGGAGACGAGACGAGCAGGAGACAAGACGAGCTGGAAGCGATACCGGGACTGGAACGTGGCGGCAGGAGCTGGGCGAGTAGAGGCAGGAATCTGGAGGGTGCATAAATCCAAATGAGCATTTGCAGGAAAGTACCATATAACAAAGCTTAGCAAGAAACATTCACGTTTTACACGCGGACGGTCTGGCACCGAGTGTAGACTGCCAAGCCTTCTTGTACTCAGCAGCAGGTGGTGGTGATTAGGCTGATGCACCCCAGGTGTGCACGGGAGGAGTCAGGCACTCCACCCAGCTCCAGACACACAGGTAGGGGAGGGGGAGAGAGCACGGGAGGACAGGGAAAACTGACATCATGACAGAGCTGGTGTTTGGGCTTGAATGAACAATCCTCTGGTTAGGGGGCGAGCACTGACACTGAACACTGTTATTAAGCCTCACTATAATAATATAATGTTAATGAATCCAAATATAAATAAACAGTTTATCTTATTACATGCACACACAAACAAACAAACATTTCTAAGTAAAGTAAAAAGAAAAGTACAGAAGTGTCTCTCACGAGCTCAGATTGTGTGAGTTTCGAGCTCGTGCGAGGCCGACCAAACTGTGCTTGACTTTCAGTTCACGATGAGGTTGTTGAACTTTGGGTCGTCTGTTTTCTCTGCTCAGTCGCAGGCGTTTAAAAAGAGCCAGAGAGAGCCGATTCTCTATTAAATCATAAGCTGTGTCAGACAGCGATTCTTACCAAATGTAATTGCAAAGTGGAAAGAAGAAAATGTGATGAACGGCGTGCTAGATTTTCCCATTTCTGTGTAATTGTCTACATACTTTTAATCATTTACAGGCTGTTAATTGTCTCCAGATGAGTTTACATAGCCTCATAGTTTTCCATTTGCCTTAAAGGGACATATAAAAGTGTCCAGTCCAAACGTAAAGTGTGTGAGTGACATGGTTTACGTTTCTTAATTTATCTGTAACACACACATACTGTTTTTGGAGCACAGACTCGTCTCTCCTCTCCGCTCTATTCTTTCTTGTTCTCTATCTGCTCTGGTTTCTCTGAATTTCTTTGGCTCTTTCTCTGTCTCTCTTTTGAAAACGGTGTCAGCACTGCTGCTTTTACACCAAAAGGCGGTTGCTAAGTGACGGTTGACGTCAGCTGCAGCTACAGAGGAGGGCTTGTGTGTGTTTAGCAGCTGAGGGCAGATCCCACTGAAAAGGGCAAAACTGTGAACCACTATTAGTCACTGCAATGAAAATCCCGGCTTCGACAAACTCATTTGCCATTTTCAATTACCCATTTTGATTTATACATCAGAATATACAGTGATATAAGTGTTTTATTTGAAAACAATAAGGTTTGGGTCATTTTAGGAGAGAAGCTGGTCAGTCCCCACCCCCTACCACTTTTCTTTACTCCGTTACTGCCTGTTCTTTTCTTTTTCATAGCCCCGCCCACAAAACACGCACAAGTCTGGGACCCCAACCCTCAATGTCTCCAAGCTATTTTCAGATCATTTCGAACTCTTCTTTTGAGTTTGGTGTCTTCCCACAAAGCTCTTCTCGTCTCTTTTGTTCATGTAATCAATTCCCAGACTTTCGTCGTCCTCCGCTCTCCCCCCCTCCCTCCATTTCGCCCTCTTTTAGTGACCTTACGTGAAATCTGAACTGCTTGAACTGACCAGGGCAGTCACTAAATTGATGTCTTTGTTTACTGCTTAAATTTTTCAACCGGCACTTTGCGAATGTAGGTTAATAAGTTACACTGTTTGCACGGAGCTTTAATTCTTTGAAAACATTTTGCTGGAGCAGATAAACTCGGTTGATCCATTAGTAGTTTAACCGCAGACACTTTATGATTCATTACACCACATGTCCTCCACTGCGCCGTTCACAAGACGCCAAACTCTGCGATACTGTCACGGTGTTAACAGGCCTGAGAACAACGACTAGTTATCCCCAACCACACGCAGTAAAGCCACAACTTTTACCATATGTTTATGTTCATTAACTTAACCCTTATAAACCTTTGTAAAAATGTGAATTGGGAATAGGCAGTACTGACAAGAATGAGCCTCTCTGCCTTTGATTATTCTTCCAATAAACATAAACTGATTATTTTCGCAGTACTAAAGAAATGTGTTGAAGTTTAACTCAAAGTGATTGTACCGTATAACCACTAAAATGTTGCAATGTCAAACTACACCCTTGTTTTATACTGGTGTTTTCTTTAACTTAATATTTTATTTGTATTCTTCCTCTGGTTTTATGAATGAGGACAGTTTTTCATTGTAAACTGTATACAAAGGTGACATCTAAATGATTAACTTTTTGGAAGAAGAAGCTCGTATCTGTGCGTCTGTGCTTAAACACTGTCTCGTTTATAGCCTGGTGTTCATGTTTAAGGATTATATTACTACTACTACTACTACTACTACCTGTACTGTGAATATAATGTGTTGTTAGCTGTGACTGTTTCCTGATCTGTTGGTGCACCTTGCGAAATGGCTTCCTTCTAAGTCCGCACACTCTTGGCATTTTAAACGTACGGCTGCAGTGTGACCCTCCTCCCTCTCTGTACTCGACCCTGTATCAAAAGATCAACTGGATCAACTGCAGCCCTCACATATACACATATACACATATACACATATACATTTCATATACGTACACACAGCCTGAGGCCCGGGGCACAGGCCTTCAGTCTGTACATACTGGCTCCATCATTAAGGCCATCGGAGGGTTCACGTTACTCTGGTCAATAAAGCCCAGGCATCACCTCATTTCTTGTGATCGTGCCATATATGATTTCAGGAAGTAACATTTAAGCCTTCTTGAGGTTAAAATTATGTTTTTTCCCGTTTTCAAGACAGAAACTCACTGATTTACATATTGATTGTTTTGTTCTAGATTAGTTTACTGATGTAACTCTCCCTTTATCAGGCTGTTATGCTTAGACTGGCTCAGAGTACACTGGTTTGTACTCGTAGTACAGTCCAGGTACAGGACTTACTCCTGTGGCCTTTATTTGGAGGGATTGTACCCGTGTATTAACAGCTCTACTGTATTACTGACAAGTGTGTTATGAAGTGCAGAGCTCACCTTTGCTCTGCTTCTCTGTGTTTAGTAAACCTGCCGTGGGTTTGTTGTGTTGATTGTGGCGACTGTCAGCTGCTGCTCCAGTATTTATACTCCACAGTGTGCCATGTGCCTGTGCTTATATAGGCAGAGCTATAGCACCAGTGGTACAAGTGCAGCACGCTGATCCCTCCAGGCCCCAGAGTTATGTTTGACTTTGTCTCTCAGGTTCAATAAAATATGTTTGACAAGGACAGGAGGTTGTGCTATTTTATAGCAAGAAGTTTGTGATAATGTGTTTCCAGTGCCGCGTCCACTGTGTGTCTAATGTATTGTATTATTTTATGTCCAGCAGCAGAACGCTGAAGCCCCCCACCTGTGTCCCGGCCTGGGGCAGTGTCATGAATCAGCCCCTTATTGCCATCAGGTGCTTTGCAGTAGTATTTTTAGTTCCTGTTGTACTTCTATGCTCCATCGCAGGAGTCAATTAAACATTTAAAATACACTGGGTGAAAACGTGATACCAGTACTGCAGTTGTCCAGGAAAACAACCATTTTATGAAAAACAACTTTCTAACCCTACAGTTTTAAACTACAACATGGTCTGAAATTATTTGAATAATTCATATGTTTTTTGTCTCAACCATTAGTGCTCCTGGATGTGTGATCTGAGCGGGGCGTACAACTGGAATGATTGATGTAAAGGTGTTTAAAAGTGAACATTAGTGTCTTTGACCTTTGACCTGACTTGAAGAGTTTAATAACAACTTTGAGAAGTCATTCATAAAGCAGAGTGAGGATGTGGAGCTGCTCCAGGCCTGTCAGCGCCTCACTGGAAATGATTTACTCTGCATTTCTATCTATATGCCTCTCCCTCTCTCTTCCCCTCTTTCTTTCTCTCTGTCCCTCCCTCCTTCCCTCTCTCCCTCCCTCTCCCTCCCTCTCCCTCCCTCTCTCCTGGTTGCTCCTCCTCTGGCTGAGGCTGATGGATGGCGCTGTGTTCACTTGCTTGTTATTGGCCGGTGCTGTAGGGCTCAGGCGTTAGCTTGTGTTTATGAGAGGAGCCTGTGCTGATTCCATGATAAAACCAGATGTTCCCTTACAAGGCTGTGAGCCTCCCTGATGCACTCATGTCCATATCAGGTAGAGCCTTCCTGTTTGAGCCAGTCCTCTGCCTCCAGCCGCCTCAGGGCCTTCTCATTGTTTAAATGTATTGTGTGTAGAAACGTACTTAAAAAACTTTAAAAGTAATAAGAGAAAATGTAAGTGTATAAGGCTGTGACATTGAAGACACTGACATTGGGCTGTTTGTGTGTTTTTAGTCAAGACGTCTACAGCCGCGTGTGGTTTGGAGAAGAGCTCAAACTTTGAGGGGAAAATAGTGACCATTTTGTGTTAAATTGTGCTAATTTAAAGTGTGTGTGTTCAGGAAATTAATATTGAAAGTCATTTTGATTGGTTGAATAAAGCTGAACTGAAAATTGTGATTGATCAGTATCACCCAGCCGAGAGTTCTTCTGACGAAACAGAGCAGGTTTTACTGACTTAATGCGAAACAAGAAACATTTTTACACCAGCAGATTGTCATAAGGGGGACTGTGTATGACTGTCGTGGACTTTAAATAGTTCTATAAAATGATCATGTAGAGACTGCAGTTTATGTTAATCTTATGTTTATTCCCGTCATTGTGCAGTGTTTTATTCTTGTTTATCTTAATATTATTTGCCTGAAAGATCTAAAATCTAAAATGCCCTTGTGCACGTGGTGATGTGAAACGTTCGGCGCTGCTGTCCTTCTGCGCTAAAGTCCTAAAAGTTTATGAAGGTTATATAGGGTAAATTTTAACCTGCATAATCTGTGTGTGAACCACCTGCCGCTATTTATAGACTTGATTTAGTGAGTGGGGCTGCAGTAAACCCAGCATCACTCTAGGGTTAAATCCTAGTCCATTATATAAAAATCACATCACTACAGCTGTTATCTGTCACATTCTCCTGTCATTTAATTTGCATTGGACATAATTAAGAGTCCATCTGGTTGTTCTCCTGTTGCTAATTTGAATTTAAAACAGAATGTAAATATATTTCTCATGCACGGTGCGGTATGGAGGAGCGAGAGTGGCTTTACTGCGACGTAAACAGCAGCGAGGAGAGAATTAACCATGCACTTGTTTTAGTTTTGGAGGGACGTGACCTGTTCCTTTTGCTTTTTAAGTAACTGTTTAAATAATAATGTCAGTGTATTTTTTATTTTCACTCAGTAGTTCAAAAGTATGAGTTAGCTTCAGGGCTGGAGTATATAATATGTAGTATAGTATAATAGTATAATATTTAGTTGGCCTATATTTGTGTAGTTGTTGTTAGGTGTGGATGATATTGACAGACATTAATATAAATATATGTTGCTAGGGATTACACAGACAATCCAGCAGATATGTTCTAAACGTGATTTTAAAACCTCCTAAAACCCGAGCTCTTTCATGACATTCTTTATTAATTTCTCTTTGTTATTTTGGCTCATTGGACCTGGACCTAAAAAACAAGAATTATCTTTTTACATTATGTTGTTTCTGAGAAAAGTTATGAAACGAATGTCCTCATATGTGGACATTTTAATCATTTTGATAGAACATTTGAATAATGATTTGTAAAAACGATTTATTTAAGTGCCTGAAACAACAACATTTGTCCTGAATGTAAAAACAAAATGAGAAACAACAATTGTGTCTCTTGGAACAAAGTGTCTCATGTGAAGAGCTGCAGACAGGAGCAGGAAGACATGTGCCTTTACAAAAAAATAAATAAATAAATATATATTCTAATCATTTTAAACTCTAACTTTTTTTGTAAATTTAATATATTTGCATTGTTGCTGTTGTTGTTGCTGTTATTCTTCTAAAAATTTGCATTGTGCCCTAGAAAACCCAAAATGTATCGTCCACATATGAAGACGCCAGGTCCTAAAAGGATATATGTTTATATTAAGGTCTAAAATTTAAAAGTACTGTACAATTACCCTTAAAAGTACTGCACTCTTGTTGCAAAGATTACAACACATTTCTATATATTTTTGAATTAGTTCTTTTTGCACCATTTGGAGTTTTTTCAATAATAAACAGATTGTGCGTGTAACTTGATGTATTGCCTACCTCTAGTTAGTATTCGTCACGTTTATTGACAGCAGCAGCAGCTCTGCCAATTATTCCGAAATCTCAGGTTATTTAAGTGTGAAACTGAAGCATTGTGAGAAAAAGTTCATCATTGACGTACTTATCCTGACCTTACTCAGATTGTGGCATTTGTGTTGTGCCTGCATATTATGTTTGTCATTATGCAAGCTTTACTTTCTCTGGCAGCGAGCCAACTGCACAACCGTGTGTGAGTCAATGCTTGAAATGAGAAGTCTAATGATATGAGTTGAATAACACAATACACCACAAAAGAATGTCTTATTGTACATTTGAATCTTCTGACGCACATAAGTCTGAAATTGTGGCACCGGGACACGCACGGCTTACGACAAATATTTATATGAGAACATCTTTGTCCGTGTTGAAAATTGCCTAATATATAAAACGGACAAGGTAAATACCCAAATGAAAATAACAGGGGTGATGTAATGGTAGTACAAGTCGACAGGTAAAGTACAAAAACAAAAAACAAATAAATATAATAATAATTTTAAGTTAAAGATGCATTATATAACATTTCTGGGTGGTGGTTTCATTACCTGGACGTCACCGTTTTCCCGGTGATAATGAAACCTGTCTATCTTCATGCCAAGTTATGGGTCAGATCTGTGGAGAATGACGCCACTCACAGTAAGAATATATAGAAGTAATATAACGTGGTTGTTTTAAATTGGAAAAAAAACACATGAAAAACGCAAGATTCTGCTAAATATTTGTGTAACGTTGCTGTTTATAAAGTTTCATTGACAGATTTTAGATAAAAGTGTAGTTCTTGTGGTCGTATTTCATCAATTTCATGAGTAAATGCAAGATAAATGCGTTTAATATCATACTTTTTCAACATTTTAAGCAAAGCAGCCTGTGGTGAACTCCTTGCAGAATAGTTACACAATACACTTGTTTAAAAACGGTTTTAGTTCATATTTGTAGTACTTCGTTCTTCCACCTGTACAGTGTCAGTGCTCAAGTATCCTCTTCTATTCCTGCTGAAATGAGGACACACCTGCAGTCTGTGGCCTATTAACAGCCCCTCTGCGCTGCCAGTTGCTTTTTTTCCCCCCCTTCTTTCTCAACTCCCCTCTGTTGTTTAGGCTGTGTTGTAAGTTCATTGTGCGTCTAAAAGATACAAAATAGAAAGAAGGCAGTTGGCTGAGTGTACTGAATTCCCCCTGAGTTGTAACCCTTTGACGTAGTGTTTCTCTTGGCCCCCGCTGCCTGCCTGGTCGGTCTGGGGACGTGGCGTAACGGTCAGGAAATAGACCACGGCTGATATCTTTTTCCTTCAAAGGATCTGTGGGTGTGTGTCCATAGGATGTGTGCTGTGCATCCACTGGCTCTCGTAAACAAAGCCTCATAAGCTCCACGAACTGACAAATGTCTCTGTTTACCGCTCGCTCCGTAATGTCGCAATACCGTCAGCTGTAGAAGTCGTCGTAGTGATAAATTAGGTTAAATTTTGAAATAATTCTCTTTGTATAGTACAGATCGGGGTAACAATATGTCGTTTTTTCTCATTTTTTTATCTGATTTGATATAGTCTTATGGAAAACTAATATTCATTTTAAAACATAAACAATACAAACTTTTAATCACTGTCATTTAACACAAAAAAAACAAATAAAATCAAAGTGTGTGTGCCTCATGCTTTTACGGACAGAGGATTTTCACCTCATAAAAAGACCTAAGCTGCTCACTGACAATTAGAAATGACTAAATCTCAATGAAATTAGTCGCACAGCTCTACTTTAACTATAAATGAAATGTGTCTAAAGCAGCTGTCCTGAACAACAGCAGTGTCCTGAAGTGGTACAAGAGTGTGAAAGAAACCAATGACATTTTGCATGAGCTCCTTTCACTGCTCAAAGAATGTTCCACGCTGCTGCCAGATCAGCCAGACTAATAGTTACTGAAGATGGCTCAGTTCATATTTTACAGGTTTCGACACAGTAAATATTTTAGAGTAATGTGTGTACAATACTTGGAGATAGTTCTCAGTAGTATTTCCTCACGCGTGCACGTGCAGACGTTCAGGCAGAGTGCACGTGGCGACTGCTGCTGTCAGGCCCGACTTGACTTTGGCCGTGTGCTGCACCTTCTCTCTTCAGTTTGGACAGACAAGTGTAGACGACTGTCCACTCTGCGTCCTACGGCAGAGGACGAGACTGTTCTTTGGTGGGACTCATTATCAGTGAGTGTGAGTGTGAGTGCGTGTGAGTGCGTGCGTGTGAGTGTGAGTGCGTGTGTGAGCTCGTGTGAGCGCGTGTGAGTGTGTGTGTGAGTGATTGTGAGTGAGTGTGAGGGGGTGTGTGTGCGTGAGTGTGCGTGAGTGCATGTGAGTGCGTGTCAGTGCATGTGAGTGCATGTGAGTGCATGTGTGTGTTGCGGTCACCGTCCTGCTCTTCTTCATATAAAAGCCCCTCCTGGTCAGGACCTCAGGCCTTGTCCAGTTCTCTCTTATTAACATGTTTTCTGCACTTTGAGCGATGCCCACAGCTCTCACACCACAGTGAGACCCGGAGGCTAATATGACATCCAGGTGTCACTAACTTCTATCTAATGGTGGGCTCAGGTTTATTAACTCCTCAGAACAGAGACACTGTGAGACTTTAGTGATGTTTACGGCTTCACACATTTTGTGTCTCACAGATGAACTTCTGTTCCCCACATTAATGTGACATGAAGCTCATTTTAAAGAGAAATTTAAAAAAATGTATGACTCTTGATCATTTGTTTTCTACAGCAGTGACCTACAGTGCAGTATCACACACATGGTAAAAATAGGATGGTTAAAAACTCATATTTGATGTTTCCAGTAAAGAGCTGCCTGGTCTGTGTCCATGAGGACTCTGCAGCAGTGCGTGTGTCTGAGAGGGGCTGTGTCTGCATGTTGTGTTTTCAAAACATGTCAGAACCTCCTGTTCATTGACAGATTTTACTGTCATGTTTTGCAAGCACTGCACTGTCCATTCAGCTACATCCTCGTGCACTGTCAAACTCTGTGTACCGTGTTTTTTGTGATGTTAAAGTCAGGACACTGTCCAGAAGAATCAACACTAAAAAAATACACATTTTTTCATATGATATTTTTCATAGGTCATTGATTAATTTTGTGCTTTAGCTGCGTATTGTTTCAGCCTTTCTACCTGTCTTCTTCGTAAACAAGTAGAAGGCCAGCAGCCCTGTCCTCCGGCCGTCTCCCGCCATCCCGTTGCCATGGAGTACAGAGCATTGTTTGCTGGCCTCTGTGTCGGGTTGCCATGGCAAGGCTTATTTGCCATATTAAATGTTTGGCAGCATTGTACAGATGCTGACGACAAACACCCAACATCCCCCTTTGATCAATGAAACGGCACTGATTGAAGATGAGAGGGAACAAGCACTGGTCTGTGCTACACATTTCACGTGTGTAACTGTAAAGTTATGGACTCAAATAGTTTCATGTGATCCTTGAGAATGAGAATCTCTCGAGATGTGACTTGCTCTGTTGCTCAACAGAGCTAAACAGCAACGATTATTACGGTGGAGGAAGGCACTTTAAAGTATAGATATTTTTCTGCTCTAAGCTTTGTTTGTGTAGGTTTCTTATATAATGTACAAATCCCTCTAGTGGTGAGACCTGAATGCATTCTCTTTTTGATAAAAACAGGCTCGTACATCAGTAACAAACTTGGCACAAAGACAGCTCTGATAGTTAGTTACATTTTTAGTTTGAAAGTAATACAAAAATGTTTAATTTAAAGTGATGACCCAAGTAAATGCATTACATCCTAAATCTGCTGCATTCATAATCACACATTTGTCCCTTGTTTCTGCAGATGAGGTTGAGTTTACGCGCCTTAGCGTTACAGGGTTGACTGGTGTAATGTGTGTGAGCTGTTTGGTTATGAACAGATAGTGTGGAAATGCAGCCCATTGACGTAGTTAGGGCCAGATAAGCTCTCACTGCTCCATTGTCGACGTACCACTGTGGTTTTAGTGGTTTACTTTGCTACTTTTGCTTTCAGTCAGCTGTCGCTGGAGTTGTGTTGATTAGCATATCTATAGTGTAAAGTGCATAATGTACTGCAGGAAATTCTCTACATAACGTATTTCTACACTTTCTATAAGTAACGCAGTAAAGTGCCAAAGTTTTCTTTGGTCTGCTGCTGTCTCCTGTAGCTTTGTGTACTGAAACTCGGACAGAGGTCAAATACTGTGCAAATTCTATGTAAACACGCTTAAAAATGTCACATAAATTATGTGTTATCAGAGCACAGACAGATAAGTTGACTGATTTCCTTCTCCTGTTTTGCAGATGATACTATGGGACTGGGATCTGAAACATTGGTACAAACCTCAGTATCAGGTCAGTATTAAAATCCACATTCTCAAATGTATAAATAAATTATATGTATTTTGTTGAAGTTTGTGTTAGTGCTATCAGTCCTGTTGTTATTTTTAGTCTGGGAAAACACACAATGAGTGGAAAAGCCAGAATATCACAACCTTGAAATTTCAGTCATGCCACACTTTATCTTATGCAGACATTCTTTGTCCTGTTTGAACTGTTGGGGTAATCTGTCAAGGAATTTAGCTCTCATAAGCCAAAAGTATTTATTTAGTCCAGACAGCCATGTACCTGACAAGGATTTATGTAAAAAAGAACAACAATAGTTACATCTTTGGATCTACTCAATATTTAGTTTGTGTAATTGTGACTACCACAGTATGTATTCTGGTTTAGTCCTGCTTTTGTCCTGCCTCCCAGTATAATCCTAACTTTCTATTTCTGTTCAATGTTGTTTAATACATAAAACTCAATTGAAATGTCAAAATTACATAATATTATTATTATTGCCAATTATGTAATATTTCATCGTACAGTCCAGTTCAGGGGTGTCCAGACTTTTTCACTGAAGGTCACATCTTAAAACATATTTGAAGTGTAGGTCCACAGACCAGTAGACAACACGTTGAGTCATTTAGATGGAGGCATTTTATGTAGTTTTGGCAGAGCCTATAAAAAAGCTTGAAACATTAATTTCAGGTTTGTATCACAATAACCTGTGATGTTATTAAAGTTGCAGTGATAGAATTACTTAACTCTGCTGTAAAAAAAAATACTGTCTATGATCAAATGGGACAGTGCAGCAGAGGCTTAAGGGCCAATAAAAATCGGTCCGTGTGCCACATTTGGCCCTCGGGCCATAGTTTAGACACCTCTGGTCTAGTTAGTACAATAGTTTAATAAACTACAGTCATGTAACTGTTGATGATGTTTTGTTGTTGTTTGGCACAGGGGGCTGTGAGTGGAAATGGTGTGGACCTCTCTGTTATAAATGAAGCCAGAAACCTGGTGTCCGACCTGCTGATGGACGCGTCCCTGTCTCCACACACTGTCTCTGTCCTGCGTAGTGTCTCCAGCCTCATGGGGACTTTCTCAGGGTCGTGTCGGCCCCGGGTCAACCCCTTCACCCCCTTCCCTGGTTTCTACCCCTGCGACGAGATGGAGGACTCTGTGGAGAGGGGGGACAGGAAATCTATAAAGGTGGGTGTGTGGATTATCACTGATGGGCAGATGTTGTCCTTAAATAGACTAAGAAGTGCAGCAGTGTACTCCCCACAGCTTTAGTTTAAATCACACTTAATTCACACTTTATCTTGACTTTGCTATTTCTTTATAAGAATATAATATATCAAAATAATTCAGTGTTTTATTCACAATGCTAGCATTTTTGTGTTTGTGAGAATGTGTCAAACACCACTTATTTAATAGATTTGCAAAGATTAAAAGGTGAATAACCAGTTATTTGGAAATAACTGTCTTATGGAAAACTTTGCAACATTTTAAAGGCACGCATGCGGCGCTAATTATACAGAGCTGTTTCATGGAGCTCGTTTAGTTTGATCATGACTTAAGCCTACAAATACCCATTTGTGTTGAATTAGACACATCATGTTGAGTAAAATAGTTAAGACACAATAATATACGGTATATTTCTAAACATGACTTTAATATGAACTATTATCTAACAACTGAACTGAGTTACAGCTACATTATTAATTATTATTAACGTAATGTTTAGGGTTATATTTTACATACATACTTTTTCTATCCTATTTGCCCTTGCTCCTTGTTCATTTACACTCCTCATTGTGGAACAGAAACAGTTCTTTTATCTTCAATTGTATTACTGTGGAATCCATTTAATCTATGGTATTATTGTATGCATAAATCCACAGTAGTTAAATATGGTTTAATGTTTACTCTGTAGGGCCTGAGCAGCAGAAACAGTTTGCCCACACCTCAGCCGCGCAGAAGCTCCACCTCCTCCTCCTCTACTCTCCCTCTTCTCGAATCTGCCTCTTTACGCTGGGAACGCAACAATGGGAAGAGACCACACCCTGACCTTAATATGACCAGGTATCACATGTGCACACGATTCATTTTAGGTGCAGATTTGGTAGAAACACAGTGGATGTCCAGTGTATTTATGGGGTAACATCACTATTGTTTTTTTCCATATTGAGCAGTTCAGTAGTGCTAAATAATTTCAAAATATCAAAATAAAGTCAAAAATATTCAGACTTTTAATTATCTCCACTTAAGACACTCAGTACGCTATGTTTGTTTTGAGGCTCGGGGACGTAGTGAGAGTCTAACACCACTGGATGGCAGCAGATGGCCGTAGAGGCTCTGCAGCGAGGTCCTGATATCTATTGAGGCAGTGACTAAAAGCCTTGTGCAAATTAGAGAGAGTAGACAGTAGAAATCAATAATAATGTAAACAATTCTATGTGTGTTCCGCCCTTCAGCTCAGGCCTGTCCAATGGACCCAATGCAAACCTCCTCACCATTCCCAAGCAGAGGTCGTCCTCCGTCACCCTCACCTATCACTCCGGGCCCAGGAGAGCAGGTGGGCCACATCCGGACAGATTCTTCTTATATTCATTATAATGTGCTGTTTTTTAAAGAGTGTAAATGCAAAACAAACAGTGAAACATAAAAGTATTCATCCCAACACTGCTTTTTTACCTTTATCTTCCATAGGCACATCTCCAAGCCTGAGCCCGGTCACCTCACCCAGCCACAGTCCTCCTGCTGTAGGAGCATCTTCATCACTCGTCACACGATCGCCAGTGGAGTTTCCCGACACGGCGGACTTCCTCACCAAACCCAGCCTCAATCTCAACCTACATAAACCCCTCAACTACACCTTCAGCTCCCCAGACTTCCAGCAAAACAGCCGCAGCTCCAGTTTTCAGCTTTGCACAAGGTGAGTACGCAAAGACACACTTTTTTGACTCAGTATTCTTCAAAATATTGCTGATATTATGTAAATCATGTCTCAAGAGGCAATCCAAAATAAATAAATAAATAAATATAACTGACGATTAAAAATGACTGAATCTCATCCATAATGGGCATTAAAGGTGTTCAATCCTGTGTAGCATAAAAAGTATTTAAAGAGCAGTGGGTTTGCAGAGGAGAAAACAGGGATTTTCAGAACAATGGTGTTTTGAATGAAGAATAAACATACATGAATGAACTTTGAATGAGTAAATGAGAAGGAAATACAATTAAAAGCTTATTAAAAGTCATTATTTCATAGCATGTGTCTTTTAAATGACCAGCAGTGTTTTTGTATGTAGTTGTGGACGTCAGATACTGAAAGGACTTTCCACAAGTGAAACAAGTGATGTTCATCCTTCATCCTTCACAAGTGAGACCCAGCGAAGACGCTCAGGTACACACATTCATTTAGTGTATTATACCTGTTAAAGAGTTTAGGTGTTCTCATTCATAGATTACAATCTCTACAAAATGATCAAACATGCATATTTATTAGATTATAGCAGTGTCCGTTATATAAAATGTACTAAAACGTTTCCATATTCAATGATTCTGGCCCACATCAAATACTGTTTACCCATGTGGTCACTACTACTGTTACATCACCTAAACTTCCACGAATGCCAAACCACTCTCACCATTGTCCAATAATATATAAACACAGATTTCTCAGATTACATGGTCAAACATTCTAATCTCTGCTTAGTCTATTAAGTCTCTGATGGTCTGATGGTTTCACCACTTTGTTATTTTATCAATATCAAATCCACCAGTCGTAGCAGAACTAGACGAGCAGCGAGAGAACTGCGTTATATTCAGGAAAAGTTAATTACCTACTACCTCTGAAGGGAAACTCACACCTACAGCCATTAGATCCACAAACTCTTATCACACTTTGAACATTCAGTGAAAACAAAGGCTTATTGACACAACTTGGAGCACTGACTATTCCTGTGCGTGCTGCCCCCTGCTGGCCTTTTACCCTGTGTCTGTGTCTCAAATGATGTGTGCGTGTTTGAGTGAATGTGTATCGCATTTCGAGGGTTGAAATCTCAAGATCTGCAACATGATATGGGTTTATTTGGGTTATGGTTAGGCAAGAAGTAATTATTGTTAGAGTCAGTCTCAAGAAAAGGAATGCAATTTAATGTAATGTTCCCAAAAAGCATGAAATGACAGTCATGTAATTATAGAATGACTTTTCATATGTCCAGAGTATACAAAGAATTGACTTTATCTGCAAAGTCTGGTATATTCACAAAACTGTAGAGGAGGCTTATGCTTTTACGGGGGGGGGGCTCATGTTTATTGGGCTCTTTTTATAATAAAGAAATATATTTAATTGATATACTATTGTACGTTGCTTATTACCGCTGCAGGCTGTGATGGTGTGGAGTTCACAGGAGAGCCACTGATCAGGGAGGAGAGTGTGGAGGCCGAGTCATGTGCAGACAGCAGGGCAGACGTGGCTGGGAGCTCCGTCCTGGAGGAGGAGAGGGAGAACAGCTCAGAGCAGCAAACTCAGGAAACGGAGGTGAGTTATTATCCAGATATATTCCCCTTAGTCTTAGTCCTACTCCTTCCACTGCACATTAAAAGGAGGGCTAAAGGATAGGGATGAAAACACAGCACTTGGAAATTGGCCAGCTGTTTTTTTTCTTTCTGTTCATTTTTTCATTCATAACAAGTGAAGAGGTGTGTGGTGTTACTATTGGATATGTAGGTCTAATTACTTAGCATTTTGTGGTCATAATATAATATTGAAATAGAACCCTTTGTGTCTTGTGCGTAGGCTTAGGTGAGGGCAAATGGCTAAGGGGTAGAACTGGGCCTAACTCTGTCACCTCAGTTTGCTCTGAGTAGGACCCTTGTACTAGACACATGTGCTTCACATTTGTTCCAAATGTTTAGTCACACCCAGTTTTTTGTTTGTCAGATGTCAGCTGCAACGTGTTATGATGGTTTTCCATTCTTTCTCTTTATATATGTGCATTATTATTGTTATCGAAGCACAGTAGTGACAGTGACTTTTAGAAAAACCTTTTTGCTTGTTCATTTGTTTTAACTCGCGCTTCTCTGCAGGGGGAGCAGGAGTTCAGGCTCGACTCAATGTTGGAGGACCATGAAGGGCTGATGGAGAGGATGAACACGTGGAACTTTCAGATTTTTGATTTGGTCGATAAAACAGGGGGAAAAACAGGAAGAATACTCAGCTATGTCAGTATTAAATGTTTCTGTTCAAAGGTTTGTTCCTTTACCATTGTATTTAAATGTTTGCTCTTTGTGTTAGGTTACATACACACTTTTCCAGGACACATGTCTTTTTGAAATCTTTAAGATTCCTGTGAGGGAGTTTATGGCATTCTTCTGTGCTCTAGAAAGTGGCTACAGGGATATTCCTTGTAAGTACTACAGTACACTTAAGTCATGTCAGTGTTTTTGAAGCTAGCTGACGGGATACAGGCTTTACATGTTGTAAAAATGTTGCAGATCATAATCGGGTCCATGCTACTGATGTGCTCCATGCTGTCTGGTACCTAACCACTCGACCAATCCCTGGGTTCCAGCAAATCCACAGTGAGCATGTGACAGGAAGTGACACAGGTAAATGTTTACAAAATATTCTGTGAGACTGTGAGCAGTGAGCGTCTGCTGAGAACCACACCTGATACTGTTTCAGACTCAGACAGTGGGATTTCTCCAGGAAGAGTGTCCTACGCCTCGTCAAAGAGCTCATCGATATCAGACGACAGTTATGGCTGTCTGACCTGGAACATACCCGCCTTGGAGCTAATGGCCCTTTATGTAGCAGCTGCAATGCATGATTATGACCATCCAGGTCGCACCAATGCCTTTCTAGTAGCCACTAATGCACCTCAGGTACTAAACACACTGAGCAGGTTTCTTTTAGTATTTCTGTAAAATCTCTAGTCATTTTGAGTCCATTGCTCTTTCTTTAACATGGGGCTACATACATAAAGTCTTGTTTACAGAAAGATAAAAATAGTTAAGTGAAGTCAATGAAACGTGTGCACTATCGTTAGACAGCTGAGTAAAGGTCCGTTCAGGAGGCGAGGTCTGTGTCCTAGTTCAAATATTGTATTTTCACAACATGGCCAATGATAAGGCTCATATTGTCAAAATTCTAAGGAAAGTGGGTTAAAAGAAAGAGGAGGAACCCAGAGTTGTTGATTGTAGATAATGACCGTGTTTCTAAACAGATCATTTTTTAGTATCTCCTGCCGCCACAACTTCCTTTACCTTTATTAACCCTCAGCATTATCTAAAGTCATATAACAGTCCTGTTGCATCACCATTTCTGGCGAACAGTTATACAACCCAGTATACTGACATTCATTGTGTTTCTGGCTTTGTTAATCTGCACATTATGATTGTTGATGAGTATTATTTCCTGGATGTGCTTTAGGCAGTTTTGTACAATGACCGCTCAGTGCTGGAGAACCATCACGCAGCAGCTGCCTGGAGCCTCTACCTGTCCCGGCCCGAGTTTAACTTCCTTGTCAATTTGGATCACGTTGAATTTAAACGTTTCCGCTTCCTCGTCATCGAAGCAATACTGGCCACAGACCTCAAGAAGCACTTTGATTTCCTGGCTGAGTTCAATTCCAAGGTCTGAAATAACAAATACTCATCTTTATTATCACATCAAAGGCATAACGGCGTATGCATCGAGTACAAATCAAACTTTCCTGATTAGTTTCATTTTTTTCTTATATCTTAAAGGTAAATGATGTGAACAGCCCAGGAATTGATTGGACCAATGAGAACGACAGACTGCTAGTGTGCCAAGTGTGTATTAAGCTGGCAGACATTAACGGACCAGCCAAAGTCCGGGATCTGCACCTCAAGTGGACAGAAGGCATTGTCAATGAATTCTATGAGCAGGTACAGTCAGGTGTATGTTTGTCTAAATATTTAATCACACCACAAGTTTTACATATGTTTTTTATTCTCATGATTGATCTGTAGGGGGATGAGGAGGCTCAGTTGGGATTACCCATCAGCCCCTTCATGGACCGCTCGTCACCACAGCTGGCCAAACTTCAGGAGTCTTTCATCACTCATATAGTGGGGCCACTGTGTAACTCATACGATGCAGCAGGCCTTCTTCCAGGGCAGTGGATCAATGAGGAGGCTTCAGATCAGTATGATGAAGAGGGACCAGAGGACTCGGAGTCAGAGGAAGATGACGAGGAAGAGGATGAGCTTGAAGACGAGCTGGCACCAAGTACGACCCCTTTACATGTTACATGACATGTACCTCTGGACTTGATTTAACATCTGGCTTTTGTATTTCAGAAGAAAGGAAGAAGCGGCGCAGATTGTTCTGCAACATAATGCACCACCTGACAGAGAACCATAAAGTGTGGAAGAAAACCATTGAGGAGGAGGACAAGAGCAAAGACAAGCAGCCAGTGGAGAGCCTGCTGACCAGCCTACCGCCCAGCATCCCCACCTCTTCATCTGATGACATCCAGGTCATCCAGGAGGAAGAGGAGGGAGACGAACGGCAGTAGCACATCCAAGAAGGACACACATACTGTAGAGTGTAGGGGAGATCACATGCCTTTAACATACACACAGACTGATGCACATATGTCCCCTCACACACGTCTGAAGATTCACTGTGCAGACACTCTGCTTAGCAGTCATGTTCTATGGAGAAACTAAATGGCCTTACTACTGTGAGCGGATCCTTGCTGCAATAGTGGGAGCCCAACTCCTATGCACTTTCAGCCCATGGAGCGTCTTTGCAGCCCAGAACTGAGGAGGGGGCAGAAGAAGACTGCTGGCCTCCATGGTAACCTGGCTGTGATGCTGCCTTTAATGCGAAGCGCTTAAACCTCCCTTAGGTACAAAACAAACCGCTCTATCTGAAACAAAGTAGAGACAACACAGAAGCAAGTGAAGTTATGAAGAACCTAAAACCCTTTACCAAAGTTCAAGCAAAAGGAGGACCAGAGACTTGGAGAGCCTCTGCGTCAGTCTATTTTTGAATAGAGTATATACTCACTGTATATACACACACAGTATATCAAATGTGCCTGTCTGATCCCTCATATCGGCCCAGGGCCTTGGCTCGTGTAGTTCTCTCTTTGCTGGCGACACAAAACACTGTATCGACTCAGTCACAGGGACTTAACTGAAGTTGACTGATGAATTGCATTATGCCTGCATCATTTTGGATGCTTTTATTCATGTGTACCACCTGTCTTTATGTTGAACTATTTGTTTGGAGGGTTAGGGGCATGACCAGAGAATGACAGGGAGAAAGAGAGCACATTTTTTATTGTTATTATTTTATTATGTAATTTTGTGTGTCTGTTTGTGTGTCCTTTCAATGATTGGCACCTAATCAGTCAAATGTCCTCTAGTGTTAAGCATACTGCATTCAGATCATATTTTTGATTATAAGTATTTTTAAAGGTAACTCAGGATTTTCAAAAAGTTCAAAATTTTCTGTCATTTATATGACACTTTCAGATATTCAACAAGATCATTAAAATCTGGGTGATGAAAGCAGTTTGTAATCTCTTCATGAACAACATCCACAACAAACAACTCAAGGGGCTATCCATACACTGCTTGCATTAGGTTTACTTTACTCTGTGGAGAAATGCTTTTTTGTTCATGTCAGACAAGTTTGTTTTTTTTGTGACAAAAAAGACTGTATTTCATCTGCATTTACCTGTGTTGGGACTCAATTAATTTATTCTCATTTTAGTTTTGGAGTTAGTGTTTGAAGAAGGGATCCAGGTTTTTGTTTTATTTGTTATTTTTTTCTTGATGAAGAATACTTGGCATTCCAATACAATAACTCTAATGTTGAATGAAAGGGAAAGTCTAGTCTCCTGTGTCATATTAGCTGTCATATTAATAATCAGAAGCATTGTATACGTTATACATACAAGACCTAACTGAATACAGGTGTGCACATTTTAATACCAAACAAGTGTTAAGCCTCTGTACAAAAATATTAGCATATAATATATTATATTTTTAAACAAAGAAACAAATGCATCTGTTTTTTACTCTCAGATCCTGGAGGTGACATTGTGTTGCTGGAGCTTCAGTCTACTCCGTTTAGAGGTGTGCAGGGAGTGGATATTTTAATAAAAGTTGTGGCATATGTCCATTAATATTACCACTGTTTAATTGAACCATATTCATTTTGCTACAGTAACAAACTATATTTGCATATCGTCTAGAATTTGATCTCTAATAAAGCCACAGATCAATAACTCAAACAAGTTATGCAATTCAGTACATTAATTCAAATACTTTCAAATATATTTCTTATATTTTTCCCATAGTTACCTGTTGAATTGCTGTACTCTGCCAATTCAACTCTCTATCATTTAGATAAAGATTTTTATTTTTATTTATTTTTTTCTTGACAAAGCATTATCTTTTCTTTAAAGTTTGTGGAACAATATGCCATAACTTCAACTTCTGCCTGACACATATCACAAGCCCCATTCTGAACCATTAAAGCCTTATTAGTTCTCAACATTTCCTGGCCTAAACTTCTTGAGTAATCGTCCATGAATGTCCTCAAATGTTCCCTAAATGTAGCATCAGTATGTGTACATTTGTCCAGTGTAATCCTTCACCCTTATCTGCATACATTGTGAGGGCAAGTGATTTTTGTTGTTATTTATAGCTGTCATAAAGCAACATCCCAAAGTATCAGTACTTCTCTTTAGTTTTATTGGTCTGTGTGTCTGTTTGATATATTGTGCATAAAACACTGCCATTTTCCATTGTCTTTTGACCCTGCAGAATACAGTGAATAAGACTGAGTCGGTTACTATTTACACTATAAATCTCATGACATCTAAAATTCAGTGAAGCTCCACCCATTTTTCCATCTGTGGAATAAGTCTGGATAATAACTGAGAACATCTGTTTTAAACATTACATAAAATTACATGGTGACAAAGAAAAAGTCTTATTAAAATCCTGCGTGAGTGCGGTGTAGGTGACATAGGTCAATCACTGTGCAGCTCGCAGCGCTTTAAGACTGGGCCTTTTCCATTATCCAATAGGTTTTAGGACGATGTTTGGGGATTCAAACAGTAATCCCTTGTTTGATAAGTGCCTGTTAAATCTCTATTGAATCTCATATTTTCCATTGTTTAAGAAAAACAGGCGACAACAGACAACTTAAGAAAAGAAACTTTATCAACACTTAATAAAGCATAACAAAAGAAATACACAGTAACAATGATACATACAATTCAGTGCTTGTTAGCACCGATAAGCACCATTTAGTGAGACCATATTTCAAACCAGCAGGGCTGTACCGATCCCTCTGAGACTTTCCACGGCACACTCCCAGGAGAGGGAGGCACTCAGCCCACATGACGTCAGACTTGGCCTGTGTTCAGCTCCAGCTCACAGGAATCAGAACTTTCGCGGAAAGCCTCATTTCGATCCACACGTCCAATCCACTGTGTCATTTATCTAACCTGAGCTTGTCCTGAGGAGACAGGCCTATGAACCATGAGGGTGTACATACTGTCAATCATTCACTCACGCCAGGGTCACAGACATCCCCGTGTCTGTCTGTGTAATATTCAGTGTCATACTTGTGTTTCCAGGAACTCCCTCCACTCACACTTATTAAAGAATTGTGCAAATATGCGGATTTCAATACCACGTGAATAAACTGTGTTCATATTTTAAGAACAACCCCTCTGTCCTTAGAAAACCTGCTCGGAGCAGCAAGCTTAAACCCCCACAGTCTCTGTGCAGTAACACAAGCAGAGTGCCCTGCCACACACAGTACAGCTAGAACAGTACTATAACAGTAAATACAAGTACATTTTCTACATGTGGTAAGGAGTGTCTGCTGTGCTAGGGCCTCTGTGCTGTCTGCGCACAGCACAGATGGAGTAAGGCTTAGGCTGGAGGGTCATGCCGAGTTTGGGAGTGACCGAGGGGACTGTTCCTGGAGGAAACTGCAGGTGGAACCTTTGGAGCAATGTGGTGAAAAAGAGGAACATCTCCATTCTTGCCAGCTGTTCACCCAGACACTGGCGTCTTCCTGACCAACAGAGTAAGATAATCACATTTTTATAATGTTTTGTAAAAGTCATGGATTTAGCTCAAACATTCTGTGTCAAACTGACCTAGAGAAAAGGGCAGGAAGGCCTCTCGTCTCACAAAGTTGCCATTGTTGTCCAGAAACCTCTGTGGTGAGAACACTCCAGGCTCATGCCAGTACTTCTCATCAAAGTGCACTGAGTAGAGGTTGGTAATCACCATTGTGCCTTTAGGAATTTTGTAGCCATTGACATTTGCATCCTGGGAAGTGGCTCGGAAGATTCCCAGAGGGACAATGTTGCAGAAGCGCAGCACTTCATGCAGTACAGCCTCAACAAATGGCATCTTGTGTTTGTCATCTAGAGTGGGCATCCTGCCATTGGTCAGCACACTGTCGATCTCTCTGTGCACTCTCTCTGAAACGGGGAAAATACATTCATTAATATAATGATCACCATATCATCTATTCCCAAATAGATCAGTTTGTTGCTGAACTCACCTTGTATATTTGGGTAGAGGGCCATGTACAGCATTGCCCACCTCAGAGTGTTAGTGGTGGTCTCAGTCCCAGCTATAATCAGTTCACCCACAGAGTAAATCAGATTCTCTTTAGAAAATGAAGAAGAAGGATCTCCTGCATTTTGTTCTAACTCATCCAGATATGCATCCACATAATGTCTTGGTGCATGGGGCACTCTGCCTTGTGAAAAGCCGTCTATAACCTGCTGTAAAAAGTCATAGACCTCTGCAGCATTTCGGAATAACTTCTGGTGTTTTCCAAATGGCACATACTCCAGCCAGGGGAAGGCGTTGTACAGGAAGGCCCAGCCACTGACTGCCAGCTCCACATTCTCACTGAAGATTTCAATCATGTGCTGAAAGTTCTTGTCGTCATATGTGAAACGTTGTCCAAAGATAATGAGATTAGTGATGTTTGAGACAGCATTGGTCACCAAATGTTTGGGGTTAAATGCTTTTCCTTTGTGTCCATCTATGGCATCAACAAAGAACATGCACTCCTCTGAGATCTTCCTCTCAAATAACCTCTGGCCACTGCCAAAGTAGCGGAAGGAGTTACAGGCCAGTTTACGATGCTCAATCCAGCCTTTGCCATATTTGCAGTTGAGGAGTCCTGTCAAAGTGGAGCATAAAACACAAATTAACCATCACCAATGACAACAACGGCTGTCATTTTAAACTTCAGTGTCTTACCACCCATCTTGGTCATCTTTTGAAACAAAGGCAAAGACGGCCGGTCAGCAAACACTTCACTCTGATGGTAGAGACATTCCCTCACACAGTCGTATCCATTCAGCACAACAGTGAGGATCCCTCCAAGGTCCAGGCTGAAGATCTGCAGAAGTCACACTGTTAATACTGGAAGTTAAAGAACACCTCGTCTAATCACTATTATTATGACTCAGCAGCATTTGCATGTTTCACTTCAGGGCTATTTTTTTAGGTGCAGCCTGATTTTTGTTGCCTTTTTTTGCACATAGTTTTTAAAACCACCATCAGTAAAAGTGAGCGATGCATGGGTGAGGCTGCTGCTTTTATAAATGTGTCCGTGCAGCGGCTCTGTGCTCGTGTGCACGTGTGTATGTGTGTGCATGTGTGCAAGTATGTGTGCAAGTATGTGTGCATGTGTGCATGGGTGTGTGTGCATGTGTGCATGTATGTGTGCAAGTATGTGTCCATGTGTGCATGTATGTGTGCATGCCTGTATGCACGTGTGCATGTGTGTGTGTGCATGTGTGTGTGCCTGTGTGTGTGTGGCGCGTGAGAGGGAGCCCCTGTCCTGTGGTTACACGCTGCGAGCGCACGGGGAAAGTTCTTACCTGTCCGTGAACTTCACTCTGCTTCTTCAAGAAGACGTGCGGCTCAGTAACTAGAGACATGATGTTCCCGATGATGGGGATGGGGGACGGACCCGGGGGGAATCCCACGGGTCTCCTTTGCTTCACGAGCTGACGAACCAACAAGAGCACGAGCAGCACGGCGGTGACAGAGCCCAGCGCGAGCAGAGCCTGCGCGCACGACACCGGCATCAGTCCCGGACTTCTGATGGAAACCATCTTTGTGTGTAGTTTGTGCAGGAGCCCAGCTGACTTTCCTGCTTCTCCTTATACAAACTGAGCCACATGTATCATCTTGCACATTTTCTATCCCCCGCCTCTTTGGCTAAGATTGGCCAGAAAGACAGAGTCAGCTGTTGGTGAACTTTGTTCTAGTCCTGATCAATAATCCGGATCATTGTAGACTGGGTACGGGCTAAAGTTTGGCACACATCCAAAACCATCACTTTTTAGAAGCATCGAATTAACTCTTCAGCTGAAACAGCGCACACTGCGCAGTCTGTGCGTGTGTTTGTGCTTTTATCTGAGTGTAGACTTTACCAAAAAAAAAAAAACAGTTTTATAACGGGTTCTATGTAAAGTATTTTGATCCAGTAGAAGTATTTCAGTGGTTTGCAGATGACACATGTGCACACAGGATACTCTCTGGTTCACTGTCATTCGATTCAAGTCACATACAGACCAGCTAATCAATTACAGAGATAAAGGTAAAGCAGTAAATTTGCATACTGCACCTCTGCAAGGCAGAGGCAAAGGTTCTGAACTCCATTTAGAGGTCAGAGGTCATGGCACAAACTGCATTCCAGGCTGTCAGCTCAGTGCTTTTTTGGGCTGAAACCTTCTGACCCCTTTGCTTTAAAATACACCATTCAAACCACAGACAAATGCATATAAAACACACAAATATGTCATTTTTGTACAGTTTGTTTACATCTGATGAAAGTGTCAGTCATTAGTAAAGTTAAAGTGCACATTTCTTTGGTGTGATCTGTTCTGTTCCTCCCCTCATTAAAGGCTTGTTTATTTAGCCAGTCCTTCCTGCTGTGGTAGAAGCCATGTTTTCTCTGGTTCTTCTCTTCCTCTGAAATGTCTCCAATGGCCTCTCCAGGCCTCTCCCAGTCACTCACATTTGTTAGGCCGATCTAATGAGAACATTCTTGCAAATGACTTCTCTGCTTCCTGCCAGCTCCCAGTTTGTAAAGTCATTCTGGAGGCATTAAACACATCTGTCAGATGTAATCAAATAAACGTGTTCTCACTGTTGTATTATCCTGTTAGCAAATGGACTAATCACCTCAGCAACCACCAGCGTGTCAGGTGCCAATCTGTGGGTTTTTATTTCCATAATAAGTAAAAAATAAATAAATAAATACTGATCTCATAATCTATTGTAACACATGTTGTGAAAAGCTCAGAATCAAAGTTTTATGATCCAGTGTCTGATGTTTTGTCATGTTCATCACAAACTAAAGACACATTACCATTATCATTTTTCACATTTGAAGATGTGCATGTACTTTTGTCCACTCCTTTCAGTGACAGTTACCAGCCGTGAGTGAGTGGGGCTTGTACTGGTCACTGTACAGACGAGGATGGCTCGAGTGCACTTTAATTTCAATCTTTTACAACATCTTAATGGAACCAGGAAGAGCCAGATAATCCATGTGCACCTTTCTGCAGGTGTGTAAATGTTGGCACAGTTAAAAAGCCTGGATTTGAGTCTAATGCATTAATTGGTCAGCAAACAGTCTCATTTGGGCCAGTAAAATGAGAAAGGTTAGATCCCAGTTCTGTGACCTGTACTTTTAAACCTACTGCCATCCGCTTATCAAACGCTAAACATATCAAATTCTGCTGCAAAGTTTTCATTTGAGAGAGTTAAGGAAATTCTCTTTGGGACTTTTTAGCACAAGCTGGAGCCAAGAATTGTGGTGCATGTGACTGCCTCAGACTGTCACTGCTGAGTGCTGCAGAGAGACCAGCGCTGCCCTCTGTCATCAATGCTCTCCTCTGAGCGCAATTAATTTTCCAGGCCAATTCATGCCCAAGTTTTAATGACGGCGAACCATGTGGCATAATTGCATTCTTGACAATTCATGTGTCCCCTTGGAATGTCGTCATTGTGTCTCTTGGACCAAAGAGTGGTGCAGTCCATAGCAACTGTTCTTGGCAAACTCTGACAGCAAATATGGCATTGTGGCACCATCACGATCAACTCTGAGCTTGTTTAGTTGGCATGAATCATGAACTAAATAGATTAAACTTTATTAGATTACTTTATTAAATCATAAAATTGTTCAGATACACAAAAAGCTCTCAGATAAAAGTGATAATTAAGACCACTGCAGTAGCTTTATGAGGAGAAATACCTGCATGCATCAGCAAACAAGATGAAAAATAACTTTGGAGTGTATCATTTTAAAATGCAAAAGCAATAAATGTCTCAAACCAGATCCCCCATCTTCTTATAACACATGGCTCCAGAAAGTATGGGTTATATATCAAATGGAGCAGATAATATAAACTTTAAAGATGCATTTTCAGATCATTTTGCTGATCAATCTGAGGAATGGACTGTTTGATTTTGATTTTTCTGTCATTGTTATTGTGTTGTTTGTTTGTTGGAGAATTAAATTGTCAAAAATGTTTAGCTTTTTTACTGATAATTCATCATTTTGGTCATTACAGCGTATAGATGTCTGCATTGTCTGCTACTTTTATACAAGTATTCAACAAAACGCACATCTGTTGTGGGTTTTTGCTGCAGTTTCATTAAAAGAAATCATAGTCAAACTGCAAACTGTGCTGCCCCCAAAAAGAATAAACCACCACATCTTGGCAAATCCTCTGACTCATGACTTAAAAGCTTTACGTTTTAGCTGAAATCATCAAAAAAACCCAGATTTGAGTGATGTACTTTGCGATCTTTACCACTCGTCATTGCGGTTAAGCTAAATACCGTCCGTTTGACAGGTGTAAGGGTGGTTTCTGATGCTTCTGATTGCTCGACAGTCTCCAGTCCTCTTTGGCCAGTTTGCAACAGCATGTAAAGCTGTTAAAGCATAATGTAGTGCTCTAGTGTGGGCCTTGTGCGTCTGCCAAGTAGTAGTACTAAAAAGCCCATTCACATTATTGAGTTTCCTTGTGACGTAAATGCCAGTGGGGAGGCAGGATGCTTTACGATACATCATCAATTATTGTTACATAAGGGGAATTAGAAGATGGCCTCAACCCAGCAGCCCAGTAATTAAGTGGAAAAAATGCACGGAAGCCTCTGCATTCTGGTGCAAGCTTTATCAATGGAGAGTAATGAACGGCAAAAGGATGACAAAAACTTTATATGCTCCAAGTACATTACACAGCCTATATTATGCTACTTCATATAATGAGTAATAGTAGTTATAAATAAATAAAAAACTCCATTGCAAGAAGTGATACTGCATTTCGGTGTCATTTTTTTGTATTACATCTTAGTCATAGTGCACATGTGCCAATTCCCAGCTCAGTTAAACTCTTTTATTTTATTCCTGGAACCTACTCCAGCTTATAAAGCCCCAACCTGACCACTAGGGGCTCATGATTTACTGTAGTGACCGCGCAAAGCAGAGCTGTAAAGCAGAAAGATGATTGTAGTTGATGTATTATGTATTAGTAAACCTTTTGTCCCCCATCACAAGCCCGGAGGAGGGAGTTGCACCGGGAGTGGCACTGGTGTAATGGATGTGCCAAACCAATAGGCTGGTCTCTGCTTGTCTTAAGATTCACTGTGACAAAAAGAATCACACAGAACATATGCTACTTACAATGGATACAGTTTATATCTATTAGTAACACCTGAACATAACCCTTTGTTTTGCCATAACGAAGCATGAAAAATGATCTCAGTTTATAATGAACAAACAGTTTATGAAGAGTGATTCAGCTTTACTAACTACTTAATTAACATCCTAACTTCTAACTCCTTTATTAAGTAGTTAGAAAGGCCAGATCATTCATAATAAATCACCTGTTCGTTATAATAAACTGGTAATTTGCCTGTGCTACTAATTAAAGGTTACCATCCCGTGTAGCGTTGCAGGAACGTACCAGCTCTACAGCCAAATGTCACGCACTACTTTGTCGACTTCATAAATCTTGTGATGGGACTTTAAACTTTCTCTCCTCCCAGTAAAATATACACTTGATCAATGGCTACACGATTATGATGTTATATTAGTGGAGGTTAGATACGGCTTTATGTAAACCATTCATCTAAACATGCTCTGCTGATTGACCACGGACCAAACAATCCCATCTTCAGCATTACGTCATGCAGCAGCAGCAGCAGCAGCAGTGGAGCGGGCTTTATCATGCCCTGTGCAGCCCCCTGGTCCATATGCATACATTAGTTCACTCGGACCTGGCATCTTTTTGTGAATTAAACCCATGTGACCATACAATGATGTCATTCCCCTTCAGGCTCGTGACTGGCTCGTGGGACGCATATAGGGAGTGTGATTGGCTGGCAAGTTGTGATAGGGGACTTGACTGGCCAATGGAGAGATGCTGGTGAACGTCTTGGTGCAGAATCCCACTGAGAATGAACAGTATATAAAAGCTCGCTGTGAGTGACTGTTTAGCAGATTCACAACTGATAACAACTGGCAACTTAAAACTGCTCCTACAAGTCTCAGTAAGTATATTTTATCTTTACTTCACTGCACTTTTAAGTTTTTCCAAAAGTACTAAGTTGTTATTAGTGATATTTGCGTAATGCGTGTTTAAAAGAAGATATGAATACTTAAATACAAGAGAAAAACTTTAAAACTATACTGCAACGGTGCGGGTTTGTGGACTTTCTATTATTTTTAGCCCACTGCAGTTAATTTCGCTAATGGAGCAGCAGCAGAATTGGCTGGCACTGTATCATAGATAAGTCAGTGACGTTAACACTGAGGCGGTATAAAGGGGGGAGGATTTATACCTCGCAGTATATGTGATGGGGGGGAGAAGCTTGGACACATAATGAAGACACACATCCAATGCCATTAGGTTTTATGGCTCGGGGTCACCGTGTGTGCAGTGCTAAAACCATCATCATCTCTGAAACTCAATGTGTTTTTATAGGAAACCATGATAACACTCAAACTGTGGACTGTCCTTGTCGCCTACGCCCTGGTCATCTGCCAGATATATGCAGCTCCATCCAGGTGAGGCAACAGATTGTTAAAATATTTATGCTCAAAAGTTATTAATACTCATTATATGGCTTTTCCAGATCTAGCAGGGAGTCAGATGGGATCACACTGTCAGAGGAAGAGGCTCAGAGATTACTCAATGCCATCAGGGAGTTCATGCAAACTACTTTAGACACACAGACAGCCGAGGAAAACAGGTAGAGCTTGTTATTTTGTGGTTTTCAGGTTGGATCACGCAAAGAGGGAATTATTCAGCAAACTTATTTTAAATGGTCCAAGAAAGCCTTTTTGGCATTGTGCGCCCTCACTGCAGAAGCACTCATCTAGACTGCATTAAATGAAGTGGTTGGAGACTGGACTGGCATAGAGATTAAATATACACAACTGGGCTTTATCAATGATGAGCGATGAAGAGTTTGACTGAAAACTTCTTCCATTTCAGGGATACATGTTGATTTAAATGCGCAATGTTGAGGAATTACAAAAGCAGTTCATCTGTTGTTTAGTTGTGCTTTTTAGTCAGACTGAAATGATCTGGCCTTTGCTCAAAACTGCACCTTCCCAAAAACATATATATGAATTTAAGGAAATGTTTTGACTTAAATAAAACTTAGAGCTGCGTATCCCAGCAGCAGAGCAGTGTGGAAGAGTTCTCCATGTTTTAATCCATCAGCACGACGTCATTATTTCCTCTGCATGTCAAATCCTCGCATGTTCCTGTTGTTTACTGAAGTGCATGGCTCACCTTTGTGTCTCTAACAGCCCGGATAGACCCATGTCCAAGCGGTGCACAGGCTTGAGCACCTGCGTCCTGGGAAAACTGTCCCAGGACATTCACAAACTGCAAAGGTTCCCCTACACCGACGTGGGAGCAGGCACCCCTGGGAAGAAGAGAAGTGTAGCTGAAGCATTTGGCTCAAGTTTCAACTAACACTTCATCCATTGGCATGTCCATCCAGCTTTGTACAAACTGCATGTGAACTAACAGCCATGAAACGCTTTGTTTTTGGAGAATTAAAACAGTTTTCATTGCATCATTGTCGACATATGTGTAGCTTTGTCAATTTTATCAAACAAATAGAATCTAGCTAAATAAAACTAGGTCTAATTAAACAGATTTTTGGTAAGAAATATTCCAATTACTTATCGATTTTTATTCACCAGAAGAGTAAATGATTAAACTATTCTGTCTTACCTCTTCCAAGCAATACCACACTGCAGAAGCGTGGATGCAACACGGCTACGTGCGTCACACACCGCCTGGCTGACTTCCTGAGCCGCTCAGGGGGACTGGGATACAGCAACTTTGTCCCGACCAACGTGGGAGCGCAGGCTTTCGGCAGAAGGAGGCGCTATGGAGCCGCGTAAAACCAGCAGCAGCAGCGGGTAATGGAGCACTCTGCCTTTATGAGCTTACGTTATAATCAGCATTTTGTTCAGTAAAGAGCTTCTTACTGCTCCAAAGTCTCCTAATGCAGCGCAGTGGCAATTAAAGCGCAGCATTAATGTGTCTCCTGCCTTTTCCTTCAAATGCTCCAATGTCAAAGTCAAAAATAATCTATATAACTTTCTTTTCTTGCAGCGCGGATGGAAATGGACGTGGAGGATTTGCATCATAGAGATTCTCATGCAGTAAATGAATGAACTGTGATTTTGAGCAGACCATGACATTATCTCACTGCTTCAACAGAAAGTAACTGGCATTTCCATTGTAACCATCCGGATAATTAAGAAGACACACTCCTCCCAGGAAAGCCCAGCTCAGTCACCATGATCACTCCTCTGATCACTCCTCTGGGTTCACTCCACTTGGCTGTCAGTGCCTTGATATGTAGCATTTCATTTCATAGTAACATTGTGCACAAAGCAAATGTGATATGATCCCGAATATTGTAATAACTGTGAACTCAAAATAAATTGTATTTTAGCTAAACCAGGTCTGATACTGATTTTGGTTTCATTGTCAAACAGTTTTATGGTAGAAGCACGACAGATATGTACTAAAACTGTGAAAAAACACTGCAAACATGACCAGGGAAGGTATAAACATAAACCTGCAAATGAGGCACAGTGTCACACAAACCTGAGTGTGATTTTAACATCCACAACACTAAAAAAACAACTTCTAATATCAGGTTGTTATGTTCCAGGCTCCTGAATATGTCTCTCCCAGCACAGCCCACAGTTTGACCTTTTCATCCAAACAAAGGCGGCCTCTCTAGTCATCTGTTAAAGGCCTAATAGCACCCGTGGGTGTTGTCCCCCGAGCCTCTAGAGCTCAGTAACAGCTTCATGCCTCTGAGGCGTCTCTAATTGACACACTTGTTCTAACACTTGACCCTGCATTTAACACCATCACACAGGCTCAGGTTTCCCCTCTTTTAAAAATTGTTGTAAACTTTATGCATGTAGGTTTATTTTAGGAGCATAAGGAGCAGGGGGAATAGTTGTGTTGGTTTTTATTTAGTTTCAAATGGCACATAAAGGCTGTTTTTGTGGGAAAATGTGCAGAATTGATGTGTTATTATATGTAAGTTTCTATTCATAAGCTTCAGTTTCCTGTTTTATGTGACATTTAGGACTTTGCAGCGTTCAAAACATAACCTTTGTCTTAAATTGTTAATATCTTTGGCAATAATCCTAAATTTTGACCATTCTGTTACTTGCATGTCTGTTGTAAGATGTAACATAAAAGCTTTTGTTTGTACAGTTGTGTGTTTTAGCTCCACACGTGTGAACTTGTGCAGACATAGATTCATTGAGCTGAGGGTCTCGGAGGAGGTGTCAGACTGAGCTGTCACTGTCTGAGCTCAGGGGACTGAGCTCAGAGCTGCTCTTCTGAAACACAGCCCTCGTAATGACTAAAGTTCAGAGTCTAATTGAGTTTTGAAACTTGTCCACAGTTTGAATCTGTGAGTGAAGCATGTGCACAGGCCAGGATAGAATAAAACACTTAGATAGAGAGAGAGAGAGAGAGATAGATAGATAGATAGATATAGATAGATATTTTTTATTTATTAGAAGGGACATTGTACAGAGACATTATGCTCATAAAACAGAGATGATCTGCACCAGATTATAGCTAAACAGCCAGTTTGCATCTGCACCTGTACCTGACAAACAATAAAAAAAAAGAAAAAAAAAAAGAAAAAAAGGAAAAAAAAAGGAAAAAAAAGGAAAAAAATAAAAAAAATCTTATCTTATTCCACTGATCACAACTCATAGATTATTCATCTAATACAGTATTTAAACAAATATTATCTGGATTATACACAGAGTCCCAAACATGTGATAAAAAGGTCCTGACAGATCAGTAAATCTAAGAAAAATGGATAAACTAAACATTGATTGATGACTTTATTATTTTTAGTTACAGTCCTGGTCCAGACAAGTCCAGTTCACTCACAGACACATTCAACATTTATCTACAGCGCCACCACGTGGATGTTTGTGCGCACTGAGCAGAGCACAGTGCACGTGAGGACGAGCAGATCAGTGGAAATCCAGCCAGGAGAAATATTGTTTTTCCTGCCCCTTCCTGGGAGAAAGTATCGGATAAATGTTTCTCTTAAATGTTTCACACCAAGTTTCACCTAAAGAAGCGAAATAAACTTATGTATGAGGTTTAACAACGTCCAAATCAGAGGAAGTAATGTTACACAACAGTTTGATCTAAAAGAGTACTCCAGAATAAAGAGTACTCCAGAATAAAGAGTACTCCAGAATAAAGAGTACACCAGAATAAAAAGTACTCCAGAATAAAGAGTACTCCAGAATAAAGAGTACTCCAGAATAAAGAGTACTCCAGAATAAAGAGTACTCCAGAATAAAGAGTACTCCAGAATAAAGAGTACATCAGAATAAAGAGTACTCCAGAATAAAGAGTACTCCAGGATAAAGAGTACTCCAGAATAAAGAGTACTCCAGAATAAAGAGTACTCCAGAGGAAAGAGTACTCCAGAATAAAGAGTACTCCAGAATAAAGACTACTCCAGGATAAAGAGTACTCCAAAATAAAGAGTACTCCAGAATAAAGAGTACACCAGAATAAAGAGTACTCCAGAATAAAGAGTACTCCAGAATAAAGAGTACACCAGAATAAAGAGTACTCCAGAATAAAGAGTACTCCAGAATAAAGAGTACATCAGAATAAAGAGTACTCCAGAATAAAGAGTACATCAGAATAAAGAGTACTCCAGAATAAAGAGTACTCCAGAATAAAGAGTACTCCAGAATAAAGAGTACTCCAGGATTAAGAGTACTCCAGAATAAAGAGTACTCCAGAATAAAGAGTACTCCAGAGGAAAGAGTACTCCAGGATAAAGAGTACACCAGAATAAAGAGTACACCAGAATAAAGAGTACACCAGAATAAAGAGTACTCCAGAGGAAAGAGTACTCCAGGATAAAGAGTACACCAGAATAAAGAGTACTCCAGAATAAAGAGTACTCCAGAATAAAGAGTACACCAGAAGAAAGAGTACACCAGAATAAAGAGTACTCCAGAATAAAGAGTACTCCAGAATAAAGAGTACTCCAGAATAAAGAGTACATCAGAATAAAGAGTACTCCAGAATAAAGAGTACTCCAGAATAAAGAGTACACCAGAATAAAGAGTACTCCAGAATTAAGAGTACATCAGAATAAAGAGTACTCCAGAATAAAGAGTACTCCAGAATAAAGAGTACACCAGAATAAAGAGTACACCAGAATAAAGAGTACTCCAGAGGAAAGAGTACTCCAGGATAAAGAGTACACCAGAATAAAGAGTACTCCAGAATAAAGAGTACACCAGAATAAAGAGTACACCAGAATAAAGAATACTCCAGAGGAAAGAGTACTCCAGGATAAAGAGTACACCAGAATAAAGAGTACTCCAGAATAAAGAGTACACCAGAAGAAAGAGTACTCCAGAATAAAGAGTACTCCAGAATAAAGAGTACACCAGAATAAAGAGTACTCCAGAATAAAGAGTACTCCAGAATAAAGAGTACTCCAGAATAAAGAGTACATCAGAATAAAGAGTACTCCAGAATAAAGAGTACTCCAGAATAAAGAGTACACCAGAATAAAGAGTACTCCAGGATAAAGAGTACACCAGAATAAAAAGTACACCAGAATAAAGAGTACTCCAGAATAAAGAGTACTCCAGAATAAAGAGTACTCCAGAATAAAGACTACTCCAGGATAAAGAGTACTCCAAAATAAAGAGTACTCCAGAATAAAGAGTACACCAGAATAAAGAGTACTCCAGAATAAAGAGTACTCCAGAATAAAGAGTACAACAGAATAAAGAGTACTCCAGAATAAAGAGTACTCCAGAATAAAGAGTACATCAGAATAAAGAGTACTCCAGAATAAAGAGTACATCAGAATAAAGAGTACTCCAGAATAAAGAGTACTCCAGAATAAAGAGTACTCCAGAATAAAGAGTACTCCAGGATTAAGAGTACTCCAGAATAAAGAGTACTCCAGAATAAAGAGTACTCCAGAGGAAAGAGTACTCCAGGATAAAGAGTACACCAGAATAAAGAGTACTCCAGAATAAAGAGTACTCCAGAATAAAGAGTACACCAGAAGAAAGAGTACACCAGAATAAAGAGTACTCCAGAATAAAGAGTACTCCAGAATAAAGAGTACTCCAGAATAAAGAGTACATCAGAATAAAGAGTACTCCAGAATAAAGAGTACTCCAGAATAAAGAGTACACCAGAATAAAGAGTACTCCAGAATTAAGAGTACATCAGAATAAAGAGTACTCCAGAATAAAGAGTACTCCAGAATAAAGAGTACACCAGAATAAAGAGTACACCAGAATAAAGAGTACTCCAGAGGAAAGAGTACTCCAGAATAAAGAGTACTCCAGAATAAAGACTACTCCAGGATAAAGAGTACTCCAAAATAAAGAGTACTCCAGAATAAAGAGTACACCAGAATAAAGAGTACTCCAGAATAAAGAGTACTCCAGAATAAAGAGTACACCAGAATAAAGACTACTCCAGAATAAAGAGTACTCCAGAATAAAGAGTACATCAGAATAAAGAGTACTCCAGAATAAAGAGTACATCAGAATAAAGAGTACTCCAGAATAAAGAGTACTCCAGAATAAAGAGTACTCCAGAATAAAGAGTACTCCAGGATTAAGAGTACATCAGAATAAAGAGTACTCCAGAATAAAGAGTACTCCAGAATAAAGAGTACTCCAGAATAAAGAGTACTCCAGAATAAAGAGTACATCAGAATAAAGAGTACTCCAGAATAAAGAGTACTCCAGGATAAAGAGTACTCCAGAATAAAGAGTACTCCAGAATAAAGAGTACTCCAGAGGAAAGAGTACTCCAGAATAAAGAGTACTCCAGAATAAAGACTACTCCAGGATAAAGAGTACTCCAAAATAAAGAGTACTCCAGAATAAAGAGTACACCAGAATAAAGAGTACTCCAGAATAAAGAGTACTCCAGAATAAAGAGTACACCAGAATAAAGAGTACTCCAGAATAAAGAGTACATCAGAATAAAGAGTACTCCAGAATAAAGAGTACATCAGAATAAAGAGTACTCCAGAATAAAGAGTACTCCAGAATAAAGAGTACTCCAGAATAAAGAGTACTCCAGGATTAAGAGTACTCCAGAATAAAGAGTACTCCAGAATAAAGAGTACTCCAGAGGAAAGAGTACTCCAGGATAAAGAGTACACCAGAATAAAGAGTACATCCAGAATAAAGAGTACTACCAGAATAAAGAGTACTCCAGAGGAAAGAGTACTCCAGGATAAAGAGTACATCCAGAATAAAGAGTACTCCAGAATAAAGAGTACTCCAGAATAAAGAGTACATCAGAAGAAAGAGTACATCCAGAATAAAGAGTACTCCAGAATAAAGAGTACTCCAGAATAAAGAGTACTCCAGAATAAAGAGTACATCAGAATAAAGAGTACTCCAGAATAAAGAGTACTCCAGAATAAAGAGTACACCAGAATAAAGAGTACTCCAGAATTAAGAGTACATCAGAATAAAGAGTACTCCAGAATAAAGAGTACTCCAGAATAAAGAGTACACCAGAATAAAGAGTACACCAGAATAAAGAGTACTCCAGAGGAAAGAGTACTCCAGGATAAAGAGTACACCAGAATAAAGAGTACTCCAGAATAAAGAGTACACCAGAATAAAGAGTACACCAGAATAAAGAGTACTCCAGAGGAAAGAGTACTCCAGGATAAAGAGTACACCAGAATAAAGAGTACTCCAGAATAAAGAGTACACCAGAAGAAAGAGTACTCCAGAATAAAGAGTACTCCAGAATAAAGAGTACTCCAGAATAAAGAGTACTCCAGAATAAAGAGTACATCAGAATAAAGAGTACTCCAGAATAAAGAGTACTCCAGAATAAAGAGTACTCCAGAATAAAGAGTACTCCAGAATAAAGAGTACATCAGAATAAAGAGTACTCCAGAATAAAGAGTACTCCAGGATAAAGAGTACACCAGAATAAAGAGTACACCAGAATAAAGAGTACTCCAGAATAAAGAGTACTCCAGAATAAAGAGTACTCCAGAATAAAGACTACTCCAGGATAAAGAGTACTCCAAAATAAAGAGTACTCCAGAATAAAGAGTACACCAGAATAAAGAGTACTCCAGAATAAAGAGTACTCCAGAATAAAGAGTACTCCAGAATAAAGAGTACATCAGAATAAAGAGTACTCCAGAATAAAGAGTACTCCAGAATAAAGAGTACATCAGAATAAAGAGTACTCCAGAATAAAGAGTACATCAGAATAAAGAGTACTCCAGAATAAAGAGTACTCCAGAATAAAGAGTACTCCAGAATAAAGAGTACTCCAGAGGAAGAGTACTCCAGATAAGAGTACTCCAGAATAAAGAGTACTCCAGAATAAAGAGTACTCCAGAATAAAGAGTACTCCAGAGAAAGAGTACTCCAGTATAAAGAGTACACCAGAATAAAGAGTACTCCAGAATAAAGAGTACTCCAGAATAAAGAGTACACCAGAAGAAAGAGTACACCAGAATAAAGAGTACTCCAGAATAAAGAGTACTCCAGAATAAAGAGTACTCCAGAATAAAGAGTACATCAGAATAAAGAGTACTCCAGAATAAAGAGTACTCCAGAATAAAGAGTACACCAGAATAAAGAGTACTCCAGAATTAAGAGTACTCCAGAATAAAGAGTACTCCAGAATAAAGAGTACTCAGAATAAAGAGTACACCAGAATAAAGAGTACACCGAATAAAGAGTACTCCAGAGGAAAGAGTACTCCAGGATAAAGAGTACACCAGAATAAAGAGTACTTCCAGAATAAAGAGTACTCAGATAAAAGAGTACACCAGAAGAAAGAGGTACATCCAGAGGATAAGAGTACTCCATCAGGATAAAGTAGTACATCCAGAATAAAGAGTACCTCCAGATAAAGAGTACATACAGAGAATAAAGAGTACTCCAGAATAAAGAGTACTCCAGAATCAAGAGTACACCAGAATAAAGAGTACTCCAGGAATTAGAGTCAATCAGAATAAAGAGTACTCCAGAATAAAGAGTACTCCAGAATAAAAGAGTCACATCCCAGATAAAGAGTACACCAGAATAAAGAGTATCCAAGAGGAAAGAGTACTCCAGGATAAAGAGTACATCAGAATAAAGGAGTACTCCAGAATAAAGAGTACACCAGAATCAAAGAGTACTACCAGAATAAAGAGTACACCAGAATAAAGAGTACTCCAGAATAAAGAGTACTCCAGAATAAAGAGTACTCCAGAATAAAGAGTACTCCAGAATAAAGAGTACACCAGAATAAAAAGTACTCCAGAATAAAGAGTACTCCAGAATAAAGAGTACTCCAGAATAAAGAGTACTCCAGAATAAAGAGTACTCCAGAATAAAGAGTACATCAGAATAAAGAGTACTCCAGAATAAAGAGTACTCCAGGATAAAGAGTACACCAGAATAAGGAGTACACCAGAATAAAGAGTACTCCAGAATAAAGAGTACTCCAGAATAAAGAGTACTCCAGAATAAAGACTACTCCAGGATAAAGAGTACTCCAAAATAAAGAGTACTCCAGAATAAAGAGTACACCAGAATAAAGAGTACTCCAGAATAAAGAGTACTCCAGAATAAAGAGTACACCAGAATAAAGAGTACTCCAGAATAAAGAGTACTCCAGAATAAAGAGTACATCAGAATAAAGAGTACTCCAGAATAAAGAGTACATCAGAATAAAGAGTACTCCAGAATAAAGAGTACTCCAGAATAAAGAGTACTCCAGAATAAAGAGTACTCCAGGATTAAGAGTACTCCAGAATAAAGAGTACTCCAGAATAAAGAGTACTCCAGAGGAAAGAGTACTCCAGGATAAAGAGTACACCAGAATAAAGAGTACACCAGAATAAAGAGTACACCAGAATAAAGAGTACTCCAGAGGAAAGAGTACTCCAGGATAAAGAGTACACCAGAATAAAGAGTACTCCAGAATAAAGAGTACTCCAGAATAAAGAGTACACCAGAAGAAAGAGTACACCAGAATAAAGAGTACTCCAGAATAAAGAGTACTCCAGAATAAAGAGTACTCCAGAATAAAGAGTACATCAGAATAAAGAGTACTCCAGAATAAAGAGTACACCAGAATAAAGAGTACTCCAGAATTAAGAGTACATCAGAATAAAGAGTACTCCAGAATAAAGAGTACTCCAGAATAAAGAGTACACCAGAATAAAGAGTACACCAGAATAAAGAGTACTCCAGAGGAAAGAGTACTCCAGGATAAAGAGTACACCAGAATAAAGAGTACTCCAGAATAAAGAGTACACCAGAATAAAGAGTACACCAGAATAAAGAGTACTCCAGAGGAAAGAGTACTCCAGGATAAAGAGTACACCAGAATAAAGAGTACTCCAGAATAAAGAGTACACCAGAAGAAAGAGTACTCCAGAATAAAGAGTACTCCAGAATAAAGAGTACACCAGAATAAAGAGTACTCCAGGATTAAGAGTACATCAGAATAAAGAGTACTCCAGGATAAAGAGTACTCCAGAATAAAGAGTACTCCAGAATAAAGAGTACACCAGAAGAAAGAGTACACCAGAATAAAGAGTACTCCAGAATAAAGAGTACATCAGAATAAAGAGTACTCCAGAATAAAGAGTACACCAGAATAAAGAGTACTCCAGAATAAAGAGTACACCAGAATAAAGAGTACTCCAGAATAAAGAGTACTCCAGAATAAAGAGTACATCAGAATAAAGAGTACTCCAGAATAAAGAGTACATCAGAATAAAGAGTACTCCAGAATAAAGAGTACTCCAGAATAAAGAGTACTCCAGAATAAAGAGTACATCAGAATAAAGAGTACTCCAGAATAAAGAGTACTCCAGAATAAAGAGTACTCCAGAATAAAGAGTACATCAGAATAAAGAGTACTCCAGAGGAAAGAGTACTCCAGGATAAAGAGTACACCAGAATAAAAAGTACTGCAGAGTAGAGAGTACACCAGAGTACAGCTCTTTGTGATATCTCAGAAAATAAAAGTACCCAGAATGCTTCACTTTGAAGTGACACAAATACACACACTGCTGATTCCAGGACTGGATGAGTTTGAGGTAAAAGATAATGTTCTTTTTAACTTTTTTACAGCCGCGGCTTTTCTCACAACAGTGACCATGGAAACAGGCAGAGGTCAAAGTTCAAAAGGTCCCTTACATAAGAACTGTCCGATGAGGTTTGTCAGAAAAACAAAGATTACACAACAGTCATTGACCCAAAACACGATGTGTGAGGGTTTGTGTGTTTGGAAGAAAAACAAATGTGTATATTGATTCATTAGATCAGACTTTTGCACAAACTTTTTATTACATTTTGATTTTGCACTTCATTATATTTCAGTAAAGTCAAAGTGAAACAGTTAGACAATAATGAAAAGTAGTAACAGTTCAGTCTGTGCATGAAGTTTTTTAGGTTTTATTATTTTATGTCAAAACACTTGAACCAAACGATGTACTGGACAAAAATGTGCAAAGACTTTTATTGTGTAACTGTAATTCCCTCATTCTACTTAATGCCACAAACTTGACACAAACACATGGATTTAGATTTGTGTCTTGAGACCAGAATAAAAACTTTGATCATTTGCAGAAATTAGGACATACAAGTTTTAAGCAACAATATATTTACTGAGTCACAGAGTTAAAATCAGACTGTTTGGTTTATTCCGTACCATAATAGCTGCTGTATTTAAGTCTTGTTTTTTGTTTTTTTTATAAACTGCTGCTCATTAAGAGTAAAATGTCAATAAAAATGACTTATTTTTTATGCCTGTTGTATTTGTTTGCAGAAAATATTAAGGCAAGGCAAGGAAAGTTTATTTGTATAGCACAGTTTGTATATGAAGTAATAAGAAAGTCATTAAAATCACACAAATCAAAACATAAAACACAAAAAATCATCATAAAATTCACATTAAAACAGAAAAGTGCAGAATAAAAACCTTTTATAAAAACACTTGAATTCCCAGTGTATTTGTAAAAACATGTAACTCCACAGTTTGACCACAGGATGGCAGCAAAGAGCCACACAAACTCTCCTATTTCCTCCATTTAAAACGTTACACTCTGTTGACTATTTTGTTTTCTCCACTTCCAGATTTATACAGTTCATTATTAATGCACGAGCTCGTGTAAAATCATCTGATCAACAAATTATTCAAAATGTACATCTCAAAATCACAATCGATTGGTGTGAGCTATTGACGCCCAAAGCCCAAAATCATCTCTTACTTTTTTTTTTTTTTTTTTTTTTTTTTTTAACTTAATGAGTATTTGCAAATGTGTCAATAAGCACCCAGATTTGCAGCTCGTTTTTGGTTACTCGGTGATGGCCTTCTTTGACACTGAAAGCAAACAACCCGGGTCCATTTTGTCCCATTTCAAAACTTCACTCATCACAGGGGCTTATTTACTGTGTGAGAGAGATATTTCTAAAGACAACATTAAACGGACTGTGCTCTGGCCTGTTTTAAGCATTCCCTCTGAAGGCGGCCTTTGTAAGTATAGGAATGCCCTGTTGGACTGAGAGATGGAAAGCAGGCCTGTGTTCACATACGCTGCTGCTGCTGATCATCTGTTTAATTGTGAATGACACCAGACTTTATATAATACTGTTTGATAAAGATCCCATCTGATGCTCTCTTTAAGGGCCTCCGTGTAGCTGCATGTCCTGATTGTTAGTCTTCTCATTAGGCGGTCGTCATGGGACCAGCAGGGATAATTAAATAAGTGTATAAAGCCTGCTGTGCGTCCTGATCACAGATGCTTATAGAAATATACAGTGCAGCAGCTGACAGCGGTGAACGTCCTCTGATCACTGCTCATACACCGGACGGGCCACGCAAACCTCTGATTGTACATTAAAGATAATATTTGATGCTGTTTTTTTAAAGTATAACATGCGTAGGTCATTATTTTAAGTTGTATTCGCTATAAAACACAATACTGACCTAAAACACTCAACAGAAAACGGTCAAAAACTGCACAACTGAGAGTCTTTTTCATCGGGACATTTCACCGTCGTCATTTACAGGTTTGGAAATGACTTTGTGACAGTTTTGAACCCAAACCTGGAGTCTGAATATTCTAAATAATCATGTGACAAAGTGCGTCTTTGTCTCTTTTAATATTATCATTTTGTTTATTCCTACATTTGTTCATTTTCAATCATTTTCGATGCCATCCCGGGTTTGTTTGGTTTAGTTTTTCCGTCAGTTTACCTTTAATTTAATCACCATTTACCTGAATCTGCTCGTGGTCCGGACACAGAGGGGGCGTGTCCTGCGTCGGCCATGTTTGAAGCCTCGGGTGTGGTCGTGGGGTTTAAGTTCGTTTGTTTCTTTTGTTTCAGCGTCTTATGTATTTTGTTTCAATGTTTTAAAGGTTTATAGTTTATTTTTAAACACTTTATTTAAGGGACTTGGGCTCAGAGAGATGGTTGAGTAAGAGCCACAGCTGGAGTTATATCCACTGCACCTGTGAGGAACATGGTATTTACCGGGGGGAGGTACTTCCTGTGTCGGGGGGTATTTAAGCGGCGCCAATTAGACGTTTGGGGAGACATCAGTGTAGCCAGGGACATGTGGGTTTTCTTACTTCTTACTTTCTGTTGTGTCTTGCTTATGTTGAGCACAGTTATTTTTTTATTTTCTTTTGTACAGATGTGTTTTTCCTGCGCTTTACCACGGTGATTTAAATACATTTTGATTGGAATCTGCCTCCTACTTCGACCACATCGCGCCAGCTCCCCCACAAATCACAAGTAAAAGCAGTGGGGTAGGTCAAAACGGATTTTCTCAGAACTCAAACTCTAAATGGAGGACAGTACAGGATTATTCACACATGCATGAACCAGTCAGATCATAAAAGTACAGAAAAAAACGGTAAGATAAGAATAGTCTGCAAAAGAATCACAGCAATTCCCTGGGTCGATACATGTGCGACGAGTAAATCAATCGAAATGGCTGTGAAAACAAAATTAAAAGTACAATTTGCATGAAAAACTGTGCAGAAATGAAGAGATGGACTGTTACATACATACGACATCATTTGTAGCTGCGATGAATAATGAATCATCTCGAGAATTTAATATTAACATTGAGAAAAAGTTGCGTTACGTTAGACAAAACAGCAACTTAGAGGCATCATTTAGGAGAACAGCTTTATTCCTCATCATTTCAGGCTCTTTTGTCCTCTCTTTTACCTAAACTCATTAAAACAAAGCTAATCTCGTGGCTTTATTTCATCTTTTCTCGCTGGCTGTGAGGACAGTGATCCGCGGGTCCGTCCTGCACCTCTCGCATTCACTCTCTGCTCTTATATTGTCTCGCAGCCACACTTTTAACTTCAAAGCTCTCCCTTGTGTCTCCAGAGGCCCGGGCTCAGCTCTGCTCTCACCGTGTTAACCATGACCACGGGCCCTCCTGATAGCGCCGCTCTGGTGGTGGTGGTGTGCGCTGAGCGAGGGGCGGGGTAAAGGGCTCAACAGGACGCTGCCTTGTGCCCCGCTACATAACCTGTCCCACCCAAACAGAGGGGCATTCTGCACCCTGATACAAGGACGCACTGTTGAGAATAGTGTACATCCAACGTGGAGGCGTGGACAGTGTGTTTACTCAGCCCGGTGTTCTGCCAAACCATTAATGAGGGAAATATTCAAGCTAAAATATATTAGTATAGTATAGACAGGGAAAAGTACTAAGATCAGGACTAATTATGGCCAAGGAAAGAAGTAGTTTCATTTAATTGTTATTATCGATTTCAATTTTTGATGATCTATGGACTGGACTATGAGCCAGTTCAGTCCACACATCGTTTTGAATTAAAAATCTACAGTTTTAAATGAAAAAGTAAACTTTATGTTGGCCACTCCTGTGCAGAAATGAGGTTCTGCAGGTGGTTGTGGGACTGAAAAACACTTCAGTTTTAATTGTATTTTGCTGACGGTTTAAAGTCAGTGAACACTTTAGGTTAGAATGACTTTATTGCACAAATATGAAACACACACTCAAATATCCTGCATCATTTTCCACCTGATCTGGAAACACAAATGGCTTAGGTTCTTGTGCACATTGATTTGGGCACAAACTTGATCCACTCGCACCATTAAGGCTTAAGAGTATCCAAATATAGAGGGTACTTATTACACCGCGCTGCAACAAGGAAAAGAAGATAATAATAAACACGTAAAACACATTTTATGATATGATCTGATATAAAACCCGGGTCTGGACACTGTCTGCAGACCCAGTTACACGTGGAAACCATGAGTCCCGGCTTCAGACGCGGTTGTGCGGGGCTCAAAGGAACAATGCGCAGGATTGACTTTATTATGAACAAAGCTTTTGTCTGAGGTGCTCCTGCTCTGAACAGGGGTCCGGAGTCCACAGCAGCTTTGAACTGCCAGGTCAAAGACATCACACAACCCGCATTCATCTTGTCTCTCATGCAGGAGGCCCGTCGCATTTGTCCTTTTGATTGTCCTCTGGATCTTCTAAAGGTCTGACTCAAACCATAGGTCACCTGGAGGCTTTTATGTCAGGCAAAAACAAACCATGTATATTCGTTGGCTCTCGTCTTTCCATCAGGGCAAAGCACGTGTTAGCGACGTTATAACCGATTAAAATAAAACAGAAGAGCTGTAGGTAACACTTTAGCACAACTTCAACTTAATTAGTCTCAATAAAACATGAAGAAAGAGTTAATTCGTAATGAACAAACAGTTTATTAAGCGTGATACAAAGCTCCTAACCCCTTAATTATAGTTTCTAAGTACATTCCTCATTGATATTCTTCATTATTATTAAGTCTTTCCTCATGTTTTATTAAGAATATACACAGCATAGTGATTATAACGTGTTACTGAACTATGAAGAAATCTAGCTGGTGTTAATAAAAGGTGGATCTGATCTTTGCTGTTATAAAATATGCAGAGCGAGGCCCACACAGAGAATGGCTGAAAACACAGGCTCTTTTGAAGTACTGGGCTTGTGCATGTCTTCATCCACTCGCCCCTGGATGTTTTAACCTCGTGTAAAACTCTCTCTCCTCTCCACATAAGGCCAGATCACTACAAGACTCTGACTGGGACTTCTCTCTGCTGTTGTTAAAGATCCAAACAGGCAATTAGGGAGTTTTTGAAAAGGCAGTACGCAGAAAATCTAAGGAAAAGCTGCGCAGGGGTGGACAATAAGAGAGGTTTGAATGAAAAACATGAGTCGCTCAGTTGATAATGATAAACAACCGCTGCGTCGGTGCACAAACGGAGGTGGGAAGTGCGATTTTAGACTGATGGAGGCAAAACAGTGCCATCAACCCACACACACTGCGATCACGGCAAGGCATGGAGGAAGTGTCTTGCCTATGAACACAAAAGCAGAATGCGCTGGTTCTAGCAAATCCTCCAGCTCTGACCACTGAGTCACTGTGGCATCTGGTATTTGCTGCAGTCTCCTGTCCCAGTACTAAAGGTCTATCTCTGCTTTTCTATGACTGGACCTACTTTGTGCACATAAAGATCTATCTAAAGACCTTTATACGACGTCATTACCAACTATCTGAGGTGCTTTAAATGTTGAAGTGTGTTTTCTTAAGACCTACATTCCTCCTACATTCCTTACAAATTGATCTTATAACCAATCAGAACATTGTTAACTGAACATCCTGGATTAGATCTTGAGTATTAGTGAGTATTATTGAGTATTAGTGAGTATTATTGAGTATTATTGAGTATTACGTGTTGTATTTGCTGCAGAAGGCTGGTGTGTTTGAGTCCCCTGCAGTTATGGCTTTAGTGAGACGCTCTTTCAGATTAGTATGCTCTGGACATAAGGTCTTTGATGTAGCTCGTATTCTCTTTCTCACTCGCACCATCAACTTTTAATGAGACCTGATATCAGCCTTTTTTAAACACTGAATATTTCACATGAAAGCAAATTGTTTTCTTGAATACCAATAGACCAGGAGTTTGTCAGGAGCACGAGCGCAGGACGGCAGCTCAGAGCAATAGTACCTTTGTGTAGAGAGGATTGATAAAGGGCAGTTTGACTCTCTCTTAATCAGCTGCACGTGTGTCATGGGAGGAAACTGCCCGCAGCTAAAAACCACTGCATCATTTACAAGCCCAGGTCAGTGTGTGTGATGAGGCCGTTTCATCCGGACAAAGACACACAACTCCAAAAGCAGCCTGTTTCCAAACACGTCTTAATGTGACTTAATTGGGTAAAAGTGGTAAAAACATTTAAATGACATTCAAGGCAGGGGTTAGATCTACTTTGGATGCAAATTAAAGCAAGATATTGATCATTCAGTACATTTGGGTTTAATAAATGAGTGTGTGAGGTTGTAATTGTCTGACAAAGTAAAATTAGAGTTGAGAAAGTGGCCAGCATCAGGTTAACCCAAAGTCTGCAGGGTTTTTGCTTCATTGTTAAGTAAAAATAACTTTAAAATACCTTTAGAAGTGTAGTTCCACTCCTCCTTCAGCTGACGTCTCTGTGAATCCAGGATGAACTCAGGCATAGTCCATATGAAATGCTGTGAAGCTAATACAATAACAGGCCGTGTGGCGCGGCTGTGACTCTGCAGGTGTTAAACTGTGCTCATGTAATTGGTCACAAGGGGAATAGAGACAAGAGCTGCACACTCCTTGATTTGATCCCTTGGTTATTGATTTCTCAGTCTGCTTCTAACAGAAATAATTGCCACATGTAATGTATTATTCAATTACAAGACACTGCTCTCAAGTTTGGGGTTTGATGGTCCTTTTTGAATCACAGAGACCTATAGATAATTCAACAGTGTCAGCCCATTAAGAGGGCGAATATTAAGAAGGCAGTGTGCGTTAATCCACACGATTTATTAGCAACAGTGACAGAGCTGGAAGTTTGCCGTCTCCAGCCTTTGTATAGTTATAAAAGAACTCTGCTTCACCTTCAGGTATGTTATTGCAGAAAGTCAAAACCATAGATTAATGCAGGGTTTTTAAGGACTAATGTGCAGGACTTTTTTTTATTTTAAGAGTCTAATTAAATACAAAAAGTGATGGAGTAAACACACAGCCTACTCATTGTGAACAGAATGTAAAACTGTGACAAGAAATTTAAATTCTGTTATAAATAAAGATGATCTGACTTTAATTTAACCATCTCCTTTACGCTGTGCAACTGAGGAAAAGTGTCTGTCTATAGTGTGTGTCTGAGCCCGCGTGCACGAGCCCCGTGTGCACGAGCCCCGCATGCACCAAGCCTGCGTGCACGAGCCCTGTGTAGCTCTGCCACACTCAGGCTCAGCCATGTGGCTCATGCTCTGGGGTTAATATTAATGCTGAGTCTTAATTGGGCTGATGTCACACACACACACCCCCCCCACACACACACACACACACACACCCACACACACACACACACACACACACACACACACACACTGGCCACTGCACACTGTTGTTTCAAAGTCTTTATCACAGACACATTCAGTCCACTTCATTAAAGTGAGAGTGTATTTTCTCTATGTGGGAGCCACTGCACAGATGAACGTGATGTGGACCGGCCCTGTTCACTGGGGAGGTGCATGTCTGTATAAATTATCAGGAATATGAACTCGATCGAAGATGTTAATTGCACCAATGCTTCGTTATGTGGGGAATTGCCATGCATTTCATGCAGCGATAATAAAAATGAATTTTTGAACAAAGGCATCTTAAAATAATATATAATCTACAGAGAATACTACATCAAACGAATAATTCAAGGCTTTGAAATTTATCTTTGTGGCCGAAATGTTAAGTACTATCCCTCGAAATATTCTACACAATTTAAGCCTGGCTTATAAAGAAAGAAAAAAACAAAAACTTGAGTTAATTAACAGTTATTAGAGGCCTTTTCAACTTGAATTTGACTTTCAAATATTAGCTCTTATATATAAACTATGCTCCTGGCATCTGCAAATGAGCTTTAGTGTATCTGGCCTAATTAGGCCTCATTGAGCCTCACTGCCACACAGTCGTGTTAATAATTGAGCAGCATAAGATGTTTAATAGTCGTCATTAAAGAGCTCTTCACTCACATTGTATCAGACACTGCACCTTCACCATCACTTCAGCCTCAGACTCTCACCAAAGGGCTTTTCCATCTTTAAAATGAAGTTTGTCCTGATTTACTACATGAGCTTCAGACTAAACACTAAACACACATTTACTGTATGAACTTTACTGTATCTTGTATTTGGTCCCAAATATCTGTAAATCTGAAGTATAAACCGTGTGTTTTCCTCCTGTGGTCCTCCCTCTCTCCCTCAGTGTCGATCCTCGTTCAGTTTGTGCCTCTGATCAAACGCACCTGCCGAGCGCCTCTAACACGCGCCGCCATGTTCACTAATTACCCACAAAGCCATGCAGATTTAGGATCCTACTGGGAGATGTTCCTGCGTTTGGGTGGAGTCCTGGTGTATTACAATAGTGTTTATTTACTCACAGGGGGATGTCCTCCTGGGATTTGAACATGAAGTGTTAGACTATAGTTTATTTTTACACCGTCTCCCTCTTGTGTTGTTAATTATTGTTCAAAAGAGAAACACTGTGCAGAGGAATAATCGTCCTGAATTATATAACGAGGAGAACAAAGCTCTGCTCTCTGTGATTCTCTTATTTAACACAATTTAAATGTGTTTGTGGGATTATGGGAGGAATTATGGGTAAAATGATGAGCTAATTGGTGAATTAGGGTCTGCACATTTCTCTCTATTGTTTATGTCATTTTATTATTAGACATTTATGTGTTTGGTGTTTATGAATAAAACAAAGTCACGAAAAACACACATTTGTTTAGATTTAGAAACACGGACTCCTCTGGAACCAGACATTTAAATTATGATATTAACACGTCACAATGGACACGTCATAATGAACACGTCACATTGAACACGCCACGATGAACACGCCACGATGGACACGTCATAATGAACACGTCACAATGGACACGTCACATTGAACACGTCATAATGAACACACACAAAAAAAAAGTCAAATCTAAATCTTTATCAAACATTTGTCCAGTAACAAAAGTCTGGAACATGTATGAGGAGATTTTACAAAAACTCAGGTCTGTGAGAAAATGAGATGAATGTGAAAGAGAGAGAGAGAGAGAGAAGAGAGAGTGAAAGAGAGATGGAGAGAGACAGAAGACACAGATAGAGAGAGAGAGAGAAGAGAGAGTGATAGAGAGATGGAGAGAGACAGAAGACACAGATAGACAGAGAGAGAGAGACAGAGGGAGAGAGGGAAACAGAGAGAGAAAGAGAGAGGAGAGAGACAGAGAGAGGGAAACAGCGAAAGGGAGAGATTGAATAGAGAGATAAAAAAGAGATATAGAGAAAGAGAGAGACAGAGAGAGGGAAACAGAAACAGAGGGAGAGAGTGGATAGAGAGAGATAAAAAAGAGATATAGAGAAAGAGAGAGAGAAAGAGATAGATAGAGAGAGATAGGAAGAGAGAGAGAGGAAGAGAGAGGAGAGAGAAAGAGAGAGGGAAACAGAAACAGATAGAGAGGGAGAGAATGAATAGATAGTGATAAAAAGAGATATAGAGAAAGAGAGAGAGAGAGAAAGAGAGAGAGAGAAAGCGAGAGAGAAGGAGAGAGAGAAAGATAGAGAGACAGAGATAAAAAGAGAGATAGAGAGAAAGCAGGAGGGGGACATAGAGAGATAGAGGAGAGAGAAATAGATTAAAGAGAAGAGAGAAGGAGAGATAGAAAGAGCGAGAGAGATAGAGAAAGAGATAGGGAGACAGAGCAAGGGAGAGAGAGAGAAAGAGAGAGAGGAGGAAGGATAGAAGGAGAGAGAAAGAGACAAGGTCAATAATAGCGAGTGTTTACTTGGCTCTTTGATTCTCGCTGTAACGTCTGTAAACACGTCTGTTTTATTTATGGAGACACTGTTTATTTTCTATATATTGTATTATTGAAAGAATCATTTGGTAAAAAGAATAAAAATAAATAAATAAAATCTGTGCCACAAACAAATGAAATAATGTCCATTTATAGAACTGTCAGCATAAAATAACAGACACAGTTTGTGTTTTAGTGCATAAAATGTGAAGTTTATATGACAAAATTAAAACATAAACAACATTTCTCGTGTTGAAAATTGAATATATATTGTTTTTTTATAATTATCCATCAGAGTTTGACACAGAGGTGGATGTTTTAATCATATTTGCAGATCTTTGCAACTTGTGAATTACATTTTACAGTAACTTTATCCCACCTGAGGACCTGAGTGTGAAGTACATGATGCTTTTTCTGTGATTGACACGGTGCAGAGTCATAGAGTATTTTATTTTATCGCTGAATGATGATCTTATGGGACCAAAAATACTGATTTCTGTGTAGAATCCACCGTTCCACTTAATATAAAGTTGACCTCTGGTGCAGTTACTCTATTGAGCTCCAGTCAGTTGTATCCAATATACATTTTGTCCACACTGGGGAGTGTTTACAGCCTATCCATTTAAAAACACCAACAAGTTTTGCTTAAGTCTGCTTCTTTCTGCATGGTTAGCTCCCAGTGTGTGATGGGAGGGGACACGCTGGATGAAGTGGCCCCGTGCTCCGAAATACAAACCTTATACAGGCTACGCTCAAAGTAAAGAGTGAATCTGGAGTCAAAGTCGATCAACTCTGTAGGTAAATAACTCTAAAACGTCAGTACTTCTTTCTTTTTTTTGTATTTGTCCATTATTAAAGTGCATTTTCTGATCTCTGTTGTCATCACACACAGACCTGGACTTGTGTTTTGTTTCCTTCTCACACGTTTAACGCACAAAACCTGCAGATTTAGGTGGAGTTCTCTCAAAATGAAAAAAAAAAAAACACTCTGTTCCACCTTGTGATGTCATCATGTACTGATACAGGAAGTGCTCCACTGTGTTTTTAAACTCCACACACCTTCATTTTTAGAATCATTTGGATCATTTCTGCTTCTGGAACTGCTGAACTAAAGGTAAAAGGAGCTGTTCACTTGAAAAAACTACCACTTGATGACATCACAAGGTGGAACAGAGCGTTTTGAGCTTCCTGATGTAGACAGATTAATAATAAAATGTTACCCAAACATGTGTGAATGAAACAAAACACAAGTCCAGGTCTGTTTTTGAGGAGTTTAAACATTTTTACATGACTTAGAGCTTCACGAGAGTCAGTTTTGTTTAATATAGGAGCTTTAAACAGTTTATTTCAGCACAAGGTTTGGAAGAAAAAAGAAAAACAAAACAAAAACATAAACATTGTCAAATCTGAAACTAAATAAAACATTGACTTTACTGGGTTATACACAAAACTGCATTAATTAACTGCATTATTTTGAGCCATGATGGAAACTGCAACTAAAGTTTAATCTATTACAAAAAACACTGAATATTTCTATTAAAACAAAGAAAAAAACACATGGAATTTTTTAATTTTTTCCTTAAACCCGAGAATCTCATTGAGCTGCATTTAAATCTGTCTGAGCTCATAAAGACGAGCCTGATCTGGAGGGAAAATGTACTTCTCAGTCACTGTCATATGTTACATGTCTAAGTACACACAGAAATATATAAACCCAGTACATAAAAAACAGCACACGGACAGAGCCACTGCCTCACGGTGATAAACTGTCGGTTGTAGATTTGGAGAAGGTAAATGTCTGGGTCGAGTTTGAGGCTTGTGACATTGAACTCTTAATTTTAAATACTTGAATATTATGACTCTGTACTAGTCTGAATGTTTGAACGGAGCTGCCAAATGCATCTTAGGCCGATGTACAGAAGCCATTTGATTATTGAATATATTTGTATTTCACATTTGAATTTGAATGACTGAAATAATATAACAGTGTGTTAGTGTGAATGCTTGAATTGTGTTGCTAAATTACATCTTGGGTGAGTGTAGAAGCCACTTAAGGTTGGACACAGTCCACAGTCTCAGTGCAGTAGTGTCAGTTAGTGTTATACCAGCAGCCTAATGAAGATGAAAGCCTGTATCCTGATGTGAGTACTGAGTACATATGTCTGAGCAGGACTCTGTGTACATGGACTCATGCCATCACATTTTCAACACAGCACCCACGGGACAAGAACCTACGCAGTTTACCTCAGAGCTCTGTGACAAAGTGTGGACTGTCTGTAAACTCTGGGTCTGATCAAATGTTTTCCTGTAGATTCATGAAAGGGAAGTTTTAGAATGAGGCATTTAAGGTTTTGTTTTGCCAAATTATATTTTGCAGCGTTTGCAGTACAAATTAATCTATTTTAAACTGAATATTTGACATAAAAACCTCCAAAAATATTCTTTCCTCTGACAATGAATGAAGTTTTTTGTGTCGTAAACTTAATTTTAATCTGCTGGATACACACACGTCTCTTAATGTATCTGGGCGTGAGATTAACACTGATGCTGCAAAAGAGAGAGAGCGTCTGTGTGTGTTGTTGTGTGAAGTTAAAAAAGGATCAGATTATTGGAGAAAATTAGGATATAACACAAAAGTCTTTATCATTTCTAAGATTTGATGACGCCATTAAAAAGACGAGCACAACACCTGAAAAAGTGACTTCTCCTCCTGTGATATCTGCAGCAGACAGTTCCCTCTTAAACAATACAGCCTGATGTCTTTATTGGGGCTTTTTATGCAAATCAAAACATAAACCTGTTTGTATTAATTGCCCAAATTTTCACAGCGGGAGGCAGCTTTGAAAACAAAAATACTGCGCCCCTTGTACCTGTCCCTCACTGACATCAGCCCCTCCACCCTGAACCTGCCAGGGCGACCCCACGGCTGCCTTCAAACGCAAATCAAGACACTTAATAGCAGCTGCCATAATACCAGCGCTTTTAACCACCGCCGCCCCCTCCCTCTCTTTTAACATCTCACCCCTGCAGAGCAAAAGAAACGCTCCTCGCCAATTTCATTTCCACCAATCAATACAGCCACTGTGCCACGACTGGGCCAAATGAATCACTTTTGGATTTGGAATAAAAGATAGGTGGGTTAGAATGAGCTGCATTATACAGATTATAATTTAACACACAATAGGATTTTAAAGAGACAGAAATGTGCTTCTTGGGAATGGAATTAAAGAAAATGTGTGGCCCAGATTTGACATATTTATTTAAATCATGTAGATGTCACAGGCAAAGCAGCTTTAAACAGTGAAATAGCATTGTATTTGTAATAATTAAACACAAATAAGACAGAATATCCTAAGAGTTACTCAGGATTTAAGAATGATTCCCCCTCAATCTGCTCAACCCATCCCTGAAAGAAGATTATTGATTATTGGAGACACATTTACATCATTTTATTTTTGTTTTTCCTTCCTAATAATCACTGACAAAAAAAAATGCACAGCTAAAACATGCAGAAGTATTACAGAAGTGTTGTTTTGCTTTTATGTGTCCAAATGTCGAGCACAAAGTATGAAATGTGTAAGAAGCTCGAGCAACTGCAGTACCTTTTATGGCCAGGTGGGGGAGCCAAAAACTCAGCATTTACACAGTCCTCCTCAGTGGAAATAAATGGGATGTTAGAATTAAGAATAGGCCTATTATCACTTAAAATACAACACAATACACAATACAATTTTGTGTTCTTGTGTCTTAAACATTGTGTGATTCTTGAACTAGTTAAACTCACACAGACAAATATTTTATCAAGAAAAAAAAAAAGTTGACTACCTATATTGAGAGTAAGGGCTTTAAGTTAACATGAAAAACTATAAATATATAACAAAATAATTAAATAAAATGTGTGTGGTCACTTTTTTACAGCTAATCAATTTTAAATGGAAACGTGAAAAAATGAAAAATAATAATAATACTATAAAAAAAATTAAAAAATCTACTCTGAAAATTCAAAAACTTCCAAATAAAAATCCCAAAATACAAGTTGAAATTATGATTTAACTGTGCAATCTATTTGAAAAGTTACTCCGCTGATGTAAGAGTAATATTACTAATACGACTTCTGCAAATGACCTGAGTTTCTTGGATGGTTTGTATTTGTCCATGTGTGTGGAGGTGTTTACCCTGAACTAAATAACACTAAAAAAGAACGCCTTATTTTCCAAGCAAAGCCCCGACAGCAGCTTCTGGGCGATGGATGAATAATGGCTGAATTCAAGCCTAACACATTCCACACTCACAGGGTAAAAAAAGCTAATAGCCAGAGCAAAACAAGCACATTTTTTGAACATTTTACAATTAAGAAACAGCTTTAGTGATTGAATATGAGGGAGGCGGCTGGGGCACGCCTGTGTGAGGGAGATGAAATGCATTGCTGCTGGTTGTGGAGATTGCTGAATGCTTCACAAGACCCTAACTATTTAGATGTGCCTCAACAACACTGGAAATGACTCAATTTGACACGTTGTGCACAGAAAATATAAGTATCTGCATTTGTGCAAAGGGGAGAAAATATGAAAGTCATTGGCGTCCGGAATAAATGGGAAAAGATCAGATGAGAACATGTATTTGAATATGGGAAAAAAACAAGACATTTTTAAAAGCGGGTTTATATTTGGTGTTTTTTGTTGCCTATAGTGCTCACACAGGTTTGACTCAATTTTACAGTCGCTGAACATGTTAAAGGAGAGGGGCACAGATGATCAAATACAGGGGGAAAAGAGAGAAGAATGCAACAACGATGATTTTGGAAAGTAGAAACTATAACCACAAAAAAGTCTACGAAAAAAAGTGCAAAACTCCATGTATATAAATGCTTTTTAACTGCATTCTTAGTAATAAACACGCTCCAATAACTTCTCCCGTGCAAGTATTTTTCAAAAAAATTACTCCAGATAAATTAAATGAACTCAGTATTTCAAGATGACATGGTTTTATTATTAAAAAATGAAAATTCAGTTTAATTTTCTATGCAAATGGTATTTCATTGCCAGCATTTCTCCATTCAGATGATATCAAAACTAAAGGGCTAAACTGACTGAACAGGCAACTAGACAAGAACTCAACCAGGATTACACCAAAACAAGACCAAACCAGTGTAAACCAGAGCCAAGGAGCAGATCAACAAGTGTGAACGCAGCACGCACAGTCCATTTCAACATCTTTTACAATACCTGTGCATGTTTGTTCACCTGCACAGCCTCATCGTCCCAAAACCCAGAGTCTGATGCTTTTACCGTGTGTCCCCCGTCTCTCCTGACATCTCTGTACTTACATTTGGCAGCTGTTGGTTCCACTGAGCATCACGAGCCTGACTTCTCCATTTTATCATCCCCTAGTTAGAACCCAGGCCAGAGAAATAATTCTGCAGCAATTACCATATGTTGTGATTGTGGTTTTGGATCAACACTACAACATCTGCGGTATACTGGCATCAGGGGCACCGTCAGCCGGACTTCCCCCTCCCCAGACAGCGTTCCTGAGCTGCATGGGATGAACAGGTGCTCTCCCGCTGTAGTGCGCTCGGGGCTGACCGCGTGGCTCTTGTCTGTTAAAGGTTTTATATACACGCTGCATGTGCATAAAAGAGTAATTACTCACTCACGCGCTCTTAAGGCAGCGGGGAAATGCACAGTCATGTATTCAGTGTCCAAGGACTTCACTGCATCCAAACAAACTGTGGACAACAACAACAAAATGTCTTCAGCACATCATAATTTTAAGAGTATGTTTAAGTCATGGAGCGTTGACACATCAAGGTAAGGTTTATTTTACATTTAGTGGTGCTGCTGTTAGTTAACGATCCTTTATTTACACATGTTTGAACACTATAAATATAAGGGAAATGTCAAATGTGTCATGATTTGTGCTGATTAATTATGGCTTTTTAATTAGATTTTATTTATACTAATTAAAAATAAATTAAAATGTCTTTCAGTATTTTTAATCAGTGTCGTTTAGCACAAAAATACAGCAATGTATTTGTCCAAAGTCTGAATTCTGCTTCAAACTTTATGCTTTTATTCAATCTGATCTTTAACGATTTGAGGCAATTGGATTTATATTAAAGTTCTATTAATTGCATAGACCTTTTGTCATGTTGTGAATAAAATTTAAAAAAAAAAAAAATTAAATAAATAAATAAATAATACAAATACATAAAAAATAAAAATATAATAATAATAATAATAATAATAATAATAATAATAATAATAATAATAATAATAATAATAATAATAATAATAATAATAATAATAATAATAATAATAATAATAATAATAATAATGGGGTGACAGTGGCTCAGTTGGTACAGTGGCTCGCCCCCTAATCTAAACTTTAGAGGTTTGAATCCCGATCTCGACATAAACATCCCTGGAAGAGCGGTCTAATCCTCTGACTCACAGGTTGGTGGTGTGATTCCAGCTCCACAGATGAATATTTTCATGGAGTTCTTGGGCAAGACACTTAACCCAGCGTGTGTCTTTGTATACTATGTGAGTGGTTTAAAAAATCTTTGGGTAAATTTGGATGTATATTGCTTATTCTCCTTCATAAGAATAGCTCGACCATGAAGTAGCCGTCACGTGTAATTACAGAAAATCGCTTAATGTCCAACGCCAACTTCAACTATTAGCTCGTTTCTAAATGAACACAGACGTGTGCAGGGCATCAGCGGCGCTCATCCCCCTGGCAAGGATCACAATAAACGAGCATAAATGAGCTCTACATACTGGGAGATTTAAACAATTCATTATCTCTGCAAACTAGAAACATCCATCAGCATTTGTCACAAGCAGGTGTTGTGTTTTCTCTGGGGTGAGAAAACAGCAGGACAGGCAAATCTCACAGCAACGTTTTAGTGTTTTTAAGGGACGTGTCATTTAAAAAGTTATGTAGTTTCATGTTTTGTTATTCCTGAGGTTTCATTTTGCACATTGCTGATTATTTATATGATTAAATCTGCGTACATTTTATCATAATTGCTCCTTGTTATGTGTTTGAACCAAAAACGTGACATTAATCTAATCTAAGTCTGAATATGTTTAGCAAATTCAAATAGAACACAGTGACAGTAACAAAACCATAACTCATGAGGCGGTGTCACCCCAGCGGGTTGAAGTAAGAGTATTTGTCTTGTGTACAGAGTTACTTCTAGGTCCTGGTCGTCTCCCATGGCTTTGGTCGAGCAGTGGCCAGTGTCACATCTCCTAAATCTGTCGTAACGGTGCGGATAGGACCAAAGGATGCAGACCAGAGCAGTTTTAACAGTGTTTATTTACAACGGTGAAAATGCAGTCTTTAAACAGGTCACAAGAGCAGGTACAGGAACCAGGGAGCGGGAGACGGGTCAGGCGGGTGCGGTGCAGGTAGAGGCGGGCAGGACAGGACCAGGACGGGGGTAGAAGCAGGTGCGGTACCAGGGCGGGCGGAGCAGACGAAGACCAGAGCGGGGAGCGGGTGACAAACCAGAGACCAGGACCGGACAGGAGACGAGACGAGCAGGAGACGAGACGAGCAGGAGACGAGACGAGCAGGAGACGAGACGAGCAGGAGACAAGACGAGCTGGAAGCGATACCGGGACTGGAACGTGGCGGCAGGAGCTGGGCGAGTAGAGGCAGGAATCTGGAGGGTGCATAAATCCAAATGAGCATTTGCCGGAAAGTACCATATAACAAAGCTTAGCAAGAAACATTCACGTTTTACACGCGGACGGTCTGGCACCGAGTGTAGACTGCCAAGCCTTCTTGTACTCAGCAGCAGGTGGCGGTGATTAGGCTGATGCACCCCAGGTGTGCACGGGAGGAGTCAGGCACTCCACCCAGCTCCAGACACACAGGTAGGGGAGGGGGAGAGAGCACGGGAGGACAGGGAAACTGACATCATGACAGTACCCCCCCCCTAAGGTCCACCTCCTGGTGGACCCCCAGGCTTGTCAGGATGAGCGCGGTGGAAGTCTCTCACCATGTCGGGGTCCAGAATGCGTGCCCTGGGCACCCAGGATCGCTCCTCCGGACCGTAACCCTCCCAATCGACGAGGTACTGGAGGCCCCTACCACGGCGACGAACGTCAATCAGGCGGCGGACGGTGAACGCCGGGTGGCCGTCAATGACTCGGGCGGGCGGTGGGGGATCGGCCGGAGGGCACAGGTCGCTGGTCCGGACTGGTTTAACCTGGGAGACGTGAAAGGTCGGATGAATCCGGAGAGACGGGGGTAACTGGAGGCGCACCGCCGATGGATTTATGATCCTCATGATCTTAAACGGTCCCAGGAATCGGGGGGACAGCTTACGGGAGTCCGTCTTCAGCGGGACCGTCTTGGCGGAGAGCCAAACCATCTGGCCAGGTTGGTATACGGGCGCCGGGACACGGTGGCGATCGGCCGTCGCCTTAGTGCGCGCTCCAGCCCGAAGAAGGGCCGCCCTGGCCTTCTTCCAGATCCGGCGACAGCGCTGGAGATGGCGCTGAACAGACGGGACGGCGAGGTCCCTCTCCTCCGTGGGAAAGAGAGGGGGTTGATATCCCAGCGATGCCTCGAAGGGGGACATACCAGTGGCGGAACTCACGAGGGAGTTGTGAGCGTACTCTATCCAGGGTAGGTGAGTACTCCAGGTCGCGGGGTTGGCGGAGGCTGTGCACCGTAGGGCCGACTCCAGGTCTTGGTTGGCCCGCTCCGTCTGCCCATTAGATTGTGGATGGAACCCGGACGTGAGGCTAACCGTGGCCCCCAAACTGTCGCAGAAAGACCGCCATACCTGAGAGGTGAATTGGGTCCCTCTGTCGGACACGATGTCCACCGGGATGCCGTGGAGTCGGAAGACATGACTGGTCAGCTGGTCGGCAGTTTCTTTGGCTGTGGGGAGCTTAGGCAGGGCAACGAAATGGGCGGCCTTGGAGAAGCGGTCCACAATGGTGAGAACCACCGTGTTCCCCTGGGAAGGGGGAAGGCCCGTCACGAAGTCCAAGGCGATGTGGGACCAAGGGCGACGAGGAACTGGGAGAGGATGCAAGAGACCAGAAGGGGGTGAGTGGGAGGCCTTGGCCCGAGCACATACCTGGCAGGCGGCGACATAAGCCCGGGTGTCTGTGTCCATCGTGGGCCACCAGAAGCGTCTCCTGAGGAGGGAGAGAGAGCGACCGGCACCAGGATGGCAGGCGAAACGGGAGGCATGGACCCACTGGAGCACCTGAGACCGGACAGAATCGGGAACAAACAGTTTATCTGGAGGGCCGTTACCTGGGTCGGGGTCGTTGGTCTGGGCCTCTCGGACGGTGTCCTCGATATCCCAATGGACCGCGGCCACCACACACGAGGAGGGGATAATTGTTTCTGCGGTGACCGGGCTATCCTCCAGGGCGAACTGGCGGGAGAGGGCATCTGGTTTGACGTTCCGAGATCCGGGGCGGTAGGTGAGGAGAAAGTTGAAGCGGCTGAAGAAGAGGGACCAACGAGCTTGACGGGGATTGAGGCGCCTGGCGGACTGGATGTACTCCAAGTTTTTATGGTCGGTCCAGACGATGAATGGTTGCTCCGCCCCTTCGAGCCAGTGGCGCCACTCCTCCAAGGCCAGCTTTACGGCAAGGAGCTCCCGATCCCCCACATCATAATTGACCTCGGCCGAGGACAATCGCCGGGAAAAGAAGGCGCAGGGACAGAGGCGGTTGTGGGGGTCGAACCTCTGCGAAAGCACGGCCCCCACTCCCGAGTCGGAGGCGTCGACCTCCACGATGAATTGCCGTGAAGGGTCGGGCTGGTGCAGGATGGGAGCGGAGGTAAATAGTCTCTTAAGCTTCTCGAAGGCTGTCTGCGCCTCAGGAGACCAGGCAAACGGCAAAGCAGGAGAGGTGAGTTTAGTTAAGGGCGAGATAACCCTACTAAAATCCCGGATGAAACGTCTATAAAAATTGGCAAAGCCGATAAATCTCTGGAGCTGTCTCCGGCTGGTAGGAACGGGCCACTCAGTGACAGCCTGGATCTTTTCAGGGTCAGCTCTTACTTGGCCCCGCCCCACAATGAAGCCCAAAAAGCTGACCTCCTCTGCGTGAAACTCGCATTTCTCAGCTTTCACGAACAGTTTATTCTCGAGGAGGCGCTGGAGAACCTGGCGAACGTGCTGATGATGCTCCTGGGGGGACCGCGAGAAAATCAAGATGTCATCCAAGTAAACAAAGACGAATCGGTTAAGGAAATCACGGAGCACATCGTTGATGAGGGCTTGGAATACGGCAGGGGCGTTGGTGAGACCGAAGGGCATAACCAAGTATTCGAAATGTCCCAGGGGTGTCTTGAAGGCCGTCTTCCATTCGTCTCCCTCCCTGATGCGCACCAGGTGGTACGCATTCCGCAAATCCAACTTTGAGAAGATGGTCGCACCGTGGAGGGGCGTAAATGCCGAGTCCAGTAAGGGAAGCGGGTATTTATTCTTTACGGTTATATTGTTCAGACCCCGGTAATCAATGCAAGGCCGCAGGGATTTGTCCTTCTTAGCCACAAAGAAGAACCCCGCTCCCACGGGTGAAGTGGACGGGCGGATGATTCCGGCAGCCAGGGACCCACGGATATAGTCCTCCATTGACTCGCGTTCAGGTTTAGACAGGTTATATAGCCTGCTAGATGGTAGTGGGGCACCCGGCAGGAGGTCAATGGCGCAGTCATATGGACGGTGGGGCGGTAAAGAGAGGGCCTTGCTCTTGCTAAAAACCTCCCCCAGGTCGTGATATTCAGCAGGCACCGAGGACAGATTGGGGGTGTCTGGGGACGGATCAGCGACAGGAACGGACCTCCCGGCCGGAGGGAGGGCGGACCGAAGGCACTTGGCGTGGCAATCGGGACTCCAGCCCGAAACTCCGCCCCTGGCCCAATCGAAAACAGGGTTGTGGGCGCGTAGCCAGGGGTAACCAAGGACCAGAGGAGAAGCGGAGGAGGACAGGACATGAAACTGACGGTTCTCTTGGTGGTTGCCGGACAGAATCACGGTGACAGGTTCTGTGATGTGAGTGATGTGCCCCAGAAAACGTCCATTGAGCCCCTGGGCATTTAAGGGGCGTTCGAGGGGCTCCAGGTAGACCCCGAGCTGCTCCGCGACTTGGGCATCAATAAAGTCCCTCTCAGCCCCGGAGTCGATAAGGGCGGAAACGCATAAGGTCTCTGTGCGAACGCACAGGGTGGCGCTGAGCCGCAGTCTATTAGAAGAGTCCAGGATGTGTTGCTCGCCCACCAGTACTCCCAGTGCTACTGGTGGGCCCCCCCTTTTGGCCGAACTGGGCAAGTGACCACATAATGTCCGCGCTCACCGCAGTAGAGGCAAGCCCCGGCCAGACGACGCCTCCGTTGACGCTCCTCGGCCGACACAAGGGTCCTGTCGAGTTGCATGGGCTCATCCGGCGGGGGCGGGGCAGCGCGTGGCTCCGGCGGGACCGGTGACCGGCGTCTCTCTCGGCGACGAGCCCGTAGGCGGTTGTCTATACGGTGAGTGAGGGAGATGAGGGTCCGCAGGTCGGGGGGTTCGTCCCGGGAAACCAATTCATCTTTCAAAGTCTCGTTCAGGCCCCGCACAAACACAGCCCGCAGCGCGCTGTCCGTCCAGTCCAGCTCCGCCGCATGTGTCCAGAATTCAATGGAATAATCCGCTACCGTCCTGGAGCCCTGGCTGAGAGTCAATAACCGGGAGGCAGCATTGTCCTGGTAGTGCGGGTGGTCAAACACCAGCTTAAACGTGGACACAAATTCATTAAAATCCAGGCTATCCACAGACGTCTTCATTAGGCGCGCCTCTGCCCACTGGAGAGCTCTGCCCCGGAGTAATCCACATATATATCGGATCTTGGTGGCCCCCGAGCTGAAACGAGAAGGGCATTGCTGGAACATGAACTCGCACTGGAACAGGAATCCGCGACAGAGGTGAGGTTGTCCAGCATACGGCTCCGGATCCGTGCCTCTCGGCTCCGGGAGGCGTGGCGGCGCTCCGGCTGCAGCAGGCGGGGTGACGAGGAGCGCGGCCACCTGGTGGTTAAGCTGTGCCACCTGCTGGGACAATGTCTGATTTAGCTCCAATAGAGTCCGAATGGATTGTTCATGCTGACCCAGCACCGCCTCGGGGTGAGAGTGCGTGAGGCGGCGCGTCTGGTCCGGATCTGAGCCTGCTTGGTCCATAGTGGCCAGACCGTTCTGTCGTAACGGTGCGGATAGGACCAAAGGATGCAGACCAGAGCAGTTTTAACAGTGTTTATTTACAACGGTGAAAATGCAGTCTTTAAACAGGTCACAAGAGCAGGTACAGGAACCAGGGAGCGGGAGACGGGTCAGGCGGGTGCGGTGCAGGTAGAGGCGGGCAGGACAGGACCAGGACGGGGGTAGAAGCAGGTGCGGTACCAGGGCGGGCGGAGCAGACGAAGACCAGAGCGGGGAGCGGGTGACAAACCAGAGACCAGGACCGGACAGGAGACGAGACGAGCAGGAGACGAGACGAGCAGGAGACGAGACGAGCAGGAGACGAGACGAGCAGGAGACAAGACGAGCTGGAAGCGATACCGGGACTGGAACGTGGCGGCAGGAGCTGGGCGAGTAGAGGCAGGAATCTGGAGGGTGCATAAATCCAAATGAGCATTTGCCGGAAAGTACCATATAACAAAGCTTAGCAAGAAACATTCACGTTTTACACGCGGACGGTCTGGCACCGAGTGTAGACTGCCAAGCCTTCTTGTACTCAGCAGCAGGTGGCGGTGATTAGGCTGATGCACCCCAGGTGTGCACGGGAGGAGTCAGGCACTCCACCCAGCTCCAGACACACAGGTAGGGGAGGGGGAGAGAGCACGGGAGGACAGGGAAACTGACATCATGACAAAATCACAATAGTTTACAAGGCCCGACCCCGAACTTGGAGCAAATTCATATTTCAGCTCAGATTTATCGCATGTGACACAAACACATGAGGGGACATTTAAGTCAATCATTCCCCACCATGTCACCTCACTAATTCACCAGAGCTGCGGCAATTAATATTTTAATCAAGCCAATTCATAAAACAGCCCAGTCCATAAAACAGTCAGAATGCTGCCTTTGCCATCGCATCAAAATATGTCAATGTCACTGTTCTGGGCTGGAGTACACTCTGGCAAAGTCCCGGCAAACACTCCATAAAGAACAGAGTATCCGAGTAAAGCACGGGGAAATATCAACATAGTAAACATGAGAATACCCCTGCCAAGGCACTGGTCTTGTCTCGCAATGGCAGATATTGTTTCTATACATGCGTTCAGACTCGTGGATGCTTTTAAGAGGGAAAAAAAAGGTAATTGGTGTCATTTTCTTTGCTGATTAAGGCTTGAAGTTTGATAAAATGCCAGAATACGTTTAAATCGGTTCAAGCTTTGTCACAAAAACATGTAACATACACACACAAAGCAATATTTTGTCCATAACTTACCTTTTTAAAACAAGAATAACAAACAAACTGAATAAATATTGGTTGAAACTCGATGTGGGATCCAACAGCACATTCCGAGTGTTCTCAATATCTCAAGTTTCATGAAATCTGTCCTCGATTTCCACTAGCTTATGTTTTATCTTCGGTGCAATTTCAGAAAAAAAGTACTTTATGAAACAGTGCCAACATGACAATCTGTTGTGAAGAAGTGTATAATTAGGAGACCAACACATTTTAACATCAATGGAGCAGCACTTGGCTCTGTGCAGGAAGGAAACGGAAAGAATTAAACACTTAGCGCCTGACCACAGTATTGCGTTCTGAATAAATGGGAAGAATAAGGCAATTAAAAATAAGCTATTTCAGTTCATAAAAGATGGGGTAAACAGTGGGTTAGCAGCGCAGGAATAATCAGGATCACATTTTGTGCAGCCGTAAATTTGTCAAAGCACAGCAGCAGAGACAAAGACCTGGGAGTTATCTCTGACTAATGCCAGAACAAGTCGGCTTTCATGGTCTGTCAAATAATTCAATTATCCATAAAAATGTAATGGTTATAGCTGGGTGTACTTTTGAGAAACCACAGGGACACTTAGTGCAAACACACAGAGCCATGCAGTCTCACTTCTGAGTGCATCTGCTTATTATTTATGAAACAAAAGTCTGCATGTAACAAAGAAATATATAGCATTTCAACTGTGCAAAACATCTACACTGAAACGTTTGGCATAGTTTTTCAGCTGTTTGTGTTAATCATTGTCGCTTTTCCAGCCGTGTGCCTTATCGTTTTTACAAATTTGCGTTTTACAAGTTTTTGGAATGTCTTAAATTTCAAAACCAGGTCAAATTTTGTTTCACTATCAAGAAAATGTCTTAAATGTACTCAATTTTCATTCATATTTTACACAGACGTCCAACAGATCTAAGTAAAATGTTCAGGAGTGTTGGAGCTCAGATTTAGAAACAGCTGTTGGAGCAGACACAAGTTGCAGAAGTAAAAGGTAAAAGCAGAAATGGTTTTAGCGGCTGCTTTAGCGGAGCAATTATATTAATGTACCAACTCCATTCAGTACTTATTTTTAGTTTAGTTACATTTTCACAAAATTGCCACAACGTTGAGACCGTATGCAAATCTTTAAGCACAAAAACATGTTCTTAAATAAATTTAGCAGAAAAGCAAACTGCCATACAACACTCAATGAGTAATCTCCTCTCAAAGCCTGGTATAGTCTGAAATGCAATTTTGTAGATCTCCTTTACAATGACACAGAAAGCAATAAAGATTGAACTAAAGCACAGACACTGGAGATATTTTTCCCATTCATATTGAATATTTAAATTCCTCCCTGCGCGTGTCTGTGTGAGTGCTCCTGATCGCTTGCTACCAATTGCAGCTTGAAGTAGTGTAGATTGCTGCCTTTGACATTTTCCCATTGTGCACAGTGCTGCAGCAGGCAATAATTAAATATCAGGTGCATACGGTGCACTTTAATTTGACATGTGTGCTCCAGGCAATAAACACACGTGGTGCAGTGGGGGCCGCATAATTGCACAGGAATAAAATATATCAGGGTGAGAGGATCATTGTATCAGGTATACACGATGACAGCTCGTTTGATCATTACGCCAAGGCTAAAGAGGTTGGCTAATTACTTGTCATTAAAACTCACCCTCTAATCAGGGCTCGCTCTTGCATAAAAAATGTCCCTATCATGGAGATAAGTGAACAATGCCCTTAACCCTTTAGGAGAGGTTCCGACGCGCTGCTCGCTGTGATCGCAGAGGGAATGCACTGCTAAGTCATACGTGCTGAGTAGAGCTTCTTTTGTCTGTCAAGAGAGAGAACATGTGTCATTATGTCTGTTTTATCTAAAGACATACAATGAATAATCACTGGACACTAAAATGAATTAAGTTATATGTTCAGTAATGCTGTTCTGTTGGTGTTTCATAACAATACATAGAGATTTATGTCAATTCATTCAAAAATAGCTCTGACGTAACTATGAATGACTTGTTAACTTGTAAGTTCAAAGCAAAAGACAAAGTTTAAATCTGTCAACTGGATAAATTGTTGTAAGAGTGAAGACGTTTCGCTGCTCGTCCAAGTTCTCGTTCTTCAGTTCTGATCAGGTTACTGCTGGTGGACACTGGCTTATATCTGTCTGAATGAGGTAAGTTCATACAATGTTTTTAATCCGAATGCCTGAAACTTCTACGCTCTTTGATAACATCGCACGTTGAGAGACACAATATGAGGCTTGTTGTAGCATTTTGATGTTCTCTAACTTTTCTAACCTTTGCTGTTCTCCCTCCTCAAGTCAAAATGTCTGCTGTCATTCACTCAGAAAAAGTCAAGTGCAGGACAAACCAGGCCTGTCTGTGCCCAGAAGGACACTTATTGAAAAACCTTTGTTCAGCCCATGTAGACCTGCTGCTGCAACTCCAGACTGAAAAAGATTGAAGTTGTCCTGAAGTTGTAGAATTTGTATTCAAATCTCAGCCCAAACGTCAGAGCTGAAAGTGCATAAACTCACCACAGCAGATGCATTATATCAGTGTGAATGCAAGTGACTGGTTCAGACAACACCCTCATGTCACAAAACCAGGGGCCTCTCTCCATGACTCTCTGAGCTGGCAGGAAGTGCACCAGTGAGAGACACACATGCATTATTAGCTGACAGCGCTGTATAAATAATAATGGCCATAATGCCAAGTATGAGTGCTTGTGTCTCCACCAGGACACTCAACAGGTGCACCTCTCACGACAGCAGCAATTCCATTTTGTTCAACAAAGAGGCTGCCAGTGCGGATGACTTATGTCTGAAAGCTTTGCCTGATCATTCTTTTATGTGGCACCACTTCCCAGAATGCTCCACTGTTCACATACAGGACCTCATGATAATAGGCTGGCGGGACGTAGCAAAGACAGGAGTGAGACGCTTGTCAGAGTGGATCCATCGGAGACGCACCCACGGGACATGGAGTGCCACACGACACATGGGTTATATCCCCCTCCCCTGGCCCCTCCCTCACACGCACTGAGTAATGGTTGTCATCTCAGGCCAGCGATCTTATCCTGCTGTGACGTAGCGTACATCCTGAACAAATGTGTACTTGTTAAGTAAAAGTACTGCCTACATGGCCAGAGGAATCTTCTTATTTCCCGTACAGCAGAGCAAACGAGGGTCATCATCATCATCACACTAGTAACAAACAAACATGAAAAACATGCATTCTTAATACAACTGCATTGGCTTTATATACATTTATAAATAATGCTTTACGTTGCATTATTCATGCAGTCCACACTGGGTTGTGGTAATCTATTGTAGCCACAGCTGCCCTGAGACAGATTCCAGGCTGCTGATCTGCACCATGGGCCACTCTGACCAGGGGGAGTCTCACATCTCTGTCAAAGGACAGAACATCAGCTGACACCAGAGCCACAGCCTTCCCTCTGTGGTCGTATTGTACCCACCCACAAACACACATCGGTCCTTCCCACTTTAACGGCCTAATGGCTGTCAAGTTTGCAGAGGGCCTTGCTCTTGTCCTGTTGTCATGTAGAATCCATTAGAGGTAGAGGGCACACGGGGGTGTGTTTGATTGATAAAATGCTGTGGCGAGTGAGGCAGGAGCAGCTGAAGAAAGAGAAACGTTTCATCTTGTGCCTGCTCTGTTACTCCACAGCGACCCGGGCTCAAGTAGGCTGGAAAATTGATGCTGTCTTCTACATTACGATTGTACTTCTGTGCCACGGCTTGTAAGTTTGTCTTGTGCAGCTGCAGGGAAAGTGGTCTCTGGTGTAATCCAAAACATGTCAAACGCTCTTGCTGTCTGTGGAGGTACAAGATAAATAAGGACAGTGTGTTTGGTAGGATGCGCTCAAACGTCCTAACGGGACTTCTTAAAACATCACTTCTGCAGTCTCTTGGTCAAAAGTGGCTGGTACAAAGTGTGCAGCATGTTCTCCTTCTTTTCACGCTAACGTACGAGATCTACTGTAACGTGTTTACTCTCCCCTCCCGCCTCTATTATTTTTTAATTCATTGCCCACGGCTGCCAAAAACGTCAAAACTTCTGTTACAAATTTTATTTCTCAATACTGGGCTCCACTGTGAACTATAGAAGATGCTTTAGTCTCAGTGACAGCGGCACTGACTCATACTGTGGTTTGCTAATTAGATTAATTTACAGGCAATTTACTGGGAGCCATTGGATAGTTAAGAGGCAATCCATATGCTTTTAATTTCCGTTTTTATTATATTTTTGCATCAGGGACCAGTGAACACCCAGTTCTTAGACAAATCAGTCAGAAGAGCAGGATAATGGACTGTGTTATTTTCAGCTCAGATTTATCAGACCAAGTTCATAACAATAATAATAATACATTTTATATATAAGCTCCTTTCAAAATACCCAAGGACACTGCACGGAACAAGGTAAAACACATAAAAAGACACACAATACAAGACAAACTGGACTGAACAGGTGAGTTTAGAGTCTGATTTGAGGAGAGGAAGGGAGAGGATGTTGCTTGGTTGAACGCTCTGCAGAGGGATGGAGAGGAGGAGAGAATATGGAGGAGGTCAGAGATGGATTCTGAAGTCAGGTTATGGATAGATTTGACTGTCATGAGGAGGATTTGGAAGTTGATCCTTTGTTTTATGGGAAGCCAGTGAAGTTGTTGGAAGATTCGGGTTGTCCAAATGATGATCCGTCCTGCAGAATGTTTAAGGAGCTGCTGTTTCTGAAGAGATTTGACAGGGAAACCAAAGAGAAGAGAGTTACAATAATCCATCCAGAAGGTGACACGACTGTGGACAAGTCAAATCAAAAGTTTGGAAACACTTTTATGTTTCTTCTTGATCTTGATCTTGAGTATTTACATTGTAGATTTTTACTGAAAGCTTCAAAACTATGAAAGGACACATGTGGAAACTCAAAATAAATCCAAACTTCTTCTTCTTTTAAATAAAAATCATGTTTAAATACTCACACTTTACTTTGAACCCTGAGTTACATTTAGCATTTCTTGATCCTGACAAACATTTTAAGGGATGTCATCAAACAGCTCAGTCAGAGAAGAACAAGGGATTATAGCAATTTTAACAAAGCAAAGGACGGTTTCTTTGAGTATTTCAGGATAAAGTATTTGTTGTTTCACCGTACTTCATAACTCCATATATCTTGCTTCATATATTTAATGTCATCCATATGTATATAAAATGTAAAAAGTAGAAAATATAATGGAAAAATACATTTGATGAGAGTGTGTCCAAACTTTTAGGGCGGAGACGTCAGGTGTGGATGGAGGAAGTGACCTTAGATACAAGGTTATGATTAATTATTGAGGTTATTGTACATTTCTTTGTGTATTGTCCCGTTATGTTTCGAAACTGTACAAATTCTCGTCCTTTGGCTTTAAGCTTTTTATCAGGACGGAGGGAGAAAGACACAGATCTGCGTTTAAACGGAGCATGTGAGTTCAGGAGGATATGAAGGTTTTTATTGTAAAGAGTGACCAGGTGGGAGTAGTTTATGTCAGTGTCGATGTTAATATCCTTTATTTCTCAGAATGACATTGTGCCAGGACGAGGGAGAGTTTGGATACTGACAAATTAACATTAAAAGTGAAGAGGAGTGTGCTGGGTTTGTGTTCAACAGGAGTTACACCGGAACAGTATAACCAGCCCAGAATATGTCCATTACAGCGAGGAGGAAGGTGGAGGCTTCGCTTTAAACCAAAATTGTCAAGACATGAAGAAAGAGATGCCAGAGTATTACTAATATCGTGCACGTGGATATTGGAGTCGGCCAGACTAAAGGCAGGTGATGGATGGATAATGAAGAGAGGAGAGTGAAGAGATGAGTCACTTTTACAACCACATTTCCCAATATTTCTGTTCTTCTAATGTTCCTATTCAAAGTATATTTTACACAAAAACAGGGGCAGCTGAATGTGGACTTTATATTATTAAACATGCACAACCTGACAGCCATCCACTCCTAAATGGAAGAATATTTTAGTCACCGTGTATGAGGCCACGAGACGATTTCAGATGAGTTCAAAACAATAGTGCTGTATTATCCATTTTTAAGGTGAAATTGCTTTATTTTGGTGAGATTAATGCACTGCTGTGTCTTAATTGGTGATACACATGTCAGTGATACGTGGAGACACACAACAGCTTAAAGGCGGCGCTGTCACATTCATCTGTGCAGAACTTTGTGCTGAGACGTTTACAGTGACGCAGTGTATAAAGAGAAACCAGAGCAGCAGCATATTTTTATATTTTATATTTCATGTCCATCAAATGACACAAGTATTGATTGTGTCATAGATTATAGTAGACAAAAGCTTAGGTCTTCTTTAAGTAAAGCCATTTTTTCCCAAGTAACCAAGACTTTGTTGCAGACTGAGAACAAACACCTAATAATGTTAATGATAATCTGGAGACCACTGTTCCCTCTAAACTGCGCGCGTGCGCACTGGCGCACTGCGGACACGGTCTCCGCGCACAGAAAATGTGCGCTGCGCACAAACATCGAACCGGAACTGAAAATAAAATAAACACACAATTCATTCTGCGCTATTTTTCAGTGCGAGTCAGTGAGTGTGACCGGGACGAGCTGCTCCAGACAATTATGTGATTCACAGACGGATCTGCGCAGCTTATGCACGTCATTGACAGACGTCCTCATGTCCTCATGTCCTTATGTCCTCATGTCCCGCTGCCAGAGGTTTAGCCGATGTGGAGTGAAGACTGGCTAATGATGCTAATGATGCTAATGATGCTAATGATGCTAATGATGCTAATGATGCTAATGATGCTAATTATGCTAATGATGCTAAGTATGCTAATTATGCTAAGTATGCTAAGTGTTTATCCCCTTAAAGTTCGGACGGCCCGCCTTCGGGCGCACTGTTACGCGCTGTTTTGCAGCAGTTTTTGCGTTTTAAACATGACGAAACGGACAAAACAAAGGAAGTACGGACCGAGGACACTGTGGATGTTTGTACAAGTTAAACTAGAGGCATCTGGACCCGGAGCGGTTCGTGGAGCCGAGTGAAGATCATGATGGACTGAGGAGCAGAGGACCTGATGTGCTGATGGACTGGATGTTCCTGATCGGTGAGTGTGGTTTATTCTGCTATTGACTTAATTGTGGGTCAAATATATCATGTGTAATCATTAGCGTTAGCTAATGCCAAAGTGTCTTGCCTAAGGACACAATGACGGAAGTTGGTCCGAGCGGGACTCGATCCTCCAAAACCTCTAACCACTGAGCCTCTGTCACAGAATGTCCCACTGTACAATCATGTCCAGTGTGTGTTTGTTTACATTTTGAAGTGTGTGTTTGTTCACTGTTTGCAGTGTGTGGTTTGTAAATATATATTTATTTTGACCCATACAACTTGTTTTGAATATATTTTATATACAAATACACATTATGTATTGTGTTTTGATATAATATATAAATGTACAGTAATAGAGCAGCTGTGCAGATACAGATTCCTCTCAGTGTGTGTTGGTCATTGATACTGTCTCTAGTTTATGAGTGAAAATCAAATGATCGTGTCATAAACTGAAAAGAGTCACCGGACTGTCTCCCAGACACAGTAGGACAATCTCACTCAGTCACAGCAAAAGCTTCACACAACGGATTATACTCATAATATTAGTCAGAGCTTTATCATAAAAATGTTACGTGTGTTTTCAACATTGGAGTTTACAGTTGTCTTGGTTTGGTTGAAGTTCATGTTTTGCCATAGTTAAAATTAAATATTTATACTTCCAATAGCATTAACATACTGCACAGGTCATGAGCAAGATTTTTGTCATTTTCATTGTATAAGTGGCTAAAGCACTTAATTAAAAGTCTTATAACAGAAACAGAAACTCTTTTAATAAACCATTTAACTTGGATGGATGCGATGCAGCATGACCAGAGCGCGCACGTCTGATGACCACAGCGTTTGCTCAGACTTGTGAAAAATTAGAGGGAACATTGGTGGTAACTATGAGTTTCGACCGTATGTCTATAAAATATTCCACAGAGCCACTCAGTTTAGAGGTCAGTGTTTAGACCTGCATGTTTTTTTTTTTTACTTTTTTAAAATTTATTTAACCTTTATTTAACCAGGAAAGTCCCATTGAGATTACTAATCTCTTTATCAAGGGAGTCCTGGCCAACACAGCAGCACAGTTACATTTCAACACATCACAAAATGGATTCTTAAAAGCAATTACAAATCATACACTTAATTTCCAAACCTTTCAACATAGATTTAAACTGAACTATTGAAGTCAGTTCTTGTAATTTCGAGACTTTTTGTAAATTATTCCATGTTGAAGGCGCAGAATATTGAAATGCCACTTTACCAGTCTCTGTGCGGACACTCGGGACAGAAAGAAGCTGCAGTTTTGTGATCACAGAGCATAATGTCCATCTGTTTTATGTTGAATATACGTGCATAGATATGGAGGACGCAGACCCATAATCCCTTTGTAAATGAACATGTACCAGTGATTTAGCCTGAGTGTCCAGTGCTGCCCAACAGTTCACAGTTTTGTCTTTTACAGTTTGTGATAAATCGCAGAGAGGCATGATGGGAAATGGAGTCCAGACATTTTAGTGCTTGGTTTGGGGCTTTCATATAAATAACAAGCCTCTTCTTTGCATTAAAATAGAAACATGCAAAATGTGCGTTTGTTTGTTTTTGATAATCTTCATAAAGAGATTTCTGAAGACCACGGTTCATCTCCCTAGAACCGTCCTGCCCAGAAAACTCACACACAGCTCTTTGCCCCAATAATGATCATAGATTTTTGATAAATGAACGCCGTTTAACAGTATTATTATCATCTAAAATGGCCGACCTTGTGCTAAAAATAGTTTGCGTGCAGAACAGAGGCCATAATTACCAGTTGCTACCTGCACTATATAAATGTGTAATTGCGTTTGTCTGCGTTTGTGTCCGGGCCCGTGATTGTGTGGAGCGGCAGATTTCCTGGGGTCCTTTTGAAGGGTGCCTCTGCTCTGCCTGAGATAATTAGCGGGCTCTGACCTTCTCATTAGAGCCACGAGACTGTGCTGCCTCACGCCCTCCCCTCTGCCCCACACAGCCTGCCACAGGACAATCACTATATCAAAGCCTAAATATTTATTAAAGCCCAAATTATCAAAACACACAGCTCAACCTTTGAATTAACCACAGCTAATATATGCAGATTTAAATTAATGGCCGTGCCTTACCCCCCAAACCCCTTCGCATCAGGAATACTTAAATTTTTTATTACATGACCATAGCTGTGCAGTATTTCATATCATTTGTCGTGTCTTTGTTTTGGCCTAATTCTTTGACGTTTTCTAAAAGCTAAAACATATATTGTAGATGACCTATTTTCTGGGATATGCACCTTTTTCATTAATCCTGTTTATATTTCAATATCAGTAATAACAGATAAATACCAATAAAACGTCCTGGTACAATCAAAGGACACCAACGTTTGATACTACAACATGTTACATCATTAGCATCATCATTACTTTATAATATCTGTACGAAAATGGACACTTTATAATACCCGTCATCTTAATATGTCATGTTCTCACTGTTGTTCTGATGTTGTTGTATATATTTATTACTATAATAGCTATATTTCTACTTTTTTATATTATTATTAAGTGTTTCATGTTGCACTTTATCAACAAAGAAAGTTTCTAGTTTGTGAGTTGTGTTCACTGATAATGGCAATAAAAGTTGTCTGAGCAGTAAATCAGATGGTATCCAATCAGAATCAGATCAGAATCAAATGTTTTGATCATTTGAAGAGTAAAATGCAAACACAGACATCTCCAGTTTCTCTTTTTGTTCATCTTCTAGAGCAGGGGCGTCAAACTCATTTTCAGAAAGAGCCACATCAACAAAACGGTCGCCAGATGTAACTAACTGTAAGATAAATGTCACTAAATGTAACCGAATTGAATGTAAAATAAATGCAACTACTTTTGAATCGTGTTAATAAACCATTTCTATATTTATTACTTATTCAGGTTACAAATATTGCACATAAATTTGCATAGATATGAAAAAATGGCTGTTTAACTGTAAATCTAAGGATAAACTGACATTTTAAAACAGTCATACCGTTTAATTTACTTTGTCGCGGGCCACATAAAATGATGTGGCGGGCCGCATTTGGCCCAGGGGCCTTGAGTTTGACACATGTGTTTAGTGTGTACCGTACAGTGAATTTTATCAAGAAGATATTTTGATAGCAGTGAAATAGAAACATCACTATACTGAGAGTAAACTTCCAGCCTCCAGTGACTTTTTCAAACGGCTCTTATCAGTTTTCACAAATGAACTCTTTATTTGTGGCGCCTTTGTTTGTGTTTGACTTATTTTACATCCAAATGCCAAAACATGCCTCGTGCTCCAGCCTTTTCTCTGAACGTGTTAAAATTACACTTTAATTGATCTTTCTTTACTGTTTTGAGTGATTAACAGGACGGTGGTTCCATTCAATCCATTTGAACTATTCACAGTAATTATAACCTATTTTGAAAACATAATGTTCATGTGGCAGGTACATAAATATTACAGCAAATAAAAGTATTAGGTGTGTGTTGTGTGTCGGGGTGTGCACATGTGCTGTCCAAGCCTGTATTCTTCCTTTATGAGTAATCTCCAACTCAATTATCTCTTTGTAATTATGTAATTAGTGGCAGACTTCTATCTTCTGAGGCGGTGTCATTTTTGCGTGGATGGAGTGCTGTCTTTTAATTAGAGTGAGATGGTTGGGGGCTTTTCTTTGTGGCTGAAACAAACAAAAACGCATTGTCTGTGAACAGTTAGCACATTTCAGACATTAATTCACAACATAAGGCACAGCGCTGAGACAACAGAATGGGAAAAGACTTTGGTTTTATGGAGATGACTGTTTGCCCTCCAACAGTGGGAAGTGAACTTCACAGGAGCACACTTTATCTTCCCTCAGAGACCTGTGGAACAATGCATGTGTGCTGCAAAGTCCTCAGTGACTCTTTAGTCTATAAAGAAGTCATAATTTATAGAACTGTTGATAGTTTCATATTCTTACATCCATTTCTTTCTTCTTTCAGCTCGGGCGGTCTTATAAATCATAAATTAAGGGGATAAGTAAGAGAACAATATCTTTATCCTATTATGACTTAAAGTGCTCAAAGGTTTAGTAAGTAACATGGAGGTACTGTGTGAGTGTGTTTTCATGGAGAGATTGGGGACATTTCATTATTACATCATCACACATCCCTTTGTCCTCACAGACACTGGTCAATGTGCAGCGTGAGAGCTTCAGGAAACACAACGTCTGAGAGCAAAAAGCAAAAACAATCTGCATATATGTACTGTATATACTGTATATACTGCAGCTTGAGTTTTATTCTATACCATTTTAAACTTAAAGAGAAGAGGAACTGGCCTGGACAGGTGTCACAAGATAGAAGCTAAATGAACACACACCTCTGCCAAGGCAACGCTCCAAACTGTGCAACTGGTCATTTAATTGTAATATTTTGGATTTTGTAATATTTTGGACATTCACACAGTTATACAAATAACAGGAAATAGACTCAACTCTGTGGCGATACCACTGACATGTCAAAGCCTGATCTTATCTGTTTTCAGATGTTAAGCAGGTTTGGACCTGGTTAGGACTTGTATTATTGTGTCCTTAGGCAAGACACTTAACCCACCTTGCCTGGTAATGGCTCTGCTCCCATCAGTCTCGCCCAGGGCAGCTGTGGCAACATTAGTGGTTCACCTCAGAGTGGAATGAATGAATATTGTACAAAATGGTAATACAACTTTGAGTGTCTGGATAAGCTCTGTGTAAGTCTATTGCATTATTATTATTATTATTATTATTATTAAATACAATGTCATTTCACGTGCAAAGAGCCTCTAGATACACGAGTCAATCATGTGCATTGTGGCTACATGTGTTAATTGAAAATGACATGAGGTTAAGCGACTGGCTGAGGTAATGGGGGCAGTCCTGATTGTTGGTGTGCGGAGGCAGCCACATTATACATTAGTGTTGGTTACAGTGTGTTATTAGTGCAGTGTGTAAATACAGAGGTGCTGTGACAGATGCGTCCCAGAGCTGACACACAACACGGCCTATTGAGAGCCGAGACGCCAGGACTCGGCTGCACCCAAACCAAGTCATTAGGCTCTGCGCGGCACCTGCACAGTTTCCTCCTACGTAAAGAGCTGTATAAATTAATCAAACACAGCCTTATGCACTTTGATGCAATTTATAATGCACATTAATGAGCGCTGACAGCTGTAACTAAAAGGCAGAATGAGCGCTTACAATTCAAATATAAAATCAGTGCAATAACAAAAGTCATTTGCATTTACAATTTTTTTTCACCCCTCCGTCACGCTCTATTTTCATCTTTATCCAGCTTTGATTCCTGCTGTTTTATCAGAAGCCCAATGCAAGTGAAAAGACTAAATGATCTGCAAATTGATGCAACACTCCAGCGTATGAGCTCTAATTGTACATTGTGTGAAGGTATGGCATTGGATGATAAAAAGCCTTTTCTCCGCACCTCATTTCAATCTCAATGTCTTATCAGTTGCTTTTGTCGCGATAGTGCTCGCTGTTGGGCATTCACAAGTTCCACAGTTAACACTTTTAATTACTTTTCATTGCCATATATTTCTTTAGAAGGCCAACTTTTCTTTTGTTGGGGGATATTTGCGACACAAAATAAAGTGGGAACGAAATTTACCACCAAACATTGTCCTCGTATGAAAACATCACACGCGGCGCGCACTGGAGCTGACCTTCAAAAGTGCTAATTAAATTTTGGGCGTGTGGCGATGCTATAACTGATTTCATTCTTCGTTATGGCCTGTAATGACATTTCTCAGCTGTCAGAGGCATCGCAGGGGGTTTACTTGTGAACATTGCGATGATTTAACCATTCCACCAAAGGACACATTTGGGGATAAGGTATGTACACGTCCGAAATGTATTAAATAGATTGTTTCATTAGCACTTGGCATAACTATTTCTTTTCTTTGGTTTCAATGATTATGGCTGAATAAAAGGCTTGAACAGGTTTATTGAAAAGATTTAATTAAAATGCAGCGTGTAGGTCAGTGGTGGTATAGAATCTAAAGTGGTGCATACAGTGAACACGACAAAGAGCTTTACAAATAAGAGGTCGCTGTCCTTGGACCACGCCACAGATACAGGGCTGTGCGAGAATGGGTTCTATTTCAAATACAAGCCTCTCTGGAGTGTCCTGGCCACAGGTCATTAGCGGCAGGCCCCGCAGAAAGAACACAAGACACAAGAGTATCCTCGCACACCAGGACGTGAATCATGATAGTACAAGTTGGATGAAAACAGGAAGTGCCCGTCTTTTCTTGTGCTGTGATATTGTTCCAACAAACTCGGTGACGTAGAGTGTTTTGTTTTAGTTGTCACATACTTTATTTTCCCTGTGTCGAGACGTTTTCATATGAGAGTAAAGTTATTGAAGTTTTGAATACGACCAAATCATATATGACATTCCTTACTGCATTTTAAAAATCTATTTGACCCGTTTGAGTTTCTTTACATAGAACATTTATCGGTCAGACTGTGCTGTGATCTAGAAAACTGGATGAGAGTTTTCTGAAAAGGTACTTTTTCTACTTTTGCGAGATGTAAAGCAGCATTATTTTGGTATATTAATGCTAAAGAAAAAGGCTAAATGAATAAAAACACACTTAAAGCAGACCTATTATTCAAAATGAACCTTGCAGAGCTTTTAACCATCTCATTTTCTTTCTTGAAACTGTATTTGGATAAATTTGTGCATGTATGAGTAATATTTAGTCGCTATATCGCCGATCAACCCTTGTTTTCACTGTCACCGTTCGACGCTTACTGCTCTGTACTTACTTCGTTCTCCAGATTTTATGTTTTTAATCGGTGATACATGTTTAATTCTGCAGTGTCACGTGTCATTTTGGTACATATCATGATCTACAGGTGTCCACAGGGGGCGCCGACAACTTCCCCGCTCTTTGTTGTGATGACGTTTACCTCAACGTCAGCTCCCATCGGACACTGCAGTTTTCTAACGCGGGAGTCACCGTATTTGTTTCTTTTATTAAGTCATTTTAGATGAATATTGCAAGATAAAATGTGCAAACTATAACACAGTGATCCAAGGCTGTCATAAATGATCACTATAAAACATGTTCAAGCACAGTACGTCTTCTTTAACGCTCACATTAAAGGTCGTAGTGGACAAGTGCGCGTTAATAGAACAGACCTGGCGAGCTTCTGCTGTAGTTATTTTTAATTTTCAAGAATGAACATGTTGAGGTCATACAAGGTTTTGGTCATGGTTATATAAAAATACAGTAGAGTCCTTCACATCATGGTTTTGTGCCCAGTTCGTTCCTGATTTAGTCATAGTCTACTCCAAAACATTGAAATCTATCGACTGGGGTAAACTGCACATGCTTTTATCCACTTACTGCTAGTGTCTCCTGGTTTACTCTGAGCTGACAGGACCTGTACAGAAGATATTATTGTTCATGCGGTTGAACATTTACAATCGGGTGTTTCTGGGTCACGGGGACCTCATGTCCTCTTCTTCAACATGAGTCGGACCAAGTGAACCACCAGTGTCTTGGTTAAATATTCATATTCCCTGTCAATAATTAAATGCTCATTATTTGAACCTGAGGAGTGCTGTGATTCCAAACGTGACGTGTCTCTAAAGCGCGGGGCGAACGGCAGAGGCCTATTAGCCGGACTGCCATGATGAAAGCTCGACACGTGCAGTCAGACCTATTCTTTTACGCTCTCACAGGTAAAAAAAAAATGCAAGAATCCATGTTCATAATGAAAAATTTAAACCAGTTGTCCCGTACTTTTGAAGAACATCTGAAGGTTTTTGTATTCCGCCACTGTGAACGACGAGAACAAATGTCTTACAAAGAAGCTTGTTATCGCACTCGCTTTAAATTGGACTTTCTTTTTTTGTGCTATTCAAAATCTGATACCTGCAAGTTCCACGCACACGAGGTCCTCATACACACGAGCTCAGACAGGACATGGATACACAAATTGAGAATAAATATGCAAAAAGCAACGAGACTTGTTCCCCAAAAGCACAGGGTTCATATTATGGTACACGCATTGTCCTGCAGCTATGTGGCACCATCAATTATCTCTAAGAGGAATTCAGTGCATCAACAATCTCTGTCTTAAAACTAAAGAAATGTTAATAATATATAATCATTTTGTCTTTGATGTGAGGCGTTTTTCATTGTTTGTTGTTATTATGCTCCGAACAGGGAACAACTGAGGATTTGGCCCAGCTGTCTAGTGTAATGTGTGACAGTGTGTGTGTTCTCTAAATGGCTTAAGGATCTTTATTAGCAGTAAACACACAGCAGCTTGTCAGCCCCATTGTTGTTACCCCGTTTGTATAATTAGTGGAATAAGGATCGCTCACATCAAAGCGTCAGTCCCCAGCAGCCTCTGTTCTAATAAAGAATAGTGCGTTGTGGCCCTGGTTCCATAGAGACAAACTCAAAGTCTACAGGGCATCAGGGAGAATCTTACGCCACCGAGCTGTAAATATTGTTTGTGGCAGTTGTTTGAATTCCTGTTTATCTGCTGAGAGATTTAAGTGATAACAAAGCACAAAAAAACACAAAAACTAAACTTGAGTCTCCATGTATCTAAGATTTTTCCCAGGACAGACAGGGCGTGTTATTTATTAATATCTATTTTGCAGCTAGAAGACGTCATTGTTTTTACTGCTGCAGTTGTCTGACGGGGGAATTGAATCTAAAAGAGAGTCTTCCATCAATAAAAATCTTATGTCCGTATGTTAGTTACACAAACACAGTACAAATAGGAATAAATGGAGTTACAATCTGTAAAAATGAAATCTGATTCAGTCCAGGAACTTATTCCAGAGCACAAAATGTTCCCTTGTCATCCCTGAAAACGCACTGCTAATCAAGTATACTTACAGAAGATTATCACTATGGTTTCACTATGTTTTTTGTGTTTTTTTAAAGGTCGTGTGCTAACAGTATATGTGAAACTTTGCCCTGTCCCTTTGAACGTCCACATGTCCATAAATGAAGACACGAGGAGACGGGTGGAGTTTAGATTAGAGATTATCTGCAGCAGAAATACGACACTAAATTGCCATCTACTTAATTATAATGCACTGTATCATTCTATGCATCTGAAATAATTTCGCATAAATAACAGAGCCCCATCTTATTAATGAGGCAGAACTAGGCCCAAGTTAGTTAACCAAGTAAGTTTGTTGTAGCCTTTTCCATACATTAGGCTGAATATTGCAGTAGCTCATATTAATTCCTCTTCCGTGCTTATGAAATATCTGCACTCCTCTAATGACCTGCGTGACCCTGTGTAAGTGTGCAGATAGGAGAGTGCTCGACGCCCTGTGCTGAATCTGCTGCACTTTGAGATGTGCCACTGAACAATGATGGGTCTGAGGCTGCAGTGGTGACAGCAGATGTCACAGGGCGTTTGCACAAACATGATTGACACCAGCAGAGAAGCCGCTGAAATCAATTTAATAGCAATTATTATTTAATGCATATTACTTAAAAGCATATGCAAAATTAAGACTTGGTCACAAAAAACACATTTTATATGGTATTTAAAGAATAATATGCATAATATATTGGTTTTGAATATTAATAGTGGAGAGAAGTTCACGCATTTCTTGTCTTCTGCTGAGAACGTTCACTCTCTCTTAATTTATAACTCAAAAAGTAAGAAAAGGAGGAAGCAGCACAAAACTGAAGGCTTTTTACACAGAGGAGAAAAGCTGCCAAAGGGAATTTGACTCAGCGTCAGACGCATTTATGTGTAAGAACAAGAGGCCGCTGCTCACGGGGCAAGAAAGAGCCCACACAAAACTGTGGACTTTTGTACAACAGCCTCCAAGTCTAAGTCTAATTCATCTATATAGCAGTTTTTCTTAATTTTTATATATATATATATATATATATATATATATATATATATATATATATATTTTTTTTTTTTTTTTTTTTTCCAAATGGTAATGTTTGAATTAATGATTTTTATAATTATTTGATCTTCCAAGTCTGTTATAACAGATTTCTGAAGCTATTAATTAATAATGAACTAATACTGAGCCATGTATAGACATATACTTATACAAGTATAGAGATATACATATACATGTATGATATATACACACATATACATATACTTGTATGACATATACGCATACAGACATATACATGTATATTTATGGCATATACAAGTATATACATATACAAGTATAGAGATTATATGTATATATATATATATATATATAGACATATACATGTATGATATATACACACATATACATATACTTATACATGCATGTATGTCTATATATATATATATATATATATATATATATATATATATATATATATATATATATATAATCTCTATACGTATACAGACATATACATGTATATTTATGGCATATACATGTATATACATATACAAGTCTAGAGATATTTTATACATATAATGTATAGACAGATACACATATGACATACATATACATGTAGGACATATACGTACACAGACATATACATTTATCTACTTTAATTAATTTTAGTTGACATTATTAATAAATGAGCAGAGCAGATAATCTGAAAAATCACAGTGTGGTGCCATACTTATATATTTTACACATAATTTATGCACAAATTTTCCAGAAGTAGCTAAAAAAAGAAGTGAAATGGCTGTACCACCGTGAGAACTACATAAGTACAAAGAAAAGAGCATTAGTATCAGATAAACTAAAGGCAGATGAGTCCCCTGTGTCTCCTCGGGTCCTGCGTTGTTCCTCTGGTGTTAGGATTCTTGTGCTAAGTGTGATTGACACTTTGACAGGCTGTCATCACTCACACTGCAGCTCTGTGTTAATATAATTAAATTATAAATGAGGCCATGAATATTATATTTTTGTGGGGGCTATGGGGGGTTCAGTTTTGCTTTAGACATTAACAATTCCACGGTTTTAGCAGATAGTATTTAGCTTCCTGCTGCAGGACACAATGCAGAGGAATCCTATGGTGTGAAAGCGGACTATGGACACACAGTCCTGCTCCAGCTGAGGTCAGAGGTCGTACCAGAGCCAAATGGATTACAGCCTTACCTCATTATAAAGGACAAGGACGGAGAGCAGATGAAATAAATCTGCTTATTTTATTTTGTGGAAAGGCCCTGGGGGAGTCAGGCCATGAACTGACAGGCCCTATGTAATTCTTGACAGAGGAAAACTTTGTATACAGACAGTCTGAGCAACATGTTATTAAAAAGATGAGCATGGCTGTGGAAAATAAATAAATAAAGAAAAAATACTGATTAAATTTTAAGCAGCCGGCGGGCCGATAGTTTGCCTGAGGCATATTTGTCAGTTTCAAAGGGTGTTTTTATTAATTTTGTATTTTGCATTTTGTTAGTGGAAAGAGCTTACTCCACCGGGAGCGCCACAAGCTATAGCCAGCAGAGCCTATAGCGGTGAGGGGAGAGGCGCAGAGCATCCCAAGCAGTTCCAGCGCATTGAGAGAGAGACATAGAGTGTGCAGGAGAGAGAGAGAGAGAGACAGGGGGAGTCTGCCCGGACCCCCCACCCCGAGCACGTCTACAGAGTATGTCTATCCCACCTGGAACGGTAAAACCACCCACAACAAAGCCTGCTCATACGCTCTATTAACGCATAGAATGTTTAGATATGAGCGCAGGGCCCGTGTCTACGCTCAAACAGTTTCCATCTAACAAATCATTCATTCTTTGGAAGGAAAAACAGACTAGGTTATTCTGTGCCACCTGTTTTTCTCATCAGCAGAGTATTATAATTTAGGAAGAGCACGGACACATGAATAATCAACCTGCAGGTTACCAGGATCAAAGGCTTTGTCCAAATCTTAACAAGGGCCAAGCCGCATGATACAGCAACTTTTTTTTGGCACAAAGAGAAACTAAAACTAAAAAAATGAAACTATTTTAGAGATTTTGTTTTTCACATTTACATGGAGGGAAAACGGAGAGTTGATGATACAACTTAAGACAAGAAAAACATTTAGAAACATTTCACACAAGACACTTCCACGCAACATATTCCAGATTCAAGACTCGCGCAGATACACACGGGTTTGAGGTCTCTTTAGACTGAAAAAAAAAAGCATTTGAACAATACCAGCTTCAGATATCGATAGTTTACCTGCTGTAATAATGACTAACCCCAATATGGCATCACAACTTCGACCACATCACAAAACAACTCCAGAAGAAACAAACAACAAACTAAAAAAAACCTGCAGTGCCTCACAAAGTGCACGCAGCCAGAATCAAACAGCATTGAACACTGAGGAGCAAAGGCTGCCCTCCGGCTATAATTTGCCGAAGTTTTACCTGCCGCTGGTCCGGTCTCTGTGTGAGCCAAGACAAAGCTTAGCGAGTCTAGGCCGACCTGTTTACCTCCAAGTGCACACCTCTCAGCATTACTGGCTTGTTTTATAGAAAATTGTTAGTGTGTGTGGACCTTCAAACGCTGGCAGGTCTAATGATTTTTCAAAACAAGTAGCCATCTTGAACATCACCTTTCATCCAACAATACTAAGAAACCAGTCAGGCAGGAGCGTGAAGTGGGTGCTATATACTGTACTTTGTTGTGTAAAGGTTGACACAGTTAATTAGGCGACTGCAAGGTGACTGCTGCCGTGTAGTATATACAAGAGAGGTGCTGCTAATCATGCCCTGCACCCTTGCACCCTACATTCACAAGCTTTTGAAGTCAGATGCTGTCAGATGCGCCGTACCATCTCCGCTTCTTACCTTTCTATCGAGGAAAGAATGCTTTGTTTGTTATGGCTGATTTGAAATGAATCTGAAATAAAACAAGAAATTATATTTAAGTGATGCGCTCAAAGGCACGAATCAAGAGCGAGGCGTCTTTGATTTGATTTTCCCTTTCTTCTGTGAATTAATGCAGGTCCCGTATAGTAGTAGTGAGCAGGCAGGGTTAAGCGGGAATGCTTATGAGAATGGAGGAGACAGTGACACTTGTAAGATAAAAAGAATATATATACATATGATTACTGAGGTAATAGTTGATGGCTGCATAATACTTCAGGGCTTAATCACGAGTGAATTGATATCATATTCATTTATTAAAAGGATGTTGTTGCAGCTCATTGGTGGAGACAGGTGATGTTTTCAAACTTGAATATAAATATAAAGCTTGTTCCCACATGCGTCTTCAACACTGTGTAAAGTAATAATAACTGACAGCTTTTTTTTCCATCATTAGCTCATATGTGACTTTACATAAGGGCCACATACTTGAACTCCATAAGAAATCTAATGACATGAAATAGAGATTATTGATGGAATTATGAAAGATTTTCCTATTTGGTTCATGGTGCCATATTTGCACAACAACGCAGCACGTATAACAAAGTGTATATATCTAGTCACGCAGTAATATTTCAATAAAAAAAATATATGAGCATTCAAGAGCTCAGCCATTATCAAATCTTACAGTCATTATTATACAGTGTGCATAAACACTTTCTAATACAAAACCATCATGTTCCAGACCCTTGAAGCTGAGGTTTAACTTTGTCCTGTATCTGTAAAAATAACACTTTTAATAAATGAAATTAACATTAAGTAATATGAGTTTTTCTAACATAACAATGCATGAATATGTGTGTGTTGTAGTTTATTTTATTGTTTTATTTTGTATATTATTTGTTTACTTTCTTGACTTTGGGATACATATTACAGGATTCTCCTCATTTCTCCACAGTGTATATTTTTTCCGACTTGATGATTCTGTTGCAAACTCCATCCTGACCTTCCATTTAGTGTTGCTTCTGCCCGTGTGTTCCCTGGTGAAAATAACGCAGCTTTAAAACAGTATTACAGTGGTAAACAACCTTGGCTCTCCGTCATGTCTCCCAGAGCATTCGAACTGTCTGTCCAGTTCCCTGGCTGCCTCTTGTTGTCTGACATAAAAAAAACCTCAATGAGGAGCAAGGTTCAACTCAACATACAGCAGAAAACCATTAAGAGGGTCCCAATGTTACTGCAATTCAATACCAGAGCTAACAAGTCTGTCTTACATGCAGCAAAATTCCTCCATTAGGAGAATAGTCTGGGACGAGAAAAACTGAGCCTTGTTGCTCTCTTAATCCAGGGGTAAATGCTATTTTCACACAGCAACAGCTGCTATGTTCACTAAAGCCTCGTCTCGTCTGATCTCAGCAGCTAAGCAGGGTTAGGCCTGGAGAGGACTGGGATGGGAGACCTCTGGGAATAACAGATGCAGCAGCAGTGCAGCTCGAGCAAAGTGCCTTTGTGTCCTGCTCAGGGAAGACACTTCACCCACTTTGCCTGGTGTGTGTGTGGTGTGTGTGGTGTGTGTGGTGTGTGTGGTGTGTGTGGTGTGTGTGGTGTGTGTGTTGGGAGGTCTGACTGTGCACATTGGCAGCTTCACTTTCATCAGTCTACCTCAGGGCAGCTGTGGCTACAATTGTAACTTATCACCATGGACTTAACAAATAATGCAAAAAATTGTGCAGTGACTCTAAGTGTCTGACTTTTATGAACAAAACAAGGCCAGAAAAGTGTATCTACATATACATAATTTATCAACAAAGCAACCAAACCAAAATATAACTTCAGTGGCGAAGGCGACTGCTCTACAACTCAGTCTATTATAACTCATGTTTCTGAGCCTTTTTGAACCAGACGAGTTTTTTCCCTGTTTCTTTGGAGCCAAGATTTTTCTTTCAAATGCCACTTTTATTTCCTTTGCAGCTGCGCTTGGTGGATGTCCTTCCTTAATTCCATTACCTTTGTATTGCGTCTCAATCTTTGGTGGTTGGAGTATCAGCGCTGTGGCTCGCCTGTCTTTTAGCAGTTCTGCCTCACTGCCTCTGGATAGAACATGACAGTTACATTAACGTCCCCATGTAAATTGCTGTCTGCACATAGGAAACAAGCAAAAGGAAAAATAGAAAACATGGAACATTCATTGCAGCCATGACAGGGGGAATTACAACCACATTTATTGTATGCGGGCCTCAAATGATCCAGTTTTTTCAAGAGTATGCAGCAATTTTACTGGGAGTTCAGGTGAGAGACGGACAGAAAGTGTTCGAACAAAGCCCAGGGAAAACAAGTCAGGGGACGTCACGCGAAAACGGCAAATGGTTAAACGTCTCATTTGACTGACAGAATAAAGATTAAGGGTGTATTTTGAATTTCAGAAATGATGCACCTGGATTGTGCCGTAGTTAAAGCGCAACATGTCAGCTGAAGAATCCTACGTTATATAAGGTGAATACATACATTTAAACACGTATTTTATTGTTAACGTGTGTCTTTACCCTTAAAACATCAATTTCCCAGATATTAAAAGATCAAGACCACTACCAAGGCATTCTCTCTGTCAATGTCAAGCGAGTCAGGGTGAGTTTTTCAGCCATTTTTCAGTCTTTCAGGGGTAAGTGTCCTTTCTATAATATCATTGCATAACGTAATGGTAAATAACTGGATATTCTTACATTCAGAGGTCAGACATGTGCTCCACAATTTCGTCAGGGTGAGATAAAACGTGCATCATCTTAAGTCATGTTTGTTCTGAATGTTCTACTTCGCTGTGATTGGTTAAACCGACCTGTCACTCACTCAGAGCATGACAGAGGCTGACCAATAGGAGCAGAGATGTGCGTCTGTTTGACCTGCGTTAGTAGAAACGTAGTGTATTGATGGCAATTTTAACAAAAAAATAGAAGTTTGTCACAGAAATCAGATCACAATTCAATGTTTATCACCATATCGCCCAGTTTTACTTACAATACCAACAAATCTACGCATCTACGGAATTACATAACTACATAATCAGCAGCATAACCAATGACGAAAACATAAGAAATCCACATAATAGTGACGGGAGTTGTTGTGTACTTTGTAGCGTTATGTTGTGATCCCAGCCCTATGAAACAGAAGGTGTGTGATCAGAAGACACTGGTGCACACTGCAGGCTTTTCTCCAGAGAGGGAGCCATTCTGAACATGAAAGTTGGACCAGATCACCAGCAGCTCTATGATGTACTACAAGACTTTACCTGGAAGCGAGTCCCAGGCGTCCACCGTGTCACTGTATTCTTCAGGACTTTGATGGTTTCTAAAATTGAGGGACTGTAGATTGTATTTCAGCTGTCTGCTACGTTTTTAGTTTACAAATGAATGCATATTTAAGGCAGAGAAATAGAAAGATATGTGGAAGTTATTATATTACGCAAAAATAAATATAAAAAAATGACTGGGAAATTCGAATGCCTGCAGCCAAACACCAAAGCTATGGCAGTAAACTCACAAAAATACAAGGTACATGTGTATTATGCAACAGGCCCAGCTCTGCTCAAAGGATCCTGACAATATCCTTTTTAGGTGGAGCGATCCATCATTATAATGAATGGCAGTAACTTATCCCAGGGCATAAATCTGGCAGGCCCCAATAGCACAGTGACATAGCATTTAATTACAACGCATGTCTAATTGAAAGATCCCTGGAAAATAGTGGGACGTCTGTGTGCGACTGTAGCGGGGGTTAAAAAACTTAATTAATTATGAGGCACCTCCCTCTTTATTCGGAGTCAGTGGTGTCCCTGCCTCAGTGAGCTGATGACATTTGCAGCCTCCCTTTCATCCCTCACTGAAATGAATGGCGTGGCAGGAGCGTTATCAAATGAGCTGTAGAGGCAGCCAGTGAATATGTCATTGAGTGTGACTGCTCCCTGAGTGAATTGTGATTTATCTGTGCGGTCCTCTCGTCATGTTAACTGACTCGCCCCAGGCCCCGCCCCCGCGCCCTCTCGCTGACAGGCTTAGTAGATCATTTGGGAGAATCTTTAGGTGAGATGCTGCCTAATGTAATCCAGGGCGCTCCTCAATAACACTACCCTTGCATTTGACCCCGGCTCTGTGAAATTGTTCCCATTTCCATTCTTTAAGCTGCAGTCAACTAATCAATACTGCACAGCCGTCCTGTTATGAGATGTGGGAGGCTCTTTGTGTCTGGGACAGCAAAATCCTTATCCAGACTATATAACATGCCCTGACACCACTAGTGTTTTATGCAACACAAGATCCATACGATTTCATGCAATTCAAGCATCTTTTTAGTAGTTACATTTCTAGATTATAGACCCATCTGCCAGAAAGTCATTTGGCACAATTTTGCTCTAAAGATGCATTAAATACACTGAAGATTACGATAATATTACCATTTTAAATGTCTGATTTCCATGTCCAGGGGGATATGCCCTTTTTAAGACAGTGGTGGGGACTGGCACAAAGCAGTCACTGAGTTGAAACATAAATACCCAATTTGAAACCCTACTTTGCTCTTGAGAGGGTATTAAAGTAGTTTAAAAAGTATTAAGTGTAACATATTACTATAAAAAAAATAATAAAATAAAAAAAACTTAGAATACCAAACTGGTCAAATATGGGCAAGTCTGACCTACTTGTATAAACAAACTTATTCTCATCGTCTAGTTTCTGAATTCCCAACAGATAATCTTGAGAGAAACTCCATCACAGCCGACGATGTTGGCATGATTTGTCTCTTATGTTGTTTATGCCTGAATGAAGTTGAATAAGTAGGCCTCATGCCCTGTTTGGCAGAGACACTGCTTCTGTGTACATCAATCACACAACTGTTGGAACGATACTGGGACAACTGAATCCACCACGGAAAACTGACTTTTACCAAGAAGGTGGTGCACTTTCTCTCCAAATCCTTCCTATTTACCACTCATTTAGATCATCCGCCCTCTCACCCTCCCAGCCCGGCCCCACCTGAGTGTGATTAGGAAGAGCTGAAGTAGAGCGTTGAAAGGCTGCCAGCAGACACTCAGCCCCAAATCAAAAAGAGAATCAAAAGAGTGCAGTCTTTCTCTGCATAAACATGAGTGCTATGGAGGTGGTGGTGAGCGGCACCACGTGAACCACTTCTGATATCTGCCTGTGCTTTCAGCCCGCTGTGTTGTCATATATCCTTCCTCTAAAACCAAAATGTACGGCTGAAGTACAGACAACACTGCAGGAAGTTCTGTGAGACAAAATAAGTTTTAAATCAGTCTAATTAATTTCATAATAAATAAATAAATGTAAGAAAAGAGGGGGAAAAAAGTTATTTTAATTTACAAAAATGCACAGAATCACATTTAAAAACAGAAAACCAAGACGCCACTGGAGAAAATATGTCTCCACCAAGGACATCTCGCAATGAAATAGTCAAGTGCCCAAATGCAGGGAGCTAATTGCTCGTGATACACAAAAGCTTTTAGTGAAGAAATGACTTGAACTAATCATTTGTTCCTTTACAGAAACTTACTGTATTTTCCCTCCTGACACAGATGTAAATATTGTCATTTTAGACACTTGTGGCTGGTACAGAATTATAGTCTGATTTGTGTGGCAACATTTTTATGGCGATTACTGCACAAATTTCAGTGATTGTGTTTATATCTGCACGACCTGAGACGATGTTCAGACAATAACGACAAACAGCCACCCCCCTGCACTATACGAGCATGAATGTACAAACTTTTACATTTGCCCACGTTATGTTGCCTGCCATCCAGAGAGACAGCTCATTTACATTTTTGATAAAATGATCGTGCATTTTTTATTTGTCTTTGAAATTAAAGACTTCTTTAATCATTGTGGATGGAGGGAGACTTCGCCGGCGTACTCATGTGTTTCTGATTGCATTAGAAGTGATGTGGCGTGGCGTGATGGATATTTAATAGTTGGTGCTGTCCCTCTGTATCATGTCAGGGGGCTCCGCAGCTCTTCAGCCCATATAGAATTGCTTTAATTATTAGTCCTATCATGTGGAGAGGGGGAGGCCAAGGTGCTTGTCAGAGTCTGGATGACTTTATAGACATGGGTGCATGGAGATGAGGGCTCAAACTCAATCCGCATCCTGTTGGCTTGATGCTGTCTTCTTCACATGCCTGGTGGTGGTAGGGCCTAATTGCTGTGTGTATCTTGTGAGGTCTCCACCAGAGCCCAGGGCAGCCCTGTTAGAGCCGCAGGCGAGTGTGCTGATCCCACCTCTCCCTTCACTGCCTTAAACTGTCATCTTCCACGCTACATGCTCTTAAGATTGCAACAGAAAGCTGATTTTGCCTGATTAAAAAGATCAAATGTTGGTCATGCCAGTGTAAGCTTCTCCAAAAGAGTGAACGGCACAATTGCGTCACTAGAACTGGAAAGTCTATTCTCGACAATCCAAGTGCCATAATGAATGAATATGAAATGGCCATAGAAATTTCCGAAGAATACTTTTTTGGTGGGATAAAGAGGACAGATGAGAGCAGAGGCCAGAGCATGATTATGTGAGGGGAGAACAGCCACTCTGAGGCTGGCACCTCCAGCACATGGGCCATCTGGATGACAATGCTAATCACTGCCATGGAGGCCTGACTGGTGTGGATGAATGGCCATCTCCAGCTCATCAAGCACACAATGTTTTTGTCTGGGCTTGCCAGGTCCGCGAGTCCTCCAGCGGCCCCGCCTCTTTCCTGTACACACTCCATCACTCTGTGGCAACATGTGTATGGCTTCCTGTCAATTCAGGAAGTCTTGGTTCAAGTCCCAGCCACATTAATGGACCAGGCAGAGGATACTTAGTAATTTCCTATTTCCCTATTGAAGCGATTGTTGTTGGCGATTTCCATTCATCCCAAAAATTCAGATCATTATAGTTTCTTTTTATTTCTGAAATTTACTTGGTCAGCGATGCAAAAGCTGTGAGGTGTTTGTATGAATTTATGTTTTGTAATGGAGTCTTAACCTTTGTCACAATAACCACACAGCCGTGGAGCCGCCCCGGGCCAAATCCCATATTCAAACCCGGTGCAATTGTCTGGAGAAAAAGATCAATGTAGTGACACATGTATTTTCATGACTGATCAATCAGAGGCCCAAATCCAATAAACATGCTTTCAGTAAAAGCAAATGTCTTGCATTATTTCTTTATTTATGGATAATGAGGAGAATAAATTGACAACGGCACAATGACTTTCACAGTAACATTGCGGCTTTGGTGGAAAATGGAGGCCTACTGTTCATTCTGATGGCTTCCAGCTGTAGCACTGTGCATTGTTACACTTCTGGTTTAGGGCAGGGTTTTTATGGGTGTCCCCATAAGTGAGAATGGAGAGGACCAGCTGCCTGGCACTGGGCTCATTCCCACCCACAAGGCTCAGAGAGGGGTGTGTGGTACTGGAAAAAGGCACTTTTGGGCCTGACCCTCAGATGTTAAAATAAGAAAATGAGAACAAAATAAAGGAGAAGGTAAAGAGGCTGAGGGAACCATCTAAAAAAAATAAATCAATGAATGAGAAATAATGTTTTTTTGTTTGTTTTTAGCCACGATGACTAATTGGGTGGTTACTGATGGGTGTTTAAAACCTTTCATGATTATTGCAGCAATTTTAGTTTTGTTTAGTGTTTCAAACTATTATTTAGTCAGAAAGTTACGCTGTATAATAACTACACAGTAACTAGCATGAAAAAATTGTTTATTAAGAATGATCCAAGTCTAGTAAATACTCAGTTAAAGGGTTTAAGGCCTTAATTAAGTAGTTACTAAGCCAGAATTAGTCTTAATAAACTATTTGCTGATGACGAAGTAAGTCTTTCTTCATGTTGTATTTAAGGGCCCATATTACGGTATTTTCTGATGTATGTTTTAATGTTTTTACCTCATCAAAATCCTAGAGTTTTATTTCATTCACACATGTTTAACACACAAAGGCTGCATATTTAGGCTGGGTTCTTCTCTCAAACAGAAAACACTGTGTTCAACCTTGTGATGTCATGTGGTGATACAGGAAGTGCTCCATTATTTCAGTCCTGGAGTTTCCAATCTGTACAAAACAAACTGTAAAAGGAGCCGTTTCAAGCTGGTAAATTGAAAATCACCACTACATGACATCATAAGGTGGAACATTTTGAGCCTTGGAGATGCAGACAGACTAATAATGCAGGACTCCAGTTATGTTTTTGATGAATTAACAACATTCTAACAGGGCTAAAAACTCACACGAGTCAATTCTGTGTATTATATGAGACCTTAAAGGCTAATTGTGTGTAGTTATTAATGTGTTACCAGTTAATTTGAGTGTAAAGAACATTTCTAATCTAAAATCATGCCACACAAAATGCATCTTAAACTCAATTTGACCATCGCTGTTACTCAAAACAAACTACAATATTGTTTTGTTACTTTTCATGCTGCATTTCTTCAAAACTTTATGAACAGCCTCCTCCATCTTGCAGCTGGGTTCGCACTGCCACAGTTTCACTTCCATGTGGCTCTTGTCGGAAGCCACTTTATTCTAATGCGCTGGGCCTTTTCAAAATCCAGACCCGAGCAAGAAATAAAAGCCGGGGACAACTGCATTACTGTCCGACTTGTCAGCTTTGTTAAATATAAGCCACCGTCGTCCTGCCAGGGCCTTAAAAGCTGAGTTGGCAGTGCTCGCGACTGACAAAAGCAGATAGCTGCAGCTGTGAATTTGGGGGATAGGAGAAAGGACACTTAAAAGCATTTTCATACGTTTTTACAAGGCGCTCTTTCTGTTGGCCCATGAATAAATAAGGAGCAGCACGCAGGAGAGCCCAGATACAATTATCCACTCTCCACAACGTCCCATGTCACTACAATGAGAGTTAGAGTCAACGCGCTGTCAGGTGCAGTGGCATTCAAGCCCTCCTCACAGCACTCGGGATGGTCTCACGGGGCACAAAGGAAGAAGAAGAAGAAGCCGGGACACATTACCCATAAGGCTTTGGGGCGTAAAAACATGTCTAAGCTAAAAAGTCAATCTGGAGTTGGAGCATCTTCACAAAATCATAGCGAACGTGACTATTATATTGTAAAAAAATGTAGTGAATTTGGAGGCAAGAATAGATTTTCAAGCTTTGTAATGAAAGAATAAAGTGAGAAACTGGCCAAAGATGACAAGTTTAGTAATTATATGTTTGATTCGGACGTGTAAGTTTGGCATTTTATCTTTATCGCTGAGAGATCAGGTCAGAGAAGGTTAGAGCAGACGCTGTTTAGATCAATGCATCTCTCTTTTTACAGAGTCTTTCTAAAAATCTGTTGAGCACAGATCTAATTAAACATTACATCCATTTAGAATAATGTTGCACATCCTGTCACTTCTTCTCCACATACTCCTAATTTAATCCTAATTACAATTATCTTTCAAGTATGGAGTCATTTTTAAGTAAATCTGACAAGTATACAGCTGTTGACTCCAACGGTCCACGCTTCAGTAGAAACTCCCTCAGCTCTGTCTTTTGGATATTGAGATGTTTCACGCAATTATGGAGAGCTCATTGCTCACGTAAAGCAGCCATGAATTCAATTAAACTTTGTCTATAGGTTGTGTTGCACCACATCAATGCTTTGACATGGCTTTTCTTGTCTAATGAGTTGTTTGATTGATCGAAGAAGAACAGAGGTGCATAGCGCAGATTATATGAAAGAAAAAGCAGAGCGTGTTGAATGAGAGCGACTATGGGCTGCATAAATAAATGAGTAAAATGTCTTCAACTGTATAATAAGGATACAATGGTATTCCCTTAACAAAAGTGTTCTCTGTAGGATTCATAGATCTATGGGTTCATGGTTATGGACGCGTTTAAAAACACAGTCAATACATGTTTTATTTCACTCTTGAAAGAGCTGAGTCCTGCAGACCCTGGAAGCTCTTCAGGCGCCGGGAGGAAAATGTGAAAAGGTTTTTTAAAAAAATTCCACATTTTTGTTTATTGTTGTTAAACGAAAGGGTAATCATTCAAATACATGTCATTTTAGCAATTACTGCAAGACATTCAATTAACATCAAAATATAAACATTCATATTAAAAAAAATAAATTAATGTGTTTAAAATGATTACATATTTTCAGTTTATACTTCTTTTTATTAGAACTGAATATGTTCAGTTTAATATCTTTTTACAAATGTTCTAAATGAGAGTGGCATTCACACACAGTTTTAGTAATATAGTGGCGTGAGGCTAGTTCATATTTTCATCTCTCTTTATTTACATGCTGGCATCCCATTGAAATTGCCTTTTGAGAATTGATTTCTGCAGAAGCACAAAAAGCCTGGACGAATGGTCCAGCCACAATATGCCTGAAAGATGAGGAACTCAGCCCTTTCCAGCCATTTACTACAAACCTTTTCTCCAAAGTGCTCCAAACGGAGCCATTACACCATTGAGGTGAAAATATTTGCTTTTATCACCATCTATTTGAACACTGGCCACTGGCAGCAGCCGAACGCTCACTGTGTGGCAATCACTGTGTGCTTTGCATGTCATCATTTCCAAATAATTTACCAGCTGCAATTAGCCCAGTCTGGTTGTCAGTGTGTGGGTCTTTACCGGAGTTAATGTATTAAAGGGACTAAAATACACCGTGTATGTCCTGTACATATGTGTGTGCATCGCTGATGATTGCACACACCAATTGAATATAAAAATGACCTCCGGCTGATATATTAGAAATAAACCTGTTTGACAGGCCCGTGTGTTAGAACAAATGTGAGACATGAAAAATTGTTTGACACACTTTCATAAAAGCAAGTGGCGGCAACCCATCCTTTAGCATGTGGTAATGGCCTCTCGTTGTTAGCTTCAATGGAAAAAGCTATTCATACTGTTATGTGATTGAAAAGAAAATTGAATCCTTTTGATGTTATAAATGTGTCTATTACCGCATTTGCACACAAAATTTCTATGGAAATTATAGAGAAAGGAGTGATTCTCTGGTGCAAATGTTTGGGAATGACATATTGAATTCTATTCACAGATGAATATCAATATAGAGCAAGCAGCACAGAACAAGTCCAAAACTATATGATTTTTCACTGGGCTGAAAGGCTAAAATTACTATATGTGCGAAAAAGGTTAATGGATAGATGTTTCTTAGGTTCTAATGACCAGTCTCTCCATTTACTGCTGAAGTTATGGCAAACTTTGCCTCTGCAGGTGATGAGGTCTGTGGTGTTTGAGTTCAAAGGTTCAGCAGAGGGACGGCTGCTGACACATCGATGGAACATTTACATACAGTTTATTTTCAGGAGGAGGGGGCCTTATGTAAAAAGAAGATATTTATTTTATTCATTTTTAAATAATATAATACATTTCCATTAATATACTGTGTACAGCGTCCACATTTAGCATTAGTACATCAAGATGCATGTTTAAAAGTAAAGTTAACAATGTGTGAATATGAGTGAGCTGCACACAGAGAATACACTTTACACTGTACAGGATGTTATATACATTATATAGGATGTTATATACATTATATAGGATGTTATATACATTATATAGGATGTTATATACATTATATAGAATGTTATATACATTATATAGAATGTAATATACATTATATAGAATGTTATATACATTATATAGAATGTAATATAACTTATATAGAATGTTATATACATTATATAGAATGTAATATAACTCATATAGAATGTTATATACATTATATAGAATGTAATATAACTTATATAGAATGTTATATACATTATATAGAATGTAATATAACTTATATAGAATGTTATATACATTATATAGAATGTTATATACATTGTTGACATTGAATAAAGGACAGAGCTGTGTTCTACTGTTGTGCAGGAGTTTATGAAGATAACACTATGCTGATCAGATCCTCCTTCACACACACGCACCCCCCCACACACACTGATACACAATATACACACTACACACACTGTAAACACACACACCTCAGGGCCCTGATCCTTTCTGAAGGGCCCATAGCTCTTCTGCTCTTCACTTTTTCTAATTACAATGTCAGATTTACCTATGAGAAAATGAAATAAACTCTTCTGAATTTACTTTTCAGATTCATGGTCATCTTTACACCAGAAACATCATTACAACTAAAATAACAATCATTTATTATTGTATAAGCTCCACCTTCCAAACACGTCCCTGTCGACACTGAAAAGGCGTGTGTATGGAGGAGCTGTGGCTGTGATTTAACCCGTGGTTGAACACGAGCTGCTTCTGATCACTACACCACAACATTATTCAATTGCCTTAATGAGTGCATTTGAAGACTATTCAGCTATGCTCACATTTGATGTTTCAGGCCTGTTGTAAAACATTTTGAAGTCTCAGCAAATGGTTGTAATAGGCTCCTTTCAGAATGGTGATAATGATTATGGATGTATTCAAATGAAATTAAATCTCAAAGAGAGGGATGCAAGTCAGTGTGACAAACTCCAGCACATCAGTCATGTCTGTGGAGCTTCTGGAACACGGCAGAACCAGAGCCGGGACGTTTGATGAGCCACACAAAGGAATAAGCCTCTATTTCATTCAAAAGGTCCAATGGTTTCATATTATCCAATCTCAGGATGTAAGGAGCGGATTTTCACAGAATGCTTAGTTATATCTGCACTCATTAACAAGTTTCATGCTTCAAAGGACATAGAGTGAAAAATATAATTAAATCTGGTTTGTTAAATATAATATTAGGAGATATTTATTGTAATGAGTCTTTCCTTGTGACCTCTGCTTTCAGGGTCACCAAAGAAAATTAATAAAACTTTGCGTATTAATTCTACTAAACTACAGCTGGAGTTTAACTTTGTTGTTGTTTATGTTATAAGTTTATGCTGAATATGTCCCACGCAACTCACAAGGGAAAAATAATACATAAGATTAAAGCGTACAGTTATTTAAATGAATTAGACGGCTAAAATGTCATATCGAATCTCACATTTCAGTTTATAGATTACTTTTCTGAATTCATAAAACTTTTCTGCCGTGCGTTTCCTGATTTATTGACACCGTACTGTACTTGCACTGATTTGGTGATTTTTAAAAAAACACTCTAGGTTCCACAAATACTCCAGCTGGAATGGAGAGACGTTGCATGTGAAAGATTTGGAGACACTTTGTGAACGTGACTGCTGTGACCGAGGACAGTGGGATATTCATTAGCATGTGATTAGCGCTCCGGTGATGGAGAGGCCTGACAAGTGGCGTGCTGTGCTGCTGCAGCGTTGTGGCGTGGTGTTGCGGAGTGTATCGCTGTGGATTTGGGTTTAAAGCGCGCTTCAGTGGCTGCAGGTGTGAAACTAGCCCGGGCTGTGAACTCCTCATCCTCCTCGCGCTTCCTGTTCCCATGATTCCCTGCTTCATTTGCTCCTGACACCCAGCACCCACCGCAGCAGCTACTGTCGTCGTTCACAACTGGGGCTATAAACGTGCGGATAAAGAGACTCTGTTGTGTGGAATATGTGTGAAAATATGTTATGTCAGGAGCGGTTTGTAGGATTTAAAGTATTTATTTGGAATATTCTGTTATTTCTCAGTGGTGAAGTTTGATCAGCGACTCAAAAGGAGCAAATGAAGAAGGTGTACAGTGCAATAAATGAAATGAAAAGGCATTTTACATTTTGAATTTTGCACTATAAACATTGTGTTACATCCTTTCTCGCCACATCAGAGCATTAAACTGACACATAAAGTCGATTATTTTGCATTTAGATCTTTGTGCTTTCCCTTTAGTAAAACTTATTTGATTAAAACTACATGCAATTTTACTTTTGGGTTGTTAATACCTCTTCCTTCGACATTTATTTCCAGTTTTACCTCGTTGTTTATGTAGCGTGCGCAGCTTCAATCAGTCACCTAATGGGAACAAGCTCATCATTTAGTTCAACATTATGAATCTAAAGTTATGATACAAAACAAAATGAAAGCGCTTGGGGAATTAGACCTTCAGTGCTAATTCCTGTGTAAAAAGTTACTGGTGCGTCCTCTTCATATTGCTTATTCTGAGTCTCTGGTGTGATCTGGTGTATAATTGGGAGTCGCTAACATATGTTGGTGTTTATTCCCAATGTGTTTACTGTGCACATTTCAGCTCGACTGCACAAAAGGAACTGGTAATCAAACCTTTAATCCAATTAATTTATCCAGGCAGCAGAATGAGCGGATCCATCAGCCTGGCTTTATAGAGCGTTATGTGTCGAGAGCACGCAAATGAAATTCAATTAAGGCACAATGTAATAATTATAAACTGCCTCCAGAGACCAGACAGGGAGAGTTTCACACAGCAGCTTTCTTATGACGAATGAGCCATTTTGTTAAGGAAAAGAGATCAGAAACTGGGGGGAAAACAGAATTGAGGATGTTTTTTGTTCAAAGTGGCTGTGTTCAAGTTGGAGATGGATTTAAAAGTTCATATTGTTTTTTTTATGTACTTGAAATAACTTAATTTATCTCTCATTTGACCATATTCTATGATTATAGCCATTAAGAATTTAGAGTAAAGTTATTTTTGACAAATACTGATGAGACTATTACTATTATTATTGTTATTATTATTATTATTATTTTTTTTTTAATTATTATTTTTAATTATTATTTTTAATTATTATTTTTAATTATTATTTATTATTATTATGGCTTTATATTTTAATGAATTATATTGTAAATTATTTTATGTTGATATTTTTAATAATGATTTTGATATTAATATAAATGTTCATGCTGCTACTTCGTTTGACAGTGGTAAATGCTTTATAATGTATCGTATAGATGCTTAGTGTGGTCATTTCTTCTACATAAACTTGTAAGGAAACTACTGCATATTCCGTGTAAAACTCATTTTATAGACGTAAAACATTTTTTGTGGAAACTGTCAGCGCTGAACAATCCCGAGCATTTGAGAGTCACAGGTCAGCCTAATTACGTCTTCTTATGAGAAATAATCCTGACCCGGCAACACTTGTACAATCGTACATTGATTTTCTAAAGAGTGCGCGCTTAATAAATTTAGCTACAGTAGCAGGACCAGGTGGTCAATCATTGTCCCATTCTCAAAGCCCTTGATGAGCGCCCAGAAAGATCACACAAATAATACGCCATTGTTCTGTCTAATTGCAGTGTGTCACAGACAAGAGCTGATTTGCATTTTAAACAAGCGCTCCTTCTGATTGAGCAACAATTGTTATATATTATCATTAAACGGGAACAGCGCGGAGGCCAGTTTCTTCCAGCTTCACAGTAAAACACAACTCACAACTAACGCAGCCATCTCTCTCCCATCCGCTCCACAGAGATATGCTCTAATATATGTTTGTTTGTTTTCATTTCTTTTACACTTATGCATACTTTAGTGATATTTTTCCTCCCTCCAATGATTAATTTCATCTCACAGCCCCTCTTTTCAAGGTCCCCCTCCTCCACTGCATCCCAGTTCAAGCGGAGAGGGTCTGAGGAGAAAGGGAGAGGAACTAAAACTGAAAATGAAGGGAAAAAAAAAAAAATCAAATGCGCTTTAACTGTTTTTGACTTGCTTTTGCGCTATTTTTCTAAGAGTGGATGTGAAGCAGGGCTGGGCCGCTTCCTGAATATCTTACAGCCTCCTCAGTGTCTTTATCTACAATCCCCACTTATTTACAGATCACTGGAGGAACATCTGCTCCAACACTTGCCCCGAATCTAAGAAGTGATGTTTTTGCAATATACCATTTAATTTTTAATGCTCAAAATTCAGTTCTCCTTCAAAAACACAAGAACTTTTCATAGATGGGGGGGCTCCCTTTTGATGACAACCAAACAACATCCCAATACCCGGGAAAAATAAGGCTCCAGATTCAAGCGATAAACAAAACTCCACCAAACAAACATGGCTGCAATGGTAAACAGTGGCTCGAAAAGTTGACAATATCTTCAAAGCTTTAACGCGCTCTTATCTTAGTCATAAACAAGTTTCAATGGGGACAATCAAATAAGTGCAAGAGGAAGGAGCGTGAGAGATTGTTTGAGTCGATGATAAGGTCACGGGTTTGAACAGCTGCATTACAAAGATGTGCACAGCCATCTTCTCTCTCGGCGCAAACACTTTCCTCTCAGCATCCTGCATTGTTACCACTCAGTTCTCTTCCTGTCGCGTCGCACCTGCTCCTGTCCCAGCGTACGAGGGAGAAGAACGCCCTGGATACGAGCCAACTCCCCGAGATCGCTCCTGCCAAACACACACCATATTTGATTTGCAGTGCCACATAATAGGCCATCGGCTTCATTATTACGCAGTTATCATCCTGAAGCTTTTCTCTGCGGAAACGCCGGATCTCCTCGTAATGATGTCGTTCGCCTGTAGTCAGACAATGTGACACTTTTTCTGCGTTTTGTCGAAGCACAATGAAAACTTTGTGTTGTTTTGTTACGGTTCGCAGTGTGTTAAAGACAAAGCGCTGATTTTAGTGAGTAAATAGGCTCGTCCCAGATCATGGAGTGACTCTATTGGAGCTGAAACAAAGTGATGTGTTTTGTAGATTTCAATTGTTGTATGAGTAAAACAGCAGCCAGATTATAATAACGGACAAACAATAAAAGAATGAACGCAAAGAATGGGGAACATTCAAAGCGGTGTTGATGTGGAGTGCATTGTTGAGCGAAAACATCAACTTATTTCTCTTTTTTGTTTTTCTTTAGTTCCTGAATTCTTACGATGATGTTATTCACGTTCATATCAAAGTACAAAGAACTAAAATACAATAGTAATTCAGTCACATCTGTGGAAATGGAAACTTTTGATCGATCCTAAATGACATAAACACAAATCTATAAAGCAGCGTCTATGTTTTCAATAAAATAAATATAAAAATGATTTTATAACCTGTCTAGATCTGAACACTCACTACTTTGGCACTTTTGTGGATGTTGTATTTTTCTGTTAAATTTATTCTGTGTATTGCAAAGACTATGGGAACAATGTGAGCAGTCTGGTGTAAAAAAAAAAAAAAGAAGAGCTTAAAAGATCTCAATGGGTTTCTTATCTGGGTAAAAAAAAAAAAAAAAGAAAATGTTTTTTTCAACGGTAGCAAAATAAAAAAAAAAAAAAAAAAAAAAAAAAAAAAAACCCTAACATTCTGCAAAATACTAAAATTTTAACTGCAACTTTTTGGTTTTGTACTTCATTT